>NC_092722.1:130808262-131142559 GCF_047496885.1 Scyliorhinus torazame
TAAATGCAGAGTAAAGTACACCCATGGCTCTGAAAAGCCTCATCCTCTCCACAATTAGCAACACATGCAATTGAGATTCATTTCATGTACGGCTTTAACATGATCCAAGGGCGAAGCTTTTCATCTCGCCAGTAAGCCTGGGTATGTAGGTGTTGAACATGAAAATGAAACTTCGAGGGCTGTACGGTGGCGCAGTGGGTTAGCACTGCGGCCTCACGGTGCCGAGGTCCCAGGTTCGATCACTGTCTGTGTGGAGTTTGTACATTCTCCCCGTGTTTGCATGGGTTTCGCCCCCACAACCTAAACATGTGCAAGCTAGTTGTAAGTCCTCTTTTTTTCATTTGCCAGAAGTTCTTGAGTTTTGAACCTGAATCCAATGTGCCAATTGTTACTCCAGCTGTAGTAGCTTTTACTCATTGGGGTTTTCCACTTCTCTTGAACATTGTTTATCTGTTGGAAAGGCATGGACTGGAAAACGTGGTCAGATTGGTTTTGATGCCTGATAAGACTAAAGCATTGGGGGCGATATTCCCCCCCCCCCCCCCCCCCAAACGCCGGGTGGGAGAATCGCCGGGGCGCCGCGTGAATCGCGCCCCGACCCCCGCACGCGATTCCCCCACCCCCCCCCCGGAAACCAACGGCGCGTGATTCGCACCGGGCCGCTCGGAGAACCAGCGAGCGGCGATTTCCCCGGCCCGGGTGGGCCGAGCGGCCGCTACGACATGACAGGCTCCCAACGGCGGCGGCCGCCCCTGGTCGCCGCCGTCGGGAACGCTGGGGGGGGGGGGGGGGGTGGCCTATGGCAGAGGGAGGGGGGCTCCTTCACCGGGGTGGCCTCCGATGGGGTCTGGCCCGCGATCGGGGCCCACCGATCGGCAGGCCAGCCTCTCTTTTCCCCCTTCTCTCTCCCCCCCCCCCCCCCCCCCCCCCCGGCCTACCTCCTTCCGCATGCGGCCCCAAAACACCGCCGCCATGTTGGTGAGGGGCTGGCGTGCGTAAGACGTTCCCTGCACATGCGTAGGATGGCGCAGCCCAACTGCGCATGCGCAGGATTGGGCTGCCCCGACTGCGCATGCGCGGGTTGGCGCACCGCGTTAGGACGCTGGAGCGGCGTGAACCACTCCAGCGCCATGCTGCCCCTTTGTGGGGGCCAGAATAGGTCGTGCCCGGGCACTGTTTGCGCTGTCGTGAAACACGACGGTGTTCACGACAGCGCGAACACTTGCTCTTTATATTGGAGAATCGCCCCCATTATTCCCACCCAAGAACTGTATGTTGTGAATGGAGGTTTACACAGCCCCTGGAAAGGCTGTTCTGTGTTAGTTTGACTCACCCAAGGGCTCTGGTCCATGTGTTCCTGCCATTGGCCGATATTGCCATAGATAGGGTGTAGGTGGCATCGGCTACCAGCCCAGCAGTGGCATGTAGTCAACCTGCACATTGTGGGCATGTTGATAGGTTTCAGATGTCTTCCCTGTCGAAAATTAACCCCCGCTGAGGCCAAACCCTGGAGCAGCTTGCCAGTGGTTGGCTGGGGCTTTAAGGCCTCTCTTATTAGCACCTCCCCACCCACAACACCAGATTGCAGGGCCAGGACCTGAGAATGGTCCTAGCTGATGATTGCTTTTTATTGTTGATTCTGGCCTATCACGATCTTGCTTCCTTTTGCCTTGCGCCTTTCTGCAAGGAGTTCACGTATTCTAGAAAGAACCGAAGAACTAATTGGTCATTTGAAGGTATCTTTATTTACTTGGTAAAATCACAGAAAATTGAACATCTGTACTGGAGCACATTAGATTGGGAACTTTGTCAAGGTGTCCATAATGGATCAGCTCTTGCTGTTTGCAAGAAGTTGTGAATGACCATGCTGATCTTGTGGTGAAAAGCTCCAAGTTTAAGGGATTTGATAAATGCTGGTTGAGTTATGTCACTCTGCTATTTGCCGATCAGCATTTCACCCTTGGCCCCCTATTAATTTTAGGAACTAGCTCAATTTGTACATTACTTGTCCATTTAGCTTGCCACGACAGATTTAATTCTTATAATTAACAACATAAACACAGTTTTCCCAACATGGGAATTGTTGATGAAATGCTAACCAATCTGTCTGACCTTGAAATTTAACGATTTAAACTGGTGTTGCTTTAGGTGGGAAATATGTTGTTTAAGATTTTCAATTCTTCCCTTGTTATAACTTTTTGTAAATGTTTTTCCTTCCCTCAGTCTCCCTTCTCTCCTTTTTGGTTGTTTTTTAAAAAATAAATTTAGAGTACCCAATTCATTGTTTTCCAATTAAGTGTCAATTTAGCGTGACCAATCCATCCAGCCTGCATATCTTTAGGTTGTGGGCGAAACCCACGCAAACACTGAGAGAATGTGCAAACTCCACACGGACAGTGACCCAGAGCCGGGATTGAACCTGGGACCTCGGTGCCGTGAAGCAGAAATGCTAACCACTGCGCCACCGTGCTGCCTCTCCCTTCTCTCTTTCAATCTGTCTTCCCCCTTTTCCTCTTTTCTCCCTTTCTCTTCCTCCTTTTTCCTCTTTCTCTTTCTGTACTATATTTTACTCACTATCTTCTTGCTCTGTCACTCTGGTGTCTTTCTTTCATCCTTAAATTTCATTTGGTTGAAGAGATGTACAGGTGTCTCTGTGTTCACTGTGCTCGCATTCCAACATATGACGGCACAAGAAAGCTTTTGAAGCTGCAGGATGCACCCAGTGGTTACCTGCTCCGTCCAGTCAGGTCCTATTTTCAATCCTTATTAATAACCTAAATGCTTTATTGTATCCTTTTTCTCTGCTTTGTTTGAGTTTAATTTGTTTGAAGTGGCAGAGAAGGGAAGGTAATTAACATTGGATGTGGGTATAATTGATTTCCTCCATGTTACCAATCATACTTCTGTGGTAAACCACTGTGTTCCTATATTAAGTGTTGGACGGTAGAACCTGCACTACAGGTTCACCTGGGCCCCTGCATGCTAGCTCCGCCCAGGAGCCGGGTTATAAATATGCGTGGCCTTCAGCTTGCAGCCATTTCGTCAGTTGCTGTAGGAGGCCACACTTCAGATACTAATGAAGCCTCAGTTTGAATTCAACTTCGTCTCCAGCCAAATTGATCGAGCCTCAATTTATTAGTATCAGATTCAGAAGATGGATCTCCGGATTAAACCAGATCGACTGCAGCTGGATCCACACACAAGCGACGCCAGAAAGGACTTTCAGCACTGGCTAGCTTGTTTTGAAGGGTATATCGACGCGGCGCCGACCCCTGTTCCAGAGGCTCAGAAGATTCAAATCTTGTACTCCGGACTCAAGTCTAAAATCTGCCTGCTGATCCAGGATGCGCCCAATTACGCTGACGCTATGACTCGACTCAAAGAGAGTTATGAGCAGGAGACGAACACGCTCTTCACCAGACACGTGCTCGCAAAGCGTACTCAACTACCTGGTGAGTCAATCGAGGACATCTGGAGGGCCCTGATCCAACTAGTGCGGGATTGTGACTGCCAGGACGTTACAGCTAAGGAGCACTCGGATCTCCTTATGAGGGACGCTTTTGTAACTGGGATTGGGTGCGATGTTCTCGCAGAGACTAAAACACTAGCGCTTTCCATGACGGTCGCCCTGCGCAATGTACAGTCCTACGCCCCCAACCGCGCGGCCCACTCCTTCTATGCTCCATGGGCCCCACAGGCAGCCGCCCCAGCGGGGGCGCTACCCACCCAATACACCTGCGCTACGCGCCAGCCAGTGATCTCCGGGGGGCCCGATGCTATTTTTGCGGCCAACAAAGACACCCCCGCCAACGCTGCCCGGCCCGCGCTGCCCTTTGTAAGGCCTGCGGGAAGAAGGGCCACTACACAGCGGTGTGCCAGGCCCGCTCACTGGCAGCGGTCGCCCCCCCCCCCCCCGGTAACAGACAATGGGCGCCGCTATCCTCCCCTCCCCCCGCACAACACGTGCGTTTCATGGGCGCTGCCACCTTGCTCGACCCCCGCAACGTGTGTTCCATGGAAGCCGCCATTTTGTGACCCCCCCCAGGACCTCCGGGCGCCGCCATCTTGTCCACCCCGCAGCACATGGAGACCAACGGCGTTTCAGGAACCCGACGCAGCGACCGCCTCACTACCCGACGATCAACCACGACTCGCATCCATGGTAATCGACCAGTCCAGTCCACACACTCTGACCAACGCATCCACCAGCGTGAAAGTCAGCGGCCACGTGACCTCCTGCCTACTGGACTCCGGGAGCACTGAGAGCTTTGTACATCCAAATACGGTAAGGCGCTGCTCCCTTAAGGTACACCCTACCAATCAAAGTATCTCCCTGGATTCCGGATCCCATCGCGTAGCGATCCGGGGGTACTGCACGGTCACGCTCACAGTCCAAGGCGTAGAGTTCCACGGTTTTCGCCTCTAATTCCTCCCTAACCTCTGCACTGCACTTATCCTTGGCCTGGATTTTCAGTGCAACCTCCAGAGCCTGACCCTTAAATTCGGCGGACCCTTACCACCCCTCACTGTGTGCGGCCTCGCGACCCTAAAGGTCGATCTCCCTTCCCTCTTTGCCAATCAAACTCCAGATTGCAAACCCGCCGCCACCAGGAGCAGGTGGTACAGCACCCAGGATAAGGCCTTCATAAGGTCTGAAGTCCAGTGGTTGCTTCAGGAGGGAGTCATCGAGGCCAGCAACAGCCCCTGGAGAGCTCAAGTGGTAGTGGTTAAGTCTGGGGAGAAAAATCGAATGGTGGACGACAGCCCGACCATCAACAGATACATGCAGCTCAACGCGTACCCCCTCCTACGCATATCTGACATGGTTAACCAGATTGCACAGTACCGGGTCTTCTCAACGGTGGACCTGAAATCCGCTTACCACCAGCTCCCCATCCGTAAATCGGACTGACCATACACCGCCTTCGAGGCAGACGGCCGGCTATATCACTTCCTTAAGGTCCCCTTCGGCGTCACCAATGGGGTTTCGGTCTTCCAAAGGGAGATGGACCGAATGGTCGACCGGTATGGCTTGCGGGCCATGTTTCCATACCTAGACAATGTGACCATCTGCGGCCATGATCAGCAGGACCACGATGCCAACCTCGCTAAATTTCTCCGCACCGCCACTCTCCTCAACCTCCCGTATAACAAGAAGTGTGTGTCCCGTACAAACCGCTTGGCCATCCTCGGCTATGTGGTCCAGAATGGAATTCTGGGGCCTGATCCCGACCGCATGCGCCCCCTCATGGATTTTCCCCTCCCCCACTGCCCCAAGGCCCTCAAACGCTGCCTGGGGTTCTTCTCGTATTACGCTCAGTGGGTCCCACACTATGCGGACAAGGCCCGCACACTCATACAGTCCACTCATTTCCCCCTGACAGCAGAGGCCCAACAGGCCTTCGCCCGGATCAGAGCTGATATTGCCAAAGCTGGAATGCACACTGTAGACGAAACACTTCCTTTCCAAGTAGAAAGCGACGCATCGGACGTCACCCTTGCCGCCACCCTCAACGAGGCAGGCAAGCCCGTGGCATTCTTTTCCCGCAGCCTCCATGCCTCCGAAATTCAGCACTCATCCGTCGAAAAAGAGGCCCAGGCTATCGTTGAGGCTGTGACATTGGAGGCATTACCTGGCCAGCAGGAGATTCACTCTCCTTCAGGTAGCCTTCATGTTCAACAGCACACAGCGGGGCAAGATCAAAAATGACAAAATCTTGTGGTGGAGAATCGAGCTCTCCACCTATAAGTACGAGATTAAGTATCGCCCTGGCAAACTCAACGAGCCCCCAGACGCCCTATCCCGAGGTACATGTGCCAGCGCACAGGTAGACCGACTCCGGACCCTGCACGACAGCCTTTGTCACCCAGGGGTCACTCGATTGTACTACTTCATTAAGGCACAAAATTTGCCCTACTCCGTCGAGGAAGTAAGGACGATCACCAAGGACTGCCAGGACTGTGCGGAGTGCAAACCGCACTTCTACCAGTCGGACCATCTGGGGTATCCATCCCAACTTGGCTCACAAGCTCCGGGAACTGTGCTTCTCCGTAAACATGTGCGGCTCCACAAGGCGGACCCGTTGGTGGAAAGGGTGCACCTGCTCCACGCAAACCCACAGTACGCCTACATGGCGTTCCCCGACGGCCACCAGGATACCATCTCCCTCAGGGACCTGGCACCAGCAGATTCCGTCCCCACACCACCCTCGGCGCCACCCTCCCCTCCCCCGCCACCCCCATCACCCCCCCCCCCCCCCCCCCCCCCCTAGGACTGTCCGTCCTCCCCCTGCCCACCCCCGTTGATGAAGAGGATTTCAGCACGCTCCCGGAGTCAACTTCAACCATGACAGCACCAACATCGCCGGCTCCACTTTGTCGATCTCAGAGGACGATCAAGGCGCCGGACCGGCTGAACCTCTGACCGGCCCACCGGATGACCAGAGACATTTCTTTTTCACTGTTCTGTAAATATTAAAGATTGCGAATTGTATATAGTTATCCACCATCCCCGCTGGACTCAATTTTAACAGGGGGTGAATGTGGTAAACCACTGTGTTCCTATATTAAGGGTTGTACGGTAGAACCTGCACTTTCAATTCTCCTGGGCCCCTGCATGCTAGCTCCGCCCAGGAGCCGGGTTATAAATATGCGTGGCCTCCAGCTCGCAGCCATTTCGTCAGCTGCTGTAGGAGGCCACACTTCAGATACTAATAAAGCCCCAGTTTGAATTCAACTTCGTCTCTAGCCAAATTGATCGTGCCTCAACTTCATCCCAAACATCCTCTGCTGGCAGAGTTATTTTTGGTGTACGAGATTTACGGATGACCCCTTTTTCCTACCACTCCTATATTTTATTCAGCACACCCACATTAGTTTTTTATCACAAGATTTCTTTTTCACTTCTTTGCAGCTGGATGGTTGGACTTGAAGATGAGAAGCAGAAGACAGATGTGCACTACAGGTCCCTTGGAGGAGAAGGAAATTTCAACTGGAGACTTATTTTCCCATTTGAGTACCTCCCAGCTGAGCAGCTTGCCGTTGTATCCAAGAAGGTGAGTCACTGCGAGAGAAAGCAATCGCCAATGGCCCAAAGGCCTGAAATCCTGTCAGGCAGCTAGTTGAATCCTACAAGTTATCTCGCGAAATGTTGGACAACGTTCTTGCCGTGTAAGAGAGGAAATCGGCATGAGGTTGGAAGAGCCAAGTGTCCGAGACTGGCTTGAGGCAGTAGCTTGTTTTGACTTTCTGCCAACTGCTCAACAGAGGACAAGCCGCACCCGTGGACTTAACACATTTTCTCTGGAATGCTCAGGTTCAAGTACAGTAATTGCTAAGTGCTACTCTCCCCACAGGGCAGATACACTGGTTTGTAACCAGCCCTCCTATTGGAAATAAAGTTCCCATAGGGAGGTCTATTGTCCTCTGCCACGCACCATTTCCTCTTGTTTGTAAGTGTACATTCCTTCTATTCATGTTAACAGCCATGTGAGTATAACCCTTGCTGTGAGCAGTTATTTATGCAGCGTTCTGTGAGAATAATGCTGCATGGAGAAATGTATTCCATGGTTGGGGCTTGCAGGGGTCATATCTAACTGACCTCTCCCTTTCTTTTGGACCTGAAAATGCATCATTAGAGTGACCTTTGTAGCCTCTATACTTTTGTACTCCTGTCAGCTTTCTTCCCAGCTCCTTCTAATTTGACTCTGTACAGCTGGTTGGGAATGTTTAAACCAGGTGTTTGGAGTTAGTGTGTGCAATTCATATTAGCAACAAAAAAAAATTGCAATTATTTTACTGCAGAAGTACAAATGTAGCAAAGTGCTGATGTATATGACAGAATTGTATGAGTTGTATGCTTCACTGAAACAATTTTGACAAATTGAGATGTTAATAGCGCCGAATATCTTTGAGCAATTCCACGGTCCCTACTATACATTCAGAAACGATAGTATAAACCTTCACAGATTACTTCACGTAAAAGCTGAAAGGGAGAAGATCGGTGTGAAATGGGTCAACCGTGTCGCCTTAATTTTTCTTTCTCTGTTCCAGGAACATTTTTGGAGCCTTGACAAAACTGAAATCAGGACACCTCCGAAACTATTTATTCAAGTTTGGGACAATGATAAATTTTCTATGGATGACTATTTAGGTATGAAATCCCTGTCGACATTTCCCTCTTTCTGGTTTACTTGTCTTGGCTAAACTGAAGTTATGTCAAAACTGCCTCTTTTCAGGGCGGCGCAGTGATTAGATACTCCACGGCACCAAAGACCCCGGTTTGATCCTGACCCCGGGTCACTGTACGTGTGGAGTTTGCACATTCTCCCTGTGTTTGCGTGGATCCCATCCCCCACAACACACAGATGTGCAGTGTAGGTGGATTGGTCACATTAAATCGCCCCTTAATTGGAAAAAAAAAATTAAAACTGCCTATTTTCTAATGAATCAGCAAATATGCTGTCAAAATGATTTTCCAAAGATCTTTTTTGGTGCAGCAGTTAATTGCTAGTTGTGTGTTTTGAATGAATAATACTATCAATGTCCTTGTTTGAAAGGTATGTCTTGCTCTTTTTAATTTATGTAAACATAACTTTCAACAGATATTTAGCCATTTGTAAATGATGCTTCTGCCAGCTGAACTCTGGTCATGGGCATAACTAATTTATTAAGAATGTTAAACACTAACTGATTTACATTTTTGAAAACTTGTATGAAGTTCATTCCCAGTTCCACTGCCCGAGTTACCACAGCCAATTGAATTCGTAAGATGCTATTTTTGGAACAAATGAAAAATCTTCAAAATAGCTTGAAATATAGGCCATTGTAAAAGAAAAGCAAATAACTTGCATTTATAGAGTGCGTTTTATTATCTCTCTTGTTTGATCTCAACTGGGGACTGTCCAATTCTGGGCATCACATTTTAGGAAGGATGTGAAGAAGCTGCAGAAAGTCTTGAGGCTGGCTCTGAGGATGAGGGACTTAATTTATTTTGGATAGAGCTGTGGTTGTTCTTCTTGGAGGAGAGGAGATTTGATAGAGGTGCGAGTTGTCTGATCAGCGCAAATGGGGAAAAACTGTTCCCATTAGCAGCAGAACCAAAGGGACCCACTGTTGGTGGAAGAACGGGAGGTGAAGTGAGGCATTTTTAAATTTTACTCGGCAAGTGGTAAGGAGCTGGACTGCACTGCTCGAGAGTGGGTTGGAGACCGGTTCAGTTGTGATTTTCAAAGGGAATTGGATAATGATCTGAAGAGATTATTTGCAGGGCCATGAGAAAAAGGGCAGGGAATAGGACAAACTGAGTTGCTCTTATAGAGAGTGGGCATGGATAAAATGGCCTCCTGCTCTGCAGTAACCATACTATGATTCTAAAACATTCCCCTTACACGAGAAATACTTTTGAAATCTAGCTACACTTATGATGCAGGGAGATGGCCCAGGCTATGGGAAGTACTCGGCTATGATTAGATGAATCCTCGTATTGGTTAGTGTTTAGTCTAGGGGGTGGGACCCTGTCAAGATTAGACAGCGGCAAGGGTGGGTGGGGGTCAATGTTGGGTTTCCCTCACGCCATTTTTCCCTCACACCATTTTTGTGAAGCTTGTAATTTGCAGGTAATTCCACAGTCTGTGCCAATTTATTGAGACTTGCAATGTAAGCATAACTTATCATGACAGATTTTTAATTGCATTCAGGACTTGCACGAGGAGTATTTGATTCCATCATGTAAGGCAAGACCTCAAAACCCTTTCATTTAGCACTTGGCTTATGAATAAAGCCCATTATTTGAAATTCTTCTAGTTGTATTTGAGCTTTCTCTTAATTGTATGAATTGCCAAGTCTCTCTCTGCTGCCTAAAATATTGTGCATGTTGGCAGCACATGTTATCTGAAGCCTATTGGGAAGAGGCAGCCAATGAACCAGACTGTTTGGTCAGTCCACGACACTATCTGCTATCTGTGCAAAGACATTGAGATTTTTCCAGTTTCCATTGTCAAACATGTTCTTTTGCAGCCAATTTGACCCCCTCATCTCCAAGGAAAGTAGTCCTTTTTGATCATTAGACAACCAATACGTCTGAATCCGAGCCTTCGGACAAATTAGTAACAGTAAGTACTATGTGTGCTGCACAATTTGCCACTGTCCATTTCACCTCAACATAGACAGAATATGCACTCTATCCTACAGTGGCCTCTACCAGTTAATGATGGGAGCTCTAGCACCAATTTCTTACCTTCCTGTAATCCAGTCATGTTAGACACTGAACCCTGGATACGTGCATGCCTGGCTTCCAGGCCATTCCTTCTGGTTCTGTTTAGCCCAACCTCTTGTTTTTCATAAACCATATTGCAAATGTCTACATAATTGAAGTACCTAAAAAAGGACAGCCTTTGATGTGCTGGCGACTTGAATTGAGTCCAGTCTGCCATATTTTCCTTTAGTAGGGAAGCAAGCAATCATCATGACGGTTGCATTGATCTGCCTTAAACATCTGGGTTGTCCAGTCCCAAAACGATAGATTCTGTTATTTTCATTATCAAGAAAATCTGCACTTTTAAATTGCAAATGATATCACGCAGAATTGATGTCATTCAGCTTTGCGCATGGTTCTGATGAGGTGACCAGAGTTGATGCTGGTGGCATCCAGAGAACCAAGACCATGCATTCCCAGGCTAGTAATTTATCACCAGGGATATAAGCAAAACCTTTTGAGGTGAGAAATGATCCTGGAATATGACTCCTGCCACACATACTTTAATACGTAGCAACTGGAACTGAGACAAACAATTGAAGGAGCTCATTTACAAACTTGGCATTTTTGATTCCCTTTTTTAAACTGCTATTGCGATGCCGAATGTTCTCATTTTCCATTTACTAAGTTTTTCTTTGGCTGTGTATTTATCCTGGCAATCTTATTTAACTCCTCATTTCAGGGCCATGGTCTCCCTGCTTAAACATTTCCTTAAAATAGCAGCTTGGACACCAAGCTGAGGCATAACATAATCTTGTACGTCAGGAGCAATGTCGTGCTGATAGGAGCAGCTATCGGTGAAATAGTAACAGTGTGTTCAATCATGTTAACCAAAAGTTTTCAAGACCTGAGTTTGGACTTTTTATTTTCTTAATATATGGGGCGGGATTCTGTGATCCTGAGGCGAAGTGTTGACTCCATCGGAAATGCCGTCGCGTTTCCCAACGGCGTCAACATGGCCTCAGGATCAGCAATTCTGGCCCCTACAGGGGGCCACCACAGCACTGTAGCAACCCTCGCCGCTCCAGCTGCTGATCCCGGTGTCAACTGGGCGCCGTGAGGTCCATATATGCGCAGTGGCGCAGGCACCAACGCGCGCATGCACAGTGGCTCCCTTCTCCACGCCGGCCCCAACGCAACATGGCGAAGGGCTACAGGGGCCAGCGAAGAAGAAAGGAGGCCCCCAGCCCGAGAGGCCGGCCCGCCGATTAGTGGGGCCCCAATCGCGGACTAGGCCGCCCCCGGACCCTTCCACGCCAAGGTCCTGTCGGCTGAGACCAGATTAGAACAGCGCCGGAGGGAATCGGGTTTTTTGCGACGGCCGCACGGCCCATCCCGGGCCGAGAATTGGCGGGCGGGGCCACCACGCCCCGCCAATGGCGCCGATTCTCCACTCTGCGGAGGATCGCGTCCCGGAGTCGGGGCGGCGTGGCGCAATTCGCGCCGGTCGTGGCGATTCTCCGGCCCAGCCCCGGGCTGAGAGAATCCCGCCTCCTGTTTCCCAATACACTAATGTATTCTAACTACTTGAAGCTAATCAAAAATACATTTCCTAGAATTTCCACTGCCGTCGAGATTAACTTCCAAGTTTATGTTAAATCATCATTGTTTAAAAGCAGAACAGGATGCAACAGCAATGTAGTGTTGGGTCATTAAGGTCAAAACTGGGTATATTTTTTACACAATGAAATGAGTGATACTGTATTTGTCGAAAAGTGATACGATAGCTTGTTTGCAGTGGAGTGGGAGAACTGAATTCTGTTAATAGTTGTAAAGGAGGTTAAATTAAGTCTCTGGTTACTCATTGGGTCTTGCAAATAACCATGGAGAATGCTTGTATTCCCTTCTAATTTGCCAGGTGCTCAAAGCTGCCAACATGGTCCAAATCAAATGAACTGTATTGCCTCTTGCCCCAAATCTCTCAATTAGGTTTAAAAGCGAGCAGTGTCCATTGTACAGGAAGCAACGGATGTCTTGTCTGTGTTTAATCTGTTTGTTGCTCAATTACTTTAGGTGTGCTTGCCAACTTCCATAAATTATCATTTAAGCTACTGAGCCACTTCTGGAGCTGAGAGGATTTCCTTTCAGCCCGTCACCTATCAGAACTCTTATACAAAAGATGGAAACTGATAGTCTACTGTAGCAACATTCATAATTGACATTATGGCCAGTTTCAATCTCTGGCGAGATCGATTAGTCATGTTCCCTGTATGCTTTTCAGCACAATAAAGCAAGAAGCTCTGTGTTGTCAGCATCGCCATGAAATGGAGCCAACACTGTATTGTTCAGTTGTTCAGTGGCGTGGATCTGTCAAACTTGATTATAAGTCTCACTTTGCATCCTCTTTGTTTTTCTTTCTTACCTTGCATTTCTTCTCAATCCCCAGATTTTCTTTCTCTGCTTCTACAGCCCACCTGGCTGTGAAGTAAGAACTGCATTCACAGTTTCAAAGCCTCGATAATCTTTGTCATCTTTGTCCAGAGAATGAGGCAATGAAAGAGCACTTTGCAAGTAGGGCTGATGCATAACCCATGTTTTTAATGAAAGCCCTGCTTCAAGCGATGGGCCTGGTACTTTAGCTCCACCTTCAATGTCCCTTTGCTTTCTCTCCCCTAAAGAGCAAGAAAAAAATAAAAGGGACCACAATGCTGGGATTCGCCAGCATGGTTCGGGTAGGAGGGTCCCTCATTTTGTAACAAGAGGGCTTCAAAATTGTTCCAGTTGCTTGAGTTGGTAAGCTTGACTGTGATGCTTGGCCCTATACAAACACGGGGACAAAGCCAGCTGCCTGTTGGCGCACCAGCTGAGAAAGCAGGCAGCCATCAGAGAAATCGCGCAAATTAGGGACAACAGAGTCACGCTAGAAATGGACCCAGACAAGGTTAACAAAACCTTTTGAGGACTTTTATCGGGGACTGTACACCTCAGAACCCCAACAGGTAACTCTGGGATGAAACAGTTCCTCGATGGACTGGACATGCCAGTTGTGGGGAGGACAGAAAACAGGGCCTGGGAGCACCCCTACAACTGGGAGAGGTCATGGAGAGTATAAGCTCCATGCAGGCGGGGAAGCAGTGGGACCAGCCGGGTTCCCGGCAGACTTCTACAAAACATTTGCGACAACACTAGCCCTGCACCTGTGGGAGATGTTCGCAGACTCGCTGGCAAGGGCATACTGGGACAAGCCTCAATTTCACTAATACCTAAGACCCGACTGAATGCAGTTCATATAGACCCATCTCGCTACTAAATGTAGGCACCAAAATATTGGCCAAGATCCTACCCAAAAGGCTGGAAGACTGCTTACCAGAGGTGGTCACAGAGAATCAAATGGGCTTTGTCAAAGGTAGACAGCTAACATCGAACATCAGGCGGCTGCTGAACATGATCATGACCCCATCGGGGGAGAGAGCACCTTAAGTGATCGTCTCCCTGGACGCTGAAAAGGTCTTCGACAGAGTCGACTGGAAGTACCTCATAGAGGTGCTGGAGCGGTTCAGGCTCGGAAAAGGATTCACCGCATGGGTGAAGCTCCTGTACAATGCCTCCATGGCAAGCGTATGGACAAACAACACCACCTCCCAGGACTTCCAGCTGCACAGGGGCATCAGGCAGGGATGCCCGCTGTCGACGCTGCTGTTCGCCCTAGCGATCGAACCATTAGCGATCGTGCTCAGAACACCAAAAGCTGGAGGGGGATCCAAAGGGGTGGCAGAGAGCACAGAGTCTCACTCTATGCAGATGACCTGCTCTTCTACATCTCGGACCCACAAAGCAGCATGGAAGGAATCATCGCGCTCCTGAAAGTGATTAGTGCCTTCTCGGGCTACAAACTCAACATGAGCAAAAGTGAGATTTTCCTGGTGAACCCGCAAGGGGGAGGGGCAGCACTGGTGGGACTGCGTTTAAACAAGCCCGACACACATTCCGCTACCTGGGAATGCAAATAGCCCATGACTGGGGAATCCACAAATGGAACCTGACCAGTCTGACAGGGGAAGTCAAAAAGGACCTGCAGAGATGGAACACACTCGCGCACTCTCTGGCCGGGAGAGTACAGATGATCAAAATGAACGTACTGTCGAGGTACCTCTACCAAGATCCATCCCGATCTATATTTCCAAGGCCTTTAACTCACTGGGCAAGTTAATCACGGCGTTTAGTTAATCACGCCGTTTGTATGAGGGGGAAGAATGCTAGGATCGCAAAGAAGGTCCTACAGAAAACAAAGTCCAGGGGAGGGCCAGCCCTCCCAAATCTGCAATTCTACCACTGGGCAGCGACAGTGGAAAGATGGGATGGATAAAGGAGCCAGAAGCAGAGTGGGTGTCCCCTCCAGCAAGGGGACACCTCTCCGGGCCCTCACCACGGCGGCACTTCCATGCCCGCCCAAGAAACACTCCAGCAGCCCAGTGATGATAGCCACCCTCCAGATGTGGAACCAACTATGGCAGCAATTCAGACTGACCAAAATGTCCGACAAAGCCCCCATTTGCAATAACCACAGGTTCGCACCAGCACTCACCAACGCCACCTTCAAAATGTGGAGACAGTACCGGGGGGACATTGACAGTCAGGCACATACACTGACGGTAGGACAGCACGGTAGCATAGAGGGCAGCACAGTTGCTTCACAGCTCCAGGGTCCCAGGTTCGATTCCCAGCTTGGGTCACTGTGTGGAGACTGCACGTTCTCCCCGTGTCTGCGTGGGTTTCCTCCGGGTGCTCCGGTTTCCTCCCACAGTCCAAAGATGTGCAGGTTGGGTGGATTGGCCATGGTAAATTGCCCTTTGTGTCCAAAAATAAGTGAGGTGGGGTTACGGAAATAAGGGGATGATAGGGTGGAGGCATCGGGCTTAAGTAGGGTGCTCTTTCCAAGAGCCGAAGCAGACTCGATGGGCTGAATGGCCTCCTGCACTGTAAATTCTATGAACACAGGATGAACTGACGCAGAGATTCCAACCAGCTAAAGGCAACAAACTCTGATACCTGCAGCTTAAAAACGTCCTACAGAAGGAGGCAAGGACATACCCGCGACCACCACAACAGACACTATTCGAGCTACTGGACGCAGTCAGCCTAGCCAGAGGGAACTGTAGTGACATGTACGAACGACTGCTAGAGCGGGCTGACACCAAACTGGACACAACAAGGAGGAAATGGGAGGATGACTTGGGGTTCGAAATAGGGTAGGGATTCTGGAGCGAAACACTGCGCAGGGTCAACTCTACCTCCACATGCACGAGGCTCAACCTAACGCAGCTAAACGTGATGCATAGAGCCCACTTGACTAGAACCCGAATGAGCAGTTTCTTCCCGGAGGTGGAGGATTGATGTGAATGGTGCCAAGGAGGCGGCTGACCACGCCCACGTGTTCAAGTCTTGCCCCAGACCTGCGGGGTACTGGACAGCCTTCTTCGAGGCAATGTCCAAAGTGGTGAGTTTAAACTAATGTGGCAGGGGGGTGGGATCCGTTGTAGGAAGTCAGGGGGAAATAAAACGGGGCCAGAAACAAAAAGCAGTAAGGGGGAAAGTGTAAGGCAGAGAAGCCATAGTCAAAATTCAAAAAGTGCCACAGTACAGGGCACAGTGACTGAGGAGAGTGTGAAAAGGGAGGTGGCCAATGCAGGATTGAGGGTGTTGTACCTAATGCGCGCAGTATACGGAACAAGGTAAATGAGCTTGTTGTGCACATTGAAATTGGCCGGCACGATGCTGTGGGCATCACAGAGACGTGGCTGCAAAGGGATCATGGCTGGGATCTAAATATCCAAGGATATATGTCCTATCGAAAGGACAGACAGATGGGCAAAGGGGCGGGGTTGCATTGTTCGTAAGGAATGAAGTTAAATCGATAGCAAGGAGCGATATAGAATCAGAAGGCATAGAATCTCTGTGGGTAGAGTTGAGGAATCGCAACGGTAAAAAGACCCTGATGGGATTTCTGTACAGGCCCAGTAGTCAGGATGTGGGGCAGAAAATAAATCAGGAGATAGAAAAGGCATGTAAGAACGGCAATATTACAATAATCATGGGGGACTTCAATATGCAGGTGGACTGGGAAAATCAGGTTGGTAGTGGATCCCAGGAAATGAATTTGTGGAATGTCTAAGAGATGGTTTTTTGGAGCAGCTTGTGACAGAGCCTACGAGGGAATAGGCAATTCTGGATTTGGTGATGTGTAATGATGCAGACCTGATTAGGGAACTTAAGGTGAAGGAACCCTTAGGGAGCAGTGACCACAATATGATAGAATTTACCCTGCAGTTTGAGAGGGAGAAGCTACAATCAGATGTAACAGTATTACAATTAAATAAGGGTAACTACAAAGACATAAGGGAGGAGCTGGCCAGAGTTGATTGGAGAAGGGGCCTAGCAGGGAAGACAGTGGAACAGCAATGGCAGGGGTTTTTGGGGGTTATTAGGGAGGCACAACAGAAATTCATCCCAAGGAGGAGGAAACATGCTGAGGGGAGGACAAGACATCCATGGCTGACGAGGAATGTCAAGGACAGCATAAAAGGGCAGCAAGGTGGCGCAGTGGGTTAGCCCTGCAGCTTCACGGCGCTGAGGTCCCAGGTTCGATCCTGGCTCTGGGTCACTGTCCGTGTGGAGTTTGCACATTCTCCCCGTGTTTGCGTTGTTTTCACCCCCCACAACCCAAAGGTGTGCAGGGCAGGTGGATTGGCCAGGCTAAATTGCCCCTTAATTGGAAATAATGAATTGGATACTCTAAATTTATTAAAAGAAAAAGAAAAAAAGGACCGCATAAAGGCTAAAGAAAAAGCATACAAAGTGGCGAGATTTAGTGGGAAACCAGAGGATTGGGAAGCCTTTAAAAGCGAGCAGAGGACAACTAAAAAAGCAATAAGGGGGGAGAAGATGAAGTATGAGTGCAAGCTAGCTAATAATATAAAGGAAGATAGGAAGAGATTTTTTCAATATATAAAAGGTAAGAGAGAGGCAAAAATAGACATTGGACCACCTAGAAAATGTGGCTGGAGAAGTAATAATAGGAAACAAAGAAATGGCAGACAAACTGAATAGTTACTTTGCATCAGTCTTCACGGTGGAAGACACCAGTGGGATGCCAGAGCTCCAGGCGAACCAGGGGGCAGAGGTGAGTGCAGTGACCATTACTAAGAAGAAGGTTCTGGGGAAACTGAAATGTCTGAAGGTGGATAAGTCACCTGGACCGGATGGACTATACCCCAGGGTCCTAAAAGAGATAGCTGAGGAAATTGTGGAGGCATTAGTGATGATTATTCAGGAATCACTGGAGGCAGGAAGGCACCCGGAGGACTGGAAGGTGGCGAATGTGACACCACTGTTTAAGAAGGGAGGGAGGCAGAAGACTGGAAATTATAGGCCGGTTAGCCTGACTTTGGTCATTGGTAAGATTTTAGAGTCTGTTATTAAAGATGAGATCGCGAAGCACTTGAAAGTGCATGGTAAAATCGGACTGAGTCAGCACGGCTTTGTCAAAGAGAGGTCGTGTCTGACAAATCTGTTGGAGTTCTTTGAGGAGGTTACAAGCAAGTTAGACAAAGGAGAACCAGTGGACATGATTTATTTAGATTTCCAGAAGGCCTTTGACAAGGTGCCGCATAGGAGACTGTTAAATAAGTTAAGAGCTCATGGTGTTCAGGGTAAGATCCTGGCATGGATAGAGGATTGGCTGACTGGCAGAAGGCAAAGAGTGGGGATAAAGGGATCTTTTTCAGGATGGCATCTGGTGACTAGTGGTGTGCCTCAGGGGTCTGTGCTGGGACCACAACTTTTTACAATATACATTAATGATCTGGAAGAAGGTACTGAAGGCACTGGTGCTAAGTTTGCAGATGATACAAAGATCTGTAGAGGGACAGGTAGTATTGAGGAAGAAAGGGGGCTGCAGAAGAACTTGGACAAGCTAGGAGAGTGGGCAATGAAGTGGCAAATGAAGCACAATGTGGAAAGTGTGAGGTTATGCACTTTGGAAGGAGGAATCTAGGCATAGACTATTTTCTAACTGGGGAAATGCTTCGGAAAGCAGAAGCACAAAGGGACTTGAGAATCCTTGTTCACGATTCTCTTAAGGTTAATGTGCAGGTTCAGTCGGCAGTTAAGAAGGAAAACGCAATGTTAGCATTCGTGTCAAGAGGGCTAGAATACAAGACCAGGGATGTACTTCTGAGGTTGTACAAGGCTCTGGTTAGACCCCATTTGGAGTATTCTGAACTGTTTTGGGCCCCATATCTAAGGAAGGATGTGCTGGCCCTGGAAAGGGTCCAGAGGAGGTACACAAGATTGATCCCTGGAATGAAGAACTTGTCATATGAGGAATGTTTGAGGACTCTGGGTCTGTACTCGTTGGAGTTTAGAAGGATGAGAGGGGATCTTATTGAAATGTACAAGATACTGCAAGGTCTCGATAGAGTGGACGTGGAGAGTGATGTGTTGGGTGTTCTGGATCACATACAGGTCACCAACACTTGAAATAGTGCAACACTATTTTATTGAATCATTAACTGTTTAAACATACTTAGACTGTGGGTTAATACGATACTAGCTTTAACTAAAAATCTCTGCCTTGTCCTAACCAGTCGATGCACTCAGCACATGGTGAATGTCTATGTTGCAGGCTGTGAGCTCAGTCCTCCTAGCTAGCTGCAACTCGAATGAGCGGGAACTCTGATGCTCCATGTCTTTATAGTGCGTGTGCTCTAACTGGTGATTGGCTGCGGTGTTGTGTATGTTGATTGGTCCCACTGTGTGTCATCAGTGTGTGTCTGCACCATGATATACTGGTGTATATTATGACCGAGAGGATGTTTCCACTTGTAGGAAAAACTAGAACCAGAGGAAACCATCTCAGATTAAAGAGACGATCCTTTAAAACCGAGATGAAGAGGAATTTCTTCAGCCACAGGGTGGTGAATCTGTGGAACTCTTTGCCGGCACCTCAGTAAGGGAGTCCGAGCCCTGACCCCGGAATTCAATAAAGAAGAGAACTGTTTCAGAGATGATCAAATTCAGCTGAGAATTTGAAATACCGAGTGGCAATTAGATATGCTCTTTGCAGGGCGGCATGTGGCGCAGTGGTTAGCAGTGGGACTGGAGTGCTGCGGACCCGGGTTCGAATCCCGGCCATGGGTCACTGTCCGTGTGGAGTTTGCACATTCTCCCCGTGTCTGCGTGGGTTTCACCCCCACAACCCAAAGATGTGCAGGTTAGGTGGATTGGCCACGTTAAATTGCCCCTTAATTGGAAAAAAAAATAATTGGGTACTCTAAAATTTATTTTTAAAAAGATATGCTCTTTGCCCCACTATCCCACATTTGACTGCAGCACGGGGCTTTAGGTTACAGAAAGAGTACTGATCTCACCCAGGCATCATCCGTATGGTGTACTTTGTCAAATCACCCTTTCGGTAGTATTATAATCGGAGTCCTGAGAGGGTCCAAATTTAAAGGATAATTTAGTTAAACACATGCAAGGTCGCGAAGCGGTGGCAGTACATCCAGTCCCGGCCAGGACCATCTGAAGATGTCAGTTCCTGACCAGCTTTTATCGGTCTGATTTAACGACCCCTGTTGTTAGGCCTCCACACCTCAATAGGGGAGCTGGTATTCCACAAGCTGCATTAGTGAAAGCTTTGAGGAAATCGGTTTATCTGCTCTCACGCACGTGTGTAAAATTGCCCTTGGTTTTTCAGCATCGCAGGTAAAACAACTGCAGTAAAACAACTTTAGTGACATGCCAGGAGGTGAAGCAATGGGATTGTGATGACTTATTTACTATTGTCTACTGAACTGAGTTGACCCAATGAACTTTGAAATATTCTTGTTCATTATGAATAGCGGGATCAGAAAAGTAATCTGGTTGTTAGTTCAGAAGGTTGATCATGGTCCAGTAAGGGAGCAACAAGAGTGCAGCAGACTGCGAATGGTGCCAGCACCCTCTAACCTTGAGATTATGTTTTTTTTATTTGTCTCGTGCATCTACATCATGAAGTTCTTCTCCTGTCTGATTCACAGGTGTCCTTGAGCTCGACCTGAATTCCACAATATGTCCAGCCAAAACAGCTTCAGGATGTTCTTTGAAAATGCTCCCAGATCCAAGTTCTCCTTCTAAAGTACCAAACGTGACCTCCCTTTTTGCACAAAAATCTATGAATGGATGGTGGCCATGTGTCCAAGAGAAGGATGGCAAACGCATTTTGGCTGTAAGGACCTTCCAACATTTCGGGATTTTATTTTCAGTGTCATATGGCTTGACTTTATTAATGTCTTTGAATTGTGGGCCTTTATCATTTGTCTTTTGTGAAAAATATATCACCGAATCAATGAATAATTTTGTGAACTAGTTATAAAGGGCCCAATTTTCGTCATGTTTGCATTACTATTTGCATTCTGAGACCTTGATCTTATTAACTTTGGAGGAAAACTCGCTTCTGTTAATATACCACACTGAGGACAAAACATCGCTTTTTGGCTGTGATTCTCCCAAAGAATTTCTTTTGTGGCATGTTTTTCAGGGAATTTCCCGCCAGCGCTGACTGCACGTTGCCCACCGCTATTCAATGGCACTTAGTCACTTTTTTGGGCCCGAGGGAGTTTCTCCCATGTTTAGCCCAGACTTTAAAAAACATTTTTAGCACTGGGGCACTGAACTCAGGGGATTGTGCCGCCATTTTGAAAGGGTGCCCCAATCTCTAAGTGAGTTTGAGGATCCCCATGTTCCCAACCCATGGGCAATGTCACCTCTCTCACACATGGGCACTACCCCACCCCCCCAAAGTGAGGGCATCCTGCTATGGGGTCCCTAGGGATCAGGCCGCCCCAAGCCCTCTTACACCACCCCCCCACCCACCCCCTTCCAGGACCCCCACCCATCACCCTCCAACTTCCCGGAGGCCCTTACCAGCCCTGCAGACTCCCAGCCTTTAATTCCCCCCCTCTACCCTCCTTTCATGGGCATGGCCACCTGGCCCATAGGCAGTGCCACCCTGGCACTCGTGCGCCCTTGCACTGGCACCCGGGCCATGCACCAGCCAGCTCGTCGGTGCCATTCTGGCACCTTGGTAGTGCCAGGGTGACAGTGCCAAGGTGCCAACTGGGCATTACCAAGGCACCCACGTTCGGGAGAGAGCCAGGGGTGCCACCCTGCACTTAACCTGACCACCCAGAGGTCTCCGATAGCCCGGCACACCCCGTGTACCAGTACTGAACAGCACCAGGCTGCAGCCTTGCTGGGGAGGCTGGTGGATCCCAGGTTGCTGGTTAAAAACTGGCTTTGACGCATGCCGTTTGTTCACGCCCTTTGTGGCCGTGTTTTAGATTCCTCATGGGACTTTGGTGAATCCAGTAGGCACGGAGACTGTCGAAGTCCGTGAGAGGGCTCTCCCAGCATTCACCGGCCATACCGAGCTCAAGCAAGAGCGTAACACAGCTGATGGATTGCGCCCTTTATGTGGTTTGCAAATTCTGCTTTTTGACCTTGTTTTTAACTAGCATTGCATCAGAATAGTCCAATCAGCGAGATTCGGGCAGGCATGCATTCATCCAGCTGAATTTCTTTAAATCTGGTTCAAATGTTTGTAGCAAACAAATTAAGGTCAAAGCCAATTTTTTTTTTTTTTTTTGTGATATTGGGATTTTTAAAAAAGAATATGGCCTGAATGTGGCAGTAGACCTCAAATGTGTTATTTCAGATTAAAGATATTTCTGACTTATTCTAAGACAATTAATATTGTTGTGGGCTGTTTGAAATATTCCAAAAAGGTGGATTCAAGTTACATTTACTTGCCCTGAAGTTTCTGCTCAATAGGGTTGTTTCTTTTCAGTAACATTTGCCCCACAAGCTAGCAGAAATTATCGAGGAATTTTGAGTGTAATCTTGTGTGTCAGTTTTTTAATTGCCCTACAGCCTCCAATAACACTAAATGGCCACACCCTCCGATGGAACTCATCTCCATTGGTAGGTTCTGTAAAGCCTTTTTGTTCTCTTTTTTTTTTCCATAATTTTTATAAATTTAGAGTACCCAAGTATTTGTTTCCAATTAAGGGGCAATTTAGTGTGGCCATTCCACCTACCCTACACATCTTTGGGTTGTGGATGTGAAACCCACGCAGACACTGGGAGAATGTATGTGGTCACCCGGGGCCGGAATCGAACCTGGATCCTCAGCCCCATCGGCAGCAGTACTAACCATCGTGCTGCCCTCTGTAAAGCCTTTTTTAAGGTGCAGGGAGACTAATGATCATGTTTTAAAAGCTTACGTTTTCTTAATTCACCAAGTTTCTTTCTAATTTACCAAAACTATTTTCTAGTATGCCTATGTGTAACCTGTGAATTGTCCTATGTAATCTCGTTGGTCATTTTCAGTTATTTAAGGTTACTCATTAAACATTGTTTCAAGTGCTGCCTTTTTCTGATGAATGCATTTTCAGTTGCATTAATGAAACTGCACCAAGCTGCTTTTATTAATGGTTCGGCATCAGTTTATACTCCAGTATACACTGGCTTTCTTCATGCAATTTTTAAAGAATTACATTCTAATATGCTGCCCTATTTTATATTTAGTGATGGGTGGATTAGTTTCAGCAGAAACATGAGCAAAAACCTCTGAAAACTAATGAAATGCACAAAGGATCATCAATTGCGTCCAAAGCAGAAACTCTCGACCACACGCACTAAGGAGGCGGTCACATTAATTTTTCAAGTACTTAATGAGCCAGCATGCTGTAAAGCCTTTTATTCTGACTCTCTACCTGCATACAGCATGTTTGTACCGAAGCAAAGGTGTTTTACACAATATTATATGAATCTTTCACTGCCGTGTGCACATCTTCCCTACAGAAAAATACGACAGACAATCATTTAAATCTGTACAAAGGAAATGAAAGGCTAGTTGATGAATGATCCAACAGCCAGGAGCCACAGTGATATGCTTGGCGCTGCCACTAAGCTTTATAATAGCCCAGTTCATCACTCATAACCAATGAATGACACTTTTGAAGAATTTTAAACTGAAGGAGAAAAACTGTCACGGGCATTTTGTTAACCCTTGAAGTAATGGTTGACTACCAAACAAAACACTTTAGATCGACTGTTTGGTTAGTTAATTGAGAATATCACTAAAATAACCGCGGCCCCCAATTCATGGATCGCGTACCTGCTTTAGTCAGCTTTTGAGATGGGGCTGTTGGCCTAAAAAGGATTGCATAGTGTTCTGCTTTTAAAAGGCTGAGGTAATCCTAGAAGTCCTGTACTCTAAGATAACCCACCACTTATCTGTGAATGCCTGTTCTGGTTAGATAACTTGCTGAAAGTTTTTTTTAAATTCTTTTTGTTATCCAGGGTAAAGTTGAAATGACACTGGAGATTCTCAGTGAACAAGAGGCTGAGCAAAAACCTGCTGCCAAAGCAAGGGATGAACCCAACATGAACCCAAAACTGGAGCCTCCAAAGTAACTTTTTTTCTTGATTTGTTTTCATAAATTTGTACCTTCCATTTTGAAAGAACAAGAGTCTAAAAGTGCTTAACATTTTAAAGCAGAGGGCTCCATTTGTTTTGAGCATTGAATGCTGGCTACTTGAAGTGAATGGATGGGTTTTACCCATTCTTACAAAGCATAGATTTTTTTATCTCCTCTTATTTCATGCGGTCAGGATTTACATTCAAGTGTCCTATCAGTTCCACATTTAGATGAGTGCATTTGAGAGTCATGTTCATGATTCAACCGCTCAAAAATAGACAACAGTTCAGCAGTTTATTCTTTGAAATGTGGTCACATGGAGTTTAGATTGGAGGAGGTATTCATCTTTGTAACATGCCAAAAGTAAAAGATATCAATCACCTAACCTTTATCTGCACAATTCTTCTGTTGCAAGTGAATTGGTGTATAAATTGACTATTCCTGTTTCTGCTAACATTCTCCTTTCTGAAAGTATGGACTCCTGGCGAGGTGCAGTTCCACAGCTGCTGACTTCCCACTGAAATTATCTTCTGTGAGAATGCAGATGATGGGGTGGGGGAGCTGTCAATCATGCCTTGTCCTTTTTATCACCAGCAGCAGACAGTCATAGTATTTAGATGAGGAGAAGCAAGGTGGCTACAGAATCCGCCCCTGAGTGGGCCGAGCATGGAACAGGAATGAGCCAGTCAACCTGAATGAGCCAGTGAAGACACCAGTTTCAATTCATTTGGGCAAAGGATAACCTGTAACTGCTAGGAAGGATTGGATTGTTGCAGTCCCACTATCTGTTGTTGAGTAACCTACTAACTAACACAGATGGGGGCTGGTTTAGCTCCGTTGGCTGGACAACTGGTTTGGGATGCACAGCAAGGCCAACAGCACGGGTTCAATTCTTGTACCGGCTGAGGTTATATATGAAGGCCCCGCCTTCTCAACCTTGCCTCTCGCCTGAGGTGTGGTTCTCGGGTTAAATCACCACCAGTCAGTTCTTTCCCACCCGCTCCCTCAAAGGGGAAAGCAGCCGAAGGTCATTTGGGACTATGGCGACTTTACTTTTACCAGCACGAAGAACTACTTGAGAGAGGATTGCGGCTATCCAGAAACAAGATCCCCACACAGTATCTTTCAGGAAAGGCAAATAAAATGGAAGGGAAAATTTAAGTCCGCAATAGACGTTTATTAAAAAGCACATTTTGCAAATACTGGGGCAAGTATGCATTTAGAAAAGAGAAAGAAAGTTCAGTGCTTAGATGTTTGAAAGCCTCTGTGGCTAGTTGTGTTCTATACAATATATTGCTGTCGGCTGTTGAATACATCTCCATTGTTGTTACATCCTCTTCTCCGGCTTTGTAAATTTTTCCGTGACCCGTTATTTTGAAATTTCTCTTTTTTATGAAGTTGGTAAATCAAATATTCCATGGTGCACCACATCCAAACGATGACTTTGACCAAAAATGGCAATTATGTTGGCAATTGAGGCAGCATTTTTTTGTTTTTGTTGCTCAGCGAGTTCTGACAAATATCAATGAAAGAAATGAGAAGTTTATATGTTTGGTGCAGTTTGAGGAAGGAATGGTGATCATAAAACTGTCATGGGACCTTTAACGTTCAAGCTGATGGGGCCTCAGTTTAACATCTTGAGGATGGTTCACCTGATAATGTAGCTCTCCAGAATCAGCCTAGGTTGTGTACTGAAGTTCGGAGTGGCGTTTAAACACTCAGTTGAACCAATCTGATGCTTAACTATGTTGGTCATTTGCACCTACTTGATATGTACTGTAGGTTAGGTTTGCACTATCTTTTCTTTTTCCCCTCCCACCTCTTTACTACTGCCATGCTCCATAAGGAATGCAATATGAAGCCATTAAATGGAACTCTTCTAGGCAGCACGGTGGCACAGTGAACAGCATTGCTGCCTCAAGGTGCCGAGGTCCCAGGTTTGATCCCGGCTCTGGGTCACTGTCCGTGTTGAGTTTGCACATTCTCCCCGTGTTTGTGTGGGTTTCGCCCCCACAACCCAAAGATGTGCAGGGTAGGTGGATTGGCCATGCTAAATTGCCCCTTAATTGGAAAAAATTAATTGGATACTCTAAATTTATTTAATCTCTTCAGCGGGGGGGGTTCTGGAAATGGGCATTCCTGTGTGGTACGTTCAACTGACAATGGCTCTGTGGTATTTTAACTCTAGTGGCCGTTCTTGGCATGCTGGTCTTTCAGCAGCCTTGTTCAATCAGTACACTTTGTTCCACCCCAACCCATGGGAGACTGCAGTCTGCACCTCGCGCCATCATTTCTACCTGGTTAGCTGATGTCTCTGAATATATCGGGGTCAAAACCCAGGTCCTCATAATAACAGCTCAGTATCGTACCACACTACGCATTTATCAACTAAGCCATTGGTTAGATAAGGAACTCATTCCCAGGGTTTTTAAAAGGGATAATAAACATGCCCGTGGTTTGCTTGAGTAATGGTTTCTCAACCCTATAAATGAGTGCTTAATGTAAACTGTGTACACTTTATCCATTAGAAAGGAAAGTTAACTGGATTTAATTCTTTACAATCAGCCGTCCAGAAACGTCTTTCCTGTGGTTCACCAGTCCTTGCAAGACGATGAAATACATCATCTGGCGCCGGTTCAAATGGATCTTTCTTGGGATCATAATACTGCTGTTTGTAGGTCTGTTCCTCGGGATCTTCTTTTATTCATTGCCGGTAAGTACAGTGTATGGACTTTAATAATGCTGTTATCGAAGCGAGGTTGCACAGTAAACCATTTGTATTTTGGGAAACAAAATAGGCTGACGCATTAATGGCAAGCTTCAAAACATCGCTGACTTGTAACACTTGGAGCTTTGCTGCTGATTGCGTAGATTCAAATGTAGCAAAGGTCCTAACCTAAACTGGAGAGTGTAGCAATAGGTTGCTATTTATGCTTGCTGCTTTCAGTGCTGAGTTTGAAGGCACCAAGTAAAATTCTCAAAAGAGGCTTCTCTTGGTGCATTTAAAGAATTGTGCCCAACCTTAAAGGAAGAAGATGATTTTTGACAGCGTACCTGGAGATGAGCTAATGTTGTGTTTTGGTAGCAAAGATTGATTTGATTAAATAAAAGCTACCGTATGAATTATTTTCATTTAATTGTTATTAATTATACTTAATTGTACTCCCTCACTTACTGAGTGTTACAGGCTTGAGAGGCTGAATGGCCTCCTCTGATGTTGCCATGATTTACTGACACAAGTTGGAAACTTTAAAAATGCCTCAATTCATCCACTTTTTTCACACACGGTTTTGAGGTTTCTTGTCTTTTTTTTGCGCATTATTGAAAATCATACCGAAGTTCAGTGAACAAGCCGGATTTGTATTGTAGTGCAATTATACTTCTAATCCTTCCACTGTCTGTTGCAGTTCTGTTTTCTCTGATCTTTAATCAAGAGTGTGGGTTTCTCAGCCCCCAGTGACATGCCATGTTGACTAACAAGTAATCTGTGAGACAGGATGCGTCTCCTTGAGGTCTATTTTATGATCCAGCCATTAAGATTGAAACCTGCTGGGCAGCACGGTGGCGCAGTGGGTTAGCATTGCTGCCTCA
Organism: Scyliorhinus torazame; assembly: GCF_047496885.1. Classification (NCBI taxonomy): domain Eukaryota; kingdom Metazoa; phylum Chordata; class Chondrichthyes; order Carcharhiniformes; family Scyliorhinidae; genus Scyliorhinus; species Scyliorhinus torazame. Next base: position 130,835,572 of record NC_092722.1, read on the forward strand.
TGGCGCCGAGGTCCCAGGTTCGATCCCGGCTCTGGGTCACTGTCCGTGTGGAGTTTGCACATTCTCCCCGTGTCTGCGTGGGTTTCGCCCTCACAACCCAAAGATGTGCAGTGTAGGTGGATTGGCCACGCTAAATTGCCCCTTGGAAAAAAATTAATTGGGTACTCTAAATTTATTTATTTTATTTTTTTAAAGTTTTAAGATAGAAACCTGCTCTTGCAGGTTTCCCGAGTTGAAATGCTACTTGAGACTGCGATTAGAGTTTGGGACATCAATACAGGAATTAGAGGCTTTATTGCAATTGTTAAACTATCTTAAGAGGGACGGGCTGAGGTTTTTGGCAGGTTTTAAAAATATCTGAAAGATACATTCTGCAGAATAGAAACATGAGCATACAATTTTTGTTTGTATTTTCTTCGCTGCAATAAGTTGGGGTACGTTTAACTGATTGTAATTTGGAGAATCTTTTCCATACAATCTATTTGTGGGCCATCGGCTATACAAGAGTTAATATCGGTAACTAAGTTCCCCATTATCTTAGCATTTTCAATTAAATACACCAAATTGCCAATGGCATGTGGTATAAAGTAGTGCCACAATAATGCTGGAAGAGCCGCAATTACATTGATTTACTCTGGACTACGTTCAGTTCATTGAGTAGAAAAAAAAGAAATTGGAGTTTAAGAATTTCACTGCTGTAATAAATTCTGTATATTGCTACCATGTTAGAGCAACAAGGCTGTTAATTTAAAATTAAATAAAACCCTTCTGTCTTCCACATTGATGGAAGACAAAAGATTATGGTAAAGTTCTTTTTAAGGTGATAGGAGGAAAAGTTCAGCAGCATCCATCATGGCCTCCAGGCCTGCTGGGATAGGAGGGAGGGACATAAAGGTGTCAACACCAGAGCTGGTTTAGTAGTAAATCACAGTTAGTGGAGCTAGCACAGGAATGGCAAACCAAGCCAGCTGTTAGTTGTGCAGTGTTGGAGATCTCAATGTTGTGTTAAGACAAGTTCTCGCTTTTTCTTCCCCCCCCCCCCCCCCCCCGTGACCTTAACTTTCCAGTGCTGTTTTTACACCATCATCATCTCCCTCGTTAGCCTTGTGACCTTAACATGGCTGATTTTTTTTGTGTGTGTGGCTGAGAAATTTAAGGACCACAGAGTCGGAAGGCTTTAACTTTTCTATTATTAACAGGGCTCGATTTTTCAGCAACTGTTTGGGTGATATTCTTTTGTATGTCCGTGCCAGCATCCCCTTCGCCAATTTTTTAACCTACATTTAATTCCCATTGAGGCATCTTCTAGCCAGAAGCGCATTGCTGCTGTTGTAGCTGGCAAGTTATACACTTGTAGGCATTTGCAGAGAACAAACGTTCTTTCCAGTTTTATCTTCGAGGGAATGGTTTGCCTGTTTAAAACTTCAGTGTGCTCATATAAATGACTGCTTTAAATCGATTTTGGCTCAATTAAATTTGTTAACTCATAAGTGCTTCAGTTTTGATCTGTCATATGTCCAGCAGACCAAAAATGTAAGCAATTCCAAGGATTTCGTTTTTCCTGGATATGAGGGTATTTTCCTAAATTCCGAGTCCTCCGTCCGATCGGAAACAATTAGAGATCACGATCTTTAGACGAAAGGTCACAGCCCAGTGGAGCCCTGTGGCTGTGGATCCACACATTCACTTCTCCCCACATTGGCCATATGAAGCTGATGAGAAATAGGTAGTTGTCTCGCTGCCAAGAGATTAAGGGGAAATTGGGGCAATGATTTTGTTGCATTCATTCTCCCAATGCGTTTTAAGGAGCAATTGTGGAGCCCAAGAGTCGACCTACTCAACCCGGGTTCAGATTGGGCAGTACATTCATTTGGGAGAAAATAAGGGGATTCATACTCTTATCCTTAAATATTGTCCTGCCAAATGGACATTTCTATTATTAATTTCTACTGCACTTGTACAGCCTTTGTAGGAAAGTGCTTATGCAATTTGACGTGATTTAAGAAATTGAAGTTCTGTAGTTCGTCGAAACCAGCCTTGTATGTTTCAGTGGGGCGGGAATACAAGCCACTTTCAGCTCCCCTTCCTTACTTGAAATCTGAGCTGCTGCTTCGTGCCTCTTAGTTTAAATTCCGGGCCCGCTCGTACCAATGTCATCGATGCTGATGTTACGACACAAGGTCACGGTGATATCCTAATGAAAGATTTTGCCGGTTCTTTAGCAAATAGCCGCTCCAGACTGACACCCCGCAAAACCTTTGGTGGGGTTCCCAGAAGCACATAAAATAACCCGCTTGCTGGTTATTCACCGAGACCCTGTTTTCTGGGGAATGATATAACCAGCCTTTTCGATTGTCCTCACTGTTGATTTTTACATGCCAAATTTCTCTCGCTCTGAAAATATATGTCATGGCATCATTCCGTTTTTATGTAGTAACGGGGGTCACTGATATCGAACGCATCCTAGCTTCTTCTGAAGTCTGCGCTCAAACCCTCAGCACCTTCGCAGAAGGGGCAGGCACTTCCGCATCACCCAAGAGCACCACCTGGTGGATGACTAGGGAATAGCATTGCCTTCAATCTGATCTGTCCAGCAAAGGGATGATTCCATTGGCTGGAAGTTGAAGAGAAATGACAAAATTTTAATTTTCATGGCAATTTTCTCTTCTCCTAAAGTCTGAGAGCGGAGAGTGTGGAGCAAGTGTTATATCAGGATCCCTTTATCAAGTACAGACACAAACTGAGGAACAGTTACTGCTAAAGCATGGCCAATTACTGTGTATTCCTGGGTCTGGACAATGTAAACATTAGAAAATCCAGACTATATTGTTGATGAAACCAGGGAGATGTCTTCCCTGTAAACCATGAAGTATGAATGACAGAATAGACAATGTAGGGAGAAATAAATTTGTTTAGAGAGTAATTAGAAAATAAACAATCCTCCTGTGAGTGGGTTTTAGGGTATCTGAGTACAGTGCAGTAGAAAAGTAGTGAGGAAATGTTTTATTAAGAAAGAGCTACACTTTTTTTTGATTAAAAGTCCTTTAGCTTTTTAAAAAAAAAAAAAAAAAATCTCCAAGGTTCACCTTTTTTTTTAAATTCCCTGAATTACTGGAGAAATGTTGGCAGGACAGCCTTGGGAGTGCTTTTTGGTTAGTTCAGCTGCTCCAGCCAAACTCACTTTTCCTGTTCTGCTCATGTCTATGAGCATAGTGAGCTTTTCTCAATGGCGCGAGGTGGGTGGCCAATGCACGTCCAGGCCTGGGTAGACTATTCGACAGACTGTCCTCTAGCTCACACCAAGCAATCATTGGGCAGAACAGCGAGCATTTCTCGGTTAACCACCCACTATTTGATACCAAAGGTCTCAACTGTGATGTATGGGGTGTGAAGGAGTCAACAGCCACTGGGACATGCTGTTCCAGAGTATCATTCACCAAATAGGCTATTACTCCGAATATTCTAGACCAGGCAGTTCAAAGGGCAAAGTCCATCCGGAAGATGGTGACAAGCTGCAAAACATTTCGAGACTAGTCTTGCTGGGGCCAAAAGGAATTGTAACAGCTGTGAAGTGGCTCAGCCTCCTATAATATCATGTACAACTTTACTCTGGAACAGCATGTCCTAGTGGCTGTTGACTCCTCCACGCCCCATACATCACAGCTGAGACCTTTGGTATCAAATAGTGGGTGGTTAACAGAGAAACCAGTAATTCAGGGGTTGAAAAATAAATGGTGAACCTTGGAGATTTTTTTTTTAAAGCCACCTAAATAATTTTTTCTGTAGAGGTAAAAGATCAGACAGATTCATCCCTCGCGATCTGAGCCCAGCAATTAGTGCATCATCCCATACTGGAGAACAGACAGTCTGTTCTGGAAACCAGACCAACATCTGACCAGATCCACAAGCCAACTAGAGCGATGAGTGGCTTCTAAGCAGGTCTTAAATGAATGGGATGAGAACCCCCTTATTCCAGCTGTAACACAAAGCTGTCACAAAACTGAATAAACCAGCTTTTTTCCGGAGGCTTATAACCGTTTTGACTTGACGCTCCATTTCCTTTTAAAATGCCAATTATAAAGTATGACTCTACTGCAAATCCCAGATATTGTTGAAGATAGTTGATCCAATAAATTGGCGCCATACAGGTGCAATCTGCATCTAACTACCAGAACCCTAACAAAATGAGAAGGTTCATAAACTAGTAGCAACAGGGTCAAAGACAACTGACTTAGAATATTTCCTCCCATACTGTATTGTTGAACACTATGAGCAGGAGAGAAAGACCAGATGCCAAGCTCCACAAAACTGCATTTTTAAAATTCATTCTTGGGATGAGCGGGTCACAGGCGAGGCCAACATTTATTGACCATCCCTAATCGCCCTTGAGCAGGTGATGGTGAGCTGCCTGCAACTGAGTGGCTTGCTAGGCCATTTCAGAGAACAGGTCGACAGGGCACAATGGCACAGTGGTAGCACTGCTGCCTCACAGCACCAGGACCAGGGTTCAAATCCGGCCTTGTGTAACTGTCTGTGTGGAGTTTGCACTTTCTCCCCCTGTATGTGGGTGGGTTTCCTCCGCTAATTCTTTTCCTCCCATTGTCCAAAGATGCGCATGTTAGGTGGATTGGGTATGATAAAATTGCCCCTTAGTGTCCAGGGATGCACGGGTTAGGTGGGATGACAGGCATAGGGTGGGGGAATGGGCCTAGGTAGGGTCCTCTTTCAGCTGGTCAGTGCAGACTCGACAGGCTGAATGGCCTCCTTCTGCGCTATCAAGATTCTTATGATTCTAGGTCAACCATGTTCGTTTGGGTGTGGAGTTACATATCGGTAAGACGGAGTAAGATATCCTCCCCTCAAGGACATTAGTGAACTTGTTGGGATTTTATATCAATCATATAGTTTTGTGATCATTATTAATTAGACTTTCATTTTATAGCAGATTTGTGAATTAAATTTAAATACATCTAGTGGCTAAGGTTGGATTTGAACCTGTGTCTCTGAATTACTAGTCCAGTAAAAACCACCATTTGAATCTCTTGTATTAGGGAAAGAACGTACAGTTGGTGTTGGGAGTTCAGTAGTCAACATAGAATGAGGATGTAGCCTGGATGGCACGATGGAGCAGTGGTTAGCACTGCTGCCTCACAGCGCTGAGGACCCGGGTTCGATCCCAGCCCCAGGTTGCTGTCCGTGTGAAATTTGCACATTCTCCCCATGTCTACATGGGACTCACACCCACAACCGAAAGATGTGCAGGGTAGGTGGATTGGTCGAACTAAATTGCTCCTGGATTGGAAAAAAAATTTTGAAAACAAAGAATGAAGAAGAATGACTGAATGCCACTTTTTGAGGGGGAAAGATAATCCCATCGGTAACCTCTGAAGACTAAAAATGCAATTAAAATAGGCAATGGAATAGTGAGCCGGTGCTTGCTCTGAGGACTGATAGTACAGCCCTTGGCCAGCTGCCAGGAATCGCAGGAGAGAATCCTGGTCAATACTCCCGAAACATGTCTCTCAGCCTGTTGAGAAATGCTCAGTAACTTGGTACTGTAGCATGATTTGAGGTCAAAATCAGTAGAATGGGAAATAAACCCTGCATTGCAAGACACTAATTCACCACTTCCTGTTAAATTGAGTTACCTTAATTCAAAGTTCCTCTTCGTTGAAGCATGTGGAAATCTAGCCCCCTGAACAAGGAACATTTTAAATGCACATCAGCAACTAGAAGTTCTTGATTTGATATATTTAGATATTTTTTGACCCGTTCCCAATTTTCTGCATTCTGCCCCTCAAGACACTGACCCACATCAGTACAATTACATGCATGTCTGCAGGCCCCCAGATCTTTTGGCTTCCCTTTTCACCTGTGAAGTAGGTGGTGTGTTGGGAGGTTATTCGAACCAGGTGCTGTTTTACCTTAACCAATTTTAACACCAACATGCCTCTTATCCAAGATCACCGGGTTATTTACATCTATTTCCTTGTCTTGAAGCAACCGTCGCTTGCATTTGCTAACATGCTAAAACACCCCAAGGTGCTTTGCCGGAATATTACCAAACAAAATGCAACCACTATGTTCCTCCAATATTTAAAACGGGTGACGGAAAGCTTGGTGAGAGGTAGAAGCATCTTAGAGAAGCATCTTAAAGGAGGAGAATGGAGCTCCCCAAAGTCGCTGAGACCAATTGAAGAATTCCCACTGCCTCCTTCCCCAGTCACTGGAGCACAGCCTGGGATGATGAGTCGAAGATCATCCTACTCTGTGGAGCTCGGTGCATAAAGGAACTTGCTGAATGGTTTGGGTGGCATTTGAAACATTTGTTTTTCACCAAAGGCTTGTTCCGGTGTAGTAGAAAATGATTTTAATTTCATTGAGACATTTGGAAGAGTTGGTCTTGACCCAGTATGAAGAAATAGTACCGTTGTATCTTTGAATAACATCCTCAATTGACATCCTAATTCTGACCCATAGGCAAGTTAGACTAGTTCTCAGACTGGCCACTAGATAGAGCTCTGTGCAGAACTCCGGAACAGTCTTCACTGGCCAAGAGAAAAGAATACGGAAGTTGTCCTTTTATCATTCAATATGGAATAGAAAAATGTGGCCTTTAAATTAGCAGCATCAGTTTGAGACACAGGAAAACCATAAATATCCATTATTTAGATTCCCCTTGGCCTCCTCCAGAGGAGCCCAGCATCACAGATGCCAAGTCTTCTGCCAATTTGATTCACTTGACATCAAGAAACGGATGAAGGCACTGGATACGGCAACGTCTATGGTCCCTAATGACATTCCTGCGATAGGACTGACTACTTGTACTCCAGAATTAGCCACACTCATAGCCAAGCTGTTCCAGTGCAGTTCAACACTGGCATCTACCGGACGATGTGGAAGATTGCACAGCCATGTACTGTGAAATTCAACTTGGTCAATTCCTGCCCCATCCGTCTACTCGTCGATCATCAGCAAAATGCTGGGACAGTGCAATGAATCAGCACTTAGTCAGCAATAATCTGCTCATTGACATTCTCTTTGGGTTCTGCCTGGGCCACTGAACTCCTGACCTCATTAGTGACTGCGAGTAATATCAAGGCAGCATTTACCCCAAGTATGACACCAAGAAGCCTAACAAAACTGAAGTCCATGAAATCGGGGACGAAAGCTCTCCAGTTGTTGGAGTCATACCCAGCACAGAAGAAGATGGTTGTGATTTTTGGATGTCAATCATCTCAGTCCCAGGACATCACTGCAGCAGGGCCTCCGGGTAGGCTCCTAGGTCCAACCATCTTCAGCTGCTTCATTAATGACCTTCCATCCACCATTTTTAATATTCCAATTTAGCCTGGCCAATCCACCTACCCTGCACATCTTTGGGTTGTGGGGGTGCAACCCACGCATGAACTGGGAGAATGTGCAAACTCCACACGGACAGTGACCCGGGGCCAGGATCAAACGCAGTGAGGCAGCAGTGCTAACCACTGTGCCACCATGCTGCCCTACTTCTATCATAAGGTCAAAAGTGGGGATGTTTGTTGCTGAAAGTGCAGCACCTTTTGCGGCGACTCCAGATACTGAAGCAGTCTGTGCCCATAATACAGCAAAACAATACTCTAAGCTTGACACCATCCAGGATGTAGGAATATACCAGATTGCCATCCCATCTACCACCTAAACATTCAGTCCCTCCACCAATGCAAAGTAGCAGCAAGATGCATGGTAGGGATTCACTAAGACTCCTTCAACAGCACCTTCCAAATCCAGAACTTAGACCATCTAGAGGGAAAAGAGCACCAGATAAATGGGAACACCACCACCTGCAACCCCCCCTGGCCTATCTAGCGATGCCCACATCCTGTGAAGAATAAAAAGACTGGGGGATATTGGGTTGTGGGGGAGGTTTAGGGTTTATTCCAGAATTCAGCCTAAATGACTTGAAGGCACAGCTGCTAATGTTTGGACGAAAGGATTCTGGGATGCACAGGAAGCCAGATTTGGAGGAACAGCACCAATTTGTTCTTGTATAATGGCCATGTAAAACATCCCAAGGTGCTTCACTGGACCTTTATAAAACAAAATCTAATATTGTGTCACACTGGGAGATATTGGGACAGATAATCAGAAGGTTAATCCGAGACTGATTTTATGAAGCACCGTAAATAAGGAACAAAAGGTAGATGGGTTTAGGGAAGGATTTCCAGGGTTTGAGGCTCAGACAACTGAAGGCCTGCCCACTGATGAAGAATCAATTAAAATTGGGGATGATCAAAAAGCCAGAATTGGGATATGTGCAGCTAATTCTAATGGATGCAGGGCTGGATGAGGTTATATAAAGATGGGGAAGGTTGAGACCATGGAGGCATTTGAAAATCAATAGGAATTTTAAAATTGATGGGGCTGCACGTGGCACAGTGGTTAGTATTGCTGCCTACGCTGCTGAGGACCCATCTCTGGGTCACTTGTCTGTGTGGGTGGAGTTTCACATTCTCCTCGTGCCTGTGTGGATTTCACCCCCACAACCCAAAGATGTGCAGGTTAGGTGGATTGGCCACGCTAAATTGCACCCTAATTGGAAAAACAAATAATTGGGTACTCTAAATGTATTTATTTAGTTATTTTTTGAAAATCTTTTTATTGGCTTTTTTCATATTTATAAACCGTTGTGTATATACATTACATTTTTCTTGCCCGCGCTAATTTGCTTTATTTTACAGAGGTTTGTTTTGTCCTTCATTTGACTAACTATGTACATTTTGCTGCCCTCTGGATCGGTCTATGATATCCCCCCCCCCCGCCTTTTTTTTTTTCCCCTGGCTTACTCCTCGTTGCTGGCCTCCAACAGGTTTTGGAACAGGCCGACGAACTGCCCCCAGGTATCCAGGAAACCTTCCTCTGACCCTCGGATGGCGTATTTAATCTTCTCCAAGTGGAGAGATTCCGAGAGGTCAGCGAGCCAGTCTGCAGCTGTGGGTGGTGCTGCCGATCGCCAGCCGAGCAGGATTCTCCGGCGTGCGATTAGGGAAGCGAAGGCAAGGGCGTTAGCCCCCTTCCCCATGTGTAGCTCTGGCTGCTCCGATAACCCGAAGATTGCCACTATTGGGCATGGCTTCACCCTCACCCTCACAACCATGGACATTGCCTCGGAGTAGGCTGTCCAGAACCCAGCAAGCTTGGGGCAAGCCCAAAATATGTGGGTGTGGTTGGCCGGGCCCCTCTGGCACCGCTCACATTTGTCCTCCACCTCCAGGAAGAACCTGCTCATTCGGGTTCTGGTCAGGTGCGCTCTGTGCACCACTTTGAGCTGCATATGGCTTAGCTTTGCGCAGGTGGAGCTCACCCTGCTCAGTGCTTCGCTCCAGAGGCCGCATTCTGCCTCTGTCCCCAGTTCGTCCTCCCATTTTTGTCTGGTCCCGTTCAATGGTGTTCGGGCTCTGTCCAGTAGCTGTCTGTATATTTTCCCACATAGCCCCCCCCCCCCCCCCCCCCCCAACCCCTTCTCGTTGCTTGTGCCCATCAGGTCCTAGTGTGTTTTCTGGGGCCCCGGGGTACCCTACTATCTCTTTGCGGAGGAAGTGCTTTATTTGGAAATGTCTCAATTCCTGTCCTCTTGCTAGTTTCCACTTCCTTGTCCGTTCGTCCAGTGTCGCCAGTCTGCGCCCTATGTCGAAGTCCTCGACCGTCAGTGTGCCCCAGTCCCGCCTCCATCTTTTGAAGGTGGTATCCAGCATGGCTGGGGGGAATCTGTGATTGCTGCAGATGGGGGCCATAAGGGACATTTTGGTTATCCCCAAGTGCTGTCTCAACTGGGTCCACGTTCTCAGCGTGGCCGCTACCACTGGGCTCGTTGTGTACCTTGTTGAGGAGGATGGGAGTGCTGCTGTGGCCAGGGCCCGGAGGGTTGTTCCTTTACAGGATGGCTCCTCCATTTGTACCCAATCTGTGTCGGGTTCTTGTATACCCATCCCCTCACTTATTCTGCCATTGCTGCCCAGTGGTAGTATTGTAGGTTCGGTAGAGCCAGGCCCCCTCTGACTTTCCCTCCTTTCAGTGTCGGTTTGGGAATTCTTGGCGTCTTGCCCGCCCCACACAAACGCCATGATGAGCCTGTCTATGTTTTGGAAAAAGGCCTTGGGGATGAAGATCAGGATGGATCTAAACAGGAAGAGGAACTTTGGCAGTACGTTCATCTTGATCATCTGCACTCTTCCCACCAGGGAGAGTGGGAGTGAGCCCCACCATTGGTCTTTTCTTACTTCCTCCAGGCTGGTCAGGTTCCACTTGTGGATATGTGTCCAGTCACTGGCTATTTGGTTCCCCAGGTAACAGAATCTGTTCTGGGCCGTTTTGAACAGTAGCCCCTTCAGCTCTGTCCCTCCCCCTTTTGGGTTCACTGGGAATGTTTAGCTTTTGCCCAGGTTACGTTTGTAGCCCGAGAAGGTTCCAAACTCTCTTTCAGTATTTGCAGTATTGCCTTCAGTCCCTCCAGTGGATTCGAGACATAGAGGAGCAGGTCATCTGCATAGAGTGAGACTCTGTGCTCTCGGTCTCCTCTCCGGATTCCCTTCCAGCTTTTTGTGTCCCGCAGGACTATCGCCAGGGGTTCGATGGCTAGCGCGAACAAGAGTGGGGACAGGGGGCAGCCCTGTCTTGTTCCTCTCTGTAGCTGGAAGTATTCAGAGCTGGTGGTGTTAGTTCGGACACTCTTTGGGAGCATTGTACAGGAGCCTCACCCAGGCGCTGAGTCCCGCTCCTAGCCCAAACCGTTCCAGTACCTCTAGAGGTAGCTCCATTTGACTCTGTCCTTTCTCCTTTCAAAGGCCTTTCTGCATCCAGAGAGATGATCACCTCTGGTGTTCTCTCCCCAGCGGGGGTCATTATTACGTTCAGCAGCCGCCTGATGTTCGCTGTGAGCTGCCTACCCTTGACAAAGCCCGTTTGGTCCTCTGCGACCACCTCTGATACACAGCCCTCCAGCCTTTTGGCCAGGACCTTTTGCGAGTATTTTCGCATCCACATTCAGCAGTGAAATGGGTCTGTATGATCCACATTCTGTCAGGTCTTTATCTTTTTTTGGGTATTAGTGAGATTGTGGCCTGCCCTAGCATTGGGGGCAGGGTGCCCCTTGCCAGTGAGTCCGCGAACATGTCCCTTAGGTGTGAGGCCAGGACTGGTGCAAATGTTTTGTAGAAGTCCGCCGGGAACCCATCGGGTCCCGGTGCCGTCCCCGCCTGCATGAAGCTGATGCAGGAGGTGTACAGTCTCTGGTAGAAGGTCTCGAATGCCCGATTGACCTCCTTTGGCTCTCTAAATTTATTGTTTTTTAAAAAAGAATTTTAAAATTGTGTTGTTTAACAGGGAATCAATGTAACTTGGTGAGTTCAGGAGTGATGAGCGAATGGGCCTTGGTGCTGGTTGGGACATGGGCAGCAGTGTTTTGGATTACATCAAGTTTATGGAGGGTAGAATGAGGGTGGCCAGCTAGGTGTGCATTGGAATAGTTGAGTCCAGAGGTAACAAAGGTGTGGATGAGATGGCAGAAGAGTTGAGGAGCGACAGTGTTTGTAAATATTGTGGAAGTGGAAATTAACAGTCTTGGTAATGGTGGGAATCGGTGTTTCGAAACAATGGGACACCAAGGTTGCAACCCATCTGGTTCAGTTCCTGACACTTGCCAGGGTGAGCGATAGAGACGGTGGCTGGGGAGTTGAATTTGTGAAATGGCTTAATTCTTCGCAACATTTTGGTAGATTTTTTGGAGGGCTGTAGGTTCTGGGTTACAGCAATAGGGTGACTATGTAGCAATTTAAACACCAGGTTGCGAATTAGGTTTGACTCATTGGGGTATTAGAAATAGATCATCAATCTCTGGAATGGTGGGAAGGTGGAACTTGGTGCAGGTTAGGATACGAGTAGAAGAATTCTGAATAAGCTGTAACTGGAGGATAGGAGGCCAGGCAAGAGACCATTAAATTAGTAATAAAGGGTGGTAGGACAAGAGCTGATTCAGAGACACAGATCCACGGGGATAGAGATGCACAATGTGACCAAGGTGGATGCAGATGGTCTTGCTAATGGAGAGCGGCTATAGAAACTTGGTCTTGCTAATGGAGGGGGGCTATAGAAACTTGGTCTTGCTAATGGAGGGGGGGCTATAGAAACTTGGTCTTGCTAACGTAGGGGGGGCTATAGAAACTTGGTCTTGCTAATGGAGGGGGGGGCTATAGAAACTTGATACAATGCTTCAGCTGAGTCTGTGACCTGGGAAGAAGAAGAAGAAAATGGTGGCTAAGTCCAAGAATTTGTGGTACAGTATGAATATAATGGCATCAACGTCTCGATCTTTAACTGCAGAGACTGCTCAAGGAGTGGATATCAGACGAGCAGTCCAAAAAGACGTAAACATTGGAAGGACAGAGGTGATGACCAGAGCTGGGTACAACCTGGGGCAGATGTGTTCATGTGATGTTGGGTAGCATGTAGTTGTGGAACAGGATGGCGTCCAAGGATAGATCCTTGAGAGGAAAGAGTGTGGTGACGGGAAGAGAAGTCATTATTGGAGATCCCTGAGCTACATTTGTCTAACTAAAAGTAAGGGAACAACATAGAGCACAGAGTGCAGAAGGAGGCTATTCGATCCATTGAGTCCGCACCGACCCACTTAAGCCCTCACTTCCACCCTATCCCCGTAACCCAATAACCCCTCCTAACCTTTTTGGTCAGTAAGGGCAATTTATCATGGCCAATCCACCTAACCTGTACGTCTTTGGACTGGGAGGAATCCGGACCATCCGGAGGAAACCCACACAGACACGGGGAGAACGTGCAGACTCCACAGACAGTCACCCAGCAGGGAATCGAACCTGGGACCCTGGTGCTGTGAAGCCACCGTGCTCTCCACTTATGCTACCCACTAAGTCCCATGGATCAGGGCAGTGGAATGATCAAGAGAAGGATGATGTGCTCCATCCAGCATGTCAAAGGCTGCAGAAAGAATAGTGAGTACAGAGTGCGAAATCAGGGGAATTACACACACTGTATCTAACGTTGACAAAGTGTTTGCGATCTTTGGAGTCTAATGGAAACAAGACAGATGTGTCTACTGCAGATACCCAGGGAAGGCCTGGTGGAATTTGTACTGGCGAAAAATTACAATAAACAAGGATACACTGAAAGGAACAGTGGGGAGGGGAGGTGAAAAAAGGAGCATAGTGGAGGAAATGACGAGAGCTGGTGTGATTGAAGGTGCTGTGAATCTCAGCAGATTAGGATGATAGCTGCTAATAAATTGAGATTTTGTTTTACTGTCACACTGCGCCTATCTAGTGGATGAAACCTGTCCATTGGAAAATTCCTTTTTAAATGGGGACAACTGTTTTAGTCCGTGAAACCCAAATTCCATTCTGGATGTAGGAAGCAGAGTAACCAGTGTAAAAGGTTTCTTCCTGTGTTGTGCCCTAAAAATTGGACACACGGGTGCATTTCAGATAAATTGCCCCAGTGTCTAAGTGCATCCATAACTTCGAAGTATAAACTGTGCAGGCAAGTGTGAAGAGTCCCGTGTAACTCTGATGTTGCTTGGCCACCACAATTTAAGGTAATGAGTGAAATTCAATGCAGAATATTTATTCAGTTACTACGAGTAAAAGCAAGTCTGCATGTTTCCTTTTATTTTGATTGATCATGTTTCTAAAATTTCACCGAGTTTGTCAGATAACAATCTGAACAGATAACAGCCTATCTTGTTCTGTTGCATAATTCCTGGACAGCTTGTGTTTAACTTGTCAAATTAACAGATGACCTACTGATATACACGAACATGTGTTGTTACTTTGAGAACTCTTAAATGAAACGATGTTTGTAAGTTCAAATGATATTCACTTTTGCTAATCTTGTTATCTTCAACAGAACTACCTATCCATGCGAATTGTGAATCCCCACTAAGGAATTTCTGATTGGTCATTCCTCCCGCAGCAGCGACTCTGTTGTATAACTGGTCCCGGAACATTTGTTTTGTATGTCTACAATCTTGTGGCCTTAAGGGTAGAAATGGACTGAGGTTAGGAGGGTGACAAGATCTACATTTACCAAGGTTAGGCAAGGTTCATGGGGTCATGACTGGGCCATTTATCAGTGATTCCATGTTAATGTGCTGACCCTGATGACCAGGACCCTGCTGGTTTTATCCAGCAATTTCCGCAATTGGCTGTTTATTTAGCAGGTGCCTCTCTAGTTATGAAATACCAGGGGTGGTGTTTGTTTGGAGCGGTGAATTAAGCTTTGAAAATATGGCGATTCAAGGTGAGTGGTTTGCTGATCTTCTACAGTGTAGGTCTGAAACACATGATGTGCAAATATTATGGGATTTTTGTAGAATCTTTTCTAAAACAGAAATTAAGAGCACAAGTGCCTCCACTTGGTTTGCATATATCCTACTAGAATGGAAGAAACCAGCAGTTGATGTTCTGAGCATTATAATATTGTTGCAGTGTTCTCTTTGGCAGAAGCTTCATGTTTTTTTCTGGTTCACTTTTTTGTTATGTAAGAATTTGGACCAAAATATGTAATGTACATGCAAACTAAAGCATTATTAATCATGTGTACTTCCTGTACTCTAACAACTGCAATGTTAGCTGCTAATAAATCATTTCACCAGTGTTTATGGTTCATGGTCTTTTTATTGCGTGGAGCTTTTTAAAAAAAAAAAAAAAAAAATCCTGATATAAAGATAAACACATTCTTCTCTCTCTCTCTCTCTCTCTCCATGTATCCACCTGATTCATGACCTAGTGCTTGAAAAATACTTGCAATGTTTGCCACGCAGCTGTTCTTTAAATTATAATATTTACAGTCTGAGGCTTAACATAAATTAGCAGTCACATTAGCAAAGCTACAACGTAATTAAATAATAATCTAAAAGCAATAGTTTGAGAAGATTACAAATACCGTAGTATAAAATAGCTTATTTACAGAATTAATAAAACATAACATGATCTGTGTGGAACAGTTAGACTCTTATCAACGTTGAGGGCAGGGAGGAGGGAGCAAAACAATTTGTGGGGGGAAATATTTTTAACTTCGCAAGATCGGGACAAAATTAAGTTTTGAAAATAAAATCAAGCTTCCGTCATATAATAATAATCGCTTACTGTCACAAGTAGGCTTCAATGAAGTTACTGTGAAAAGCTCCTAGTCGCCACATTCCGGGCTGGTACAGGAATTGAACCTGTGCTGCTGGCCTTGTTCTGCATTACAAGCCAGCTGTTTAGCCCACTGTGCTTTATATGTCAATCCACCGAGTGAGTTCCTGAAAGATCTTTTGACCTCTTGGTCTCGTGGCTCAAATACAATAAGTAAATGATCTGTAAACTTTCTTTAAACAAAGTCTGGATGTCAATAACATTGAGATGGTGACCTGCAGTGTACTGGGTGTTACACGAATAGGTCACATTTTGTTGCGGAAGGGTGTGAATTTTGTGGGCAAGTTGTCCACTGGGTATACAGTAGGGTTGGTTTTCATCATAGGAGGCCCATTCAAAAGTTCCCAATCGCAAGCCCTGACGAGCTCCATTGTGAAGATCTTGAGGAGGATCTTGGCAAACTCTTTGCCCACACAGCTCCTGGAGCCTCCTCCGAATGGGATGTAGCTGAATCGGCAGGCATCTTTTTCTGAGCAGCCCTCCATGAAGCGATCTGGGTTAAACTCATCCTTTTTTGAGAAATTTGTTGCTACGTCATGGGTGTCACAGATACTGTAAATGACATTCCAGCCTTTTGGTATCTGATATCCCTGAAAATACAATTAATTTCATTATTTTAAATATATTTAACTACAATTTGAGCACAATTTATAAATTCCGGTACAAAGATTGTGATATATTAGAATTGTTTCCAATGCAGTTGGTATCCATATTATCTTGCAATTTGGAGTGAAAAAGAATTGTTTCACTTTTACAGGGGGGGAAAAAATCTGAAATTGGGTGACTTGTATCCAGGTCATTCCTAATATTTTAGACTTACTATTGGAGACATTTACTAGTCCATGTAGAAGTGATGGGCATTATAGAATCATAGAATCTACAGTGCAGAAGGAGTCCATTCAGCCCATCGAGTCAGCCCTTGGAAAGAACACCTGACATAAGCACACACCTCCACCCTATCCCTGTAACCCCACACTAAGGGGCAATTTAGCATGGTCAATCCACCCAACATGCACACCTTTGGACTGTGAGAGGAAACCTATGCAGACTCGGGATTGAATTGGCTGATGTTATCAACGTCATAATGTAAATAACCTTGTGCAGTCTTGCTGTGCAGATTCTTCCCAATCGACCGGAGTTTGTGATTGACCAGTGGAAATATAAATAGGTTTAAAAACCAGTTTGCAGAAATGTACCCTGCCCCAACATGCATACACACACTCATTCGGGGACACAATTTCTGGACCTAAAATCAGGTGGGATGAGGTTAAATTATTAGTGCCATTTCATAATGGCATCTGATTCCTTCTGGCCACTTGGAATGTAATCTCAGCTATACGATGAAGGTCTGATATTGTAGAGGGAAAATCCTCTACAATCTGCAACAGCTGTACGAACATAGGCTTGTGACCCGTGCAATGTGGTAGATGATGATAAATACCTGTTTCAAATCAATTAGACATTTCTGATGTAGGGGTATTTACTAAGCTGGAGATTCTGTAAAATCAATTATGGGATAAATGTGGATTTTTTTTTTTCTCTCAATGGACTCGAGCTGTTTCGTTTTAGAGGCGACTGGTGTAATTTCAGCTCACGTTTAATACGAAGGTCTTTAGGGCCACGCGGAATCCTCCAGGGACCGGGGGACTCAGTCGAAGAGTTTCTTTGATGACGCTTCCGGTATATTTAAGTTGCTCCAGGAGTTCAAGGGTGATCTGTTTGTTTTCTGCAGAGTCGCTGCTCAGTAATCCCTGGAAAGCAAAATGCAATTTTTTTTTCTGCTTAAGTTGCTCTCAATTGTCACCCAATGGATCTTTTTACCTTCTTCCAAACCCAGGAATCTGAGCCAGGGTTCAGGATCCGAGGCTGGCAATGTGCTCCCTCAGACTTGGACAATGACTTACCTGCTCTTGCAATTCCACTCTGACTTTTTGCAGCACCTCCGGGTGTAAGGCCAGGAAAGTGACCAGGGAGGTAGCTGTACTGGCTGTCGTGTCATGTCCTCCAAACAGCAGCTCGGTGGCAGATTCTTTCAGCTCCTTTTCAAAAATAATAAACACACGTCAGGCATGTAAAGCAAGAATGGCGGCACCCTCCTAACAGCAGAGACACAGCGCCTGAAAGAGCTGAGTACAATTGCAGCCCGTTACCGGGGCTCTTGTACACCAATCACATTATCATTGCAAATATTCGCCGAACAATGTCATGGGGGAATCTTCACTTGTATATGAAGTTTATTCAACTGAGTTGTAAAAATCAGGAGAGACATTAGTTATTGGATAGTGTTCTGGGTAGTGGGAGGGGAATGGGGCAATGGGAGTGAACTAGGGTAATGTTCTGGACAAAGGGAGGGGTCAGGAACAGTGTTCTGGGCTGGGGCATGCTCTGAGAAATAGAAAGGGACTGGGGCAATGTTTGGGGCAGTGGGAGGGGACTGGTGTGATGTTCTGGGCAGTGGGAGGGGACTGGGGCAGTGTTCTGGGCTGGGCCAGTGTTCTGGGCTGTGGGAAGGGACTGAGGCAGTATTTTGGGGTGGGGCAATATTTTGGGGTGGGGCAGTGGGAGGTGACTGGGGCAGTATTTTGGGGTGGGGCAGTGGGAGGGGACTGGGGCAGTATTTTGGGGTGGGGCAGTGGGAGGTGACTGGGGCAGTATTTTGGGGTGGGGCAGTGGGAGGTGACGGGCAGTATTTTGGGGTGGGGCAGTGGGAGGAGACTGGGGCAGTATTTTGGGGTGGGGCAGTGGGAGGAGACTGGGGCAGTATTTTGGGGTGGGGCAGTGGGAGGAGACTGGGGCAGTATTTTGGGGTGGGGCAGTGGGAGGAGACTGGGGCAGGATACTGGGGTGGGGCAGTGGGAGGAGACTGGGGCCGGATACTGGGGTGGGGCAGTGGGAGGAGACTGGGGCCGGATACTGGGGTGGGGCAGTGGGAGGAGACTGGGGCCGGATACTGGGGTGGGGCAGTGGGAGGAGACTGGGGCTGGATACTGGGGTGGGGCAGTGGGAGGAGACTGGGGCCGGATACTGGGGTGGGGCAGTGGGAGGAGACTGGGGCAGGATACTGGGGTGGGGCAGTGGGAGGAGACTGGGGCCGGATACTGGGGTGGGGCAGTGGGAGGAGACTGGGGCAGGATACTGGGGTGGGGCAGTGGGAGGGGGGTGGGGCAGTATACTGGGTTGGGGCAGTATACTGGGGTGGGGCAGTGGGAGGAGACTGGGGCAGTATACTGGGGTGGGGCAGTGGGAGGAGACTGGGGCAGTATACTGGGGTGGGGCAGTATACTGGGGTGGGGCAGTGGGAGGAGACTGGGGCAGTATTTTGGGGTGGGGCAGTGGGAGGAGGATGGGGCAGTATACTGGGGTGGGGCAGTGGGAGGAGACAGGGGCAGTATACTGGGGTGGGGCAGTATACTGGGGTGGGGCAGTATACTGGGGTGGGGCAGTATACTGGGGTGGGGCAGTGGGAGGAGACTGGGGCAGTATGCTGGGGTGGGGCAGTGGGAGGAGACTGGGGCAGTATGCTGGGGTGGGGCAGTGGGAGGAGACTGGGGCAGTATGCTGGGGTGGGGCAGTGGGAGGAGACTGGGGCAGTATGCTGGGGTGGGGCAGTGGGAGGAGACTGGGGCAGTATGCTGGGGTGGGGCAGTGGGAGGAGACTGGGGCAGTATGCTGGGGTGGGGCGGTGGGGCAGTGGGAGGAGACTGGGGCAGTATGCTGGGGTGGGGCAGTGGGAGGAGACTGGGGCAGTATGCTGGGGTGGGGCAGTGGGAGGAGACTGGGGCAGTATGCTGGGGTGGGGCAGTGGGAGGAGACTGGGGCAGTATGCTGGGGTGGGGCAGTGGGAGGAGACTGGGGCAGTATGCTGGGGTGGGGCGGTGGGGCAGTGGGAGGAGACTGGGGCAGTATGCTGGGGTGGGGCAGTGGGAGGAGACTGGGGCAGTATGCTGGGGTGGGGCAGTGGGAGGAGACTGGGGCAGTATGCTGGGGTGGGGCAGTGGGAGGAGACTGGGGCAGTATGCTGGGGTGGGGCAGTGGGAGGAGACTGGGGCAGTATGCTGGGGTGGGGCAGTGGGAGGAGACTGGGGCAGTATGCTGGGGTGGGGCGGTGGGGCAGTGGGAGGAGACTGGGGCAGTATGCTGGGGTGGGGCAGTGGGAGGAGACTGGGGCAGTATGCTGGGGTGGGGCAGTGGGAGGAGACTGGGGCAGTATGCTGGGGTGGGGCAGTGGGAGGAGACTGGGGCAGTATGCTGGGGTGGGGCAGTGGGAGGAGACTGGGGCAGTATACTGGGTTGGGGCAGTGGGAGGAGACTGGGGCAGTATACTGGGTTGGGGCAGTGGGAGGAGACGGGCAGTATTTTGGGGTGGGGCAGTGGGAGGAGACGGGCAGTATTTTGGGATGGGGCAGTGGGAGGAGACTGGGGCAGTATTTTGGGATGGGGCAGTGGGAGGAGACTGGGGCAGTATTTTGGGATGGGGCAGTGGGAGGAGACTGGGGCAGTATTTTGGGTTGGGGCAGTGGGAGGAGGGTGGGGCAGTATTTTGGGGTGGGGCAGTGGGGGGAGATGGGCAGTATTTTGGGGTGGGGAGATGGGCAGTATTTTGGGGTGGGGCAGTGGGAGGAGACTGGGGCAGTATTTTGGGGTGGGGCAGTGGGAGGAGGGTGGGGCAGTGGGAGGAGAGTGGTGCAGTATTTTGGGGTGGGGCAGTGGGAGGATGGTGGGGCAGTATACTGGGGTGGGGCAGTATACTGGGGTGGGGCAGTATACTGGGGTGGGGCAGTATACTGGGGTGGGGCAGTGGGAGGAGACTGGGGTGGGGCAGTGGGAGGAGACTGGGGCAGTATGCTGGGGTGGGGCAGTGGGAGGAGACTGGGGCAGTATGCTGGGGTGGGGCAGTGGGAGGAGACTGGGGCAGTTTAC
Organism: Scyliorhinus torazame; assembly: GCF_047496885.1. Taxonomy (NCBI): domain Eukaryota; kingdom Metazoa; phylum Chordata; class Chondrichthyes; order Carcharhiniformes; family Scyliorhinidae; genus Scyliorhinus; species Scyliorhinus torazame. The sequence goes on from NC_092722.1 coordinate 130,855,695, forward strand.
TGGGTTGGGGCAGTGGGAGGAGACTGGGGCAGTATACTGGGTTGGGGCAGTGGGAGGAGGGTGGGGCATTATACTGGGGTGGGGCAGTATACTGGGGTGGGGCAGTATACTGGGGTGGGGCAGTATACTGGGGTGGGGCAGTGGGAGGAGACTGGGGCAGTATGCTGGGGTGGGGCAGTGGGAGGAGACTGGGGCAGTATGCTGGGGTGGGGCAGTGGGAGGAGACTGGGGCAGTATGCTGGGGTGGGGCAGTGGGAGGAGACTGGGGCAGTATGCTGGGTTGGGGCAGTGGGAGGAGACTGGGGCAGTATTTTGGGGTGGGGCAGTATGCTGGGGTGGGGCAGTGGGAGGAGACTGGGGCAGTATGCTGGGGTGGGGCAGTGGGAGGAGACTGGGGCAGTATGCTGGGGTGGGGCAGTGGGAGGAGACTGGGGCAGTATGCTGGGTTGGGGCAGTGGGAGGAGACTGGGGCAGTATTTTGGGGTGGGGCAGTATACTGGGTTGGGGCAGTGGGAGGAGACGGGCAGTATTTTGGGGTGGGGCAGTGGGAGGAGACGGGCAGTATTTTGGGATGGGGCAGTGGGAGGAGACTGGGGCAGTATTTTGGGATGGGGCAGTGGGAGGAGACTGGGGCAGTATTTTGGGATGGGGCAGTGGGAGGAGACTGGGGCAGTATTTTGGGGTGGGGCAGTGGGAGGAGACTGGGGCAGTATTTTGGGGTGGGGCAGTGGGAGGAGACTGTGGCAGTGGGAGGAGGGTGGGGCAGTATTTTGGGGTGGGGCAGTGGGGGGAGATGGGCAGTATTTTGGGGTGGGGGAGATGGGCAGTATTTTGGGGTGGGGGAGATGGGCAGTATTTTGGGGTGGGGCAGTGGGAGGAGACTGGGGCAGTATTTTGGGGTGGGGCAGTGGGAGGAGGGTGGGGCAGTGGGAGGAGGGTGGGGCAGTATTTTGGGGTGGGGCAGTGGGAGGAGGATGGGGCAGTATTTTGGGGTGGGGCAGTGGGAGGAGGGAGGAGGGAGGAGGGAGGAGGGAGGAGGGTGGGGCAGTATTTTGGGGTGGGGCAGTGGGAGGAGGGTGGGGCAGTATTTTGGGGTGGGGCAGTGGGAGGAGGGTGGGGCAGTATTTTGGGGTGGGGCAGTGGGAGGAGGGTGGGGCAGTATTTTGGGGTGGGGCAGTGGGAGGAGGGTGGGGCAGTATTTTGGGGTGGGGCAGTGGGAGGAGGGTGGGGCAGTATTTTGGGGTGGGGCAGTGGGAGGAGGGTGGGGCAGTGGGAGGAGGGTGGGGCAGTATTTTGGGGTGGGGCAGTGGGAGGAGGGTGGGGCAGTATACTGGGGTGGGGCAGTATACTGGGGTGGGGCAGTATACTGGGGTGGGGCAGTGGGAGGAGACTGGGGCAGTATGCTGGGGTGGGGCAGTGGGAGGAGACTGGGGCAGTATGCTGGGGTGGGGCAGTGGGAGGAGGGTGGGGCAGTGGGAGGAGGGTGGGGCAGTATTTTGGGGTGGGGCAGTATACTGGGGTGGGGCAGTATACTGGGGTGGGGCAGTGGGAGGAGACTGGGGCAGTATTTTGGGGTGGGGCAGTGGGAGGAGGGTGGGGCAGTGGGAGGAGGGTGGGGCAGTATTTTGGGGTGGGGCAGTGGGAGGAGGGTAGGGCAGTATACTGGGGTGGGGGAGATGGGCAGTATTTTGGGGTGGGGCAGTGGGAGGAGACTGGGGCAGTATTTTGGGGTGGGGCAGTGGGAGGAGGGTGGGGCAGTGGGAGGAGGGTGGGGCAGTATTTTGGGGTGGGGCAGTGGGAGGAGGGTGGGGCAGTATACTGGGGTGGGGCAGTATACTGGGGTGGGGCAGTATACTGGGGTGGGGCAGTATACTGGGGTGGGGCAGTATACTGGGGTGGGGCAGTGGGAGGAGACTGGGGCAGTATGCTGGGGTGGGGCAGTGGGAGGAGACTGGGGCAGTATGCTGGGGTGGGGCAGTGGGAGGAGACTGGGGCAGTATGCTGGGGTGGGGCAGTGGGAGGAGACTGGGGCAGTATACTGGGTTGGGGCAGTGGGAGGAGACTGGGGCAGTATACTGGGTTGGGGCAGTGGGAGGAGACTGGGGCAGTATTTTGGGGTGGGGCAGTATACTGGGTTGGGGCAGTGGGAGGAGACGGGCAGTATTTTGGGGTGGGGCAGTGGGAGGAGACGGGCAGTATTTTGGGATGGGGCAGTGGGAGGAGACTGGGGCAGTATTTTGGGATGGGGCAGTGGGAGGAGACTGGGGCAGTATTTTGGGATGGGGCAGTGGGAGGAGACTGGGGCAGTATTTTGGGGTGGGGCAGTGGGAGGAGACTGGGGCAGTATTTTGGGGTGGGGCAGTGGGAGGAGACTGTGGCAGTGGGAGGAGGGTGGGGCAGTATTTTGGGGTGGGGCAGTGGGGGGAGATGGGCAGTATTTTGGGGTGGGGGAGATGGGCAGCATTTTGGGGTGGGGGAGATGGGCAGTATTTTGGGGTGGGGCAGTGGGAGGAGACTGGGGCAGTATTTTGGGGTGGGGCAGTGGGAGGAGGAGGGTGGGGCAGTGGGAGGAGGGTGGGGCAGTATTTTGGGGTGGGGCAGTGGGAGGAGGATAGGGCAGTATTTTGGGGTGGGGCAGTGGGAGGAGGGAGGAGGGAGGAGGGTGGGGCAGTATTTTGGGGTGGGGCAGTGGGAGGAGGGTGGGGCAGTATTTTGGGGTGGGGCAGTGGGTGGAGGGTGGGGCAGTATTTTGGGGTGGGGCAGTGGGAGGAGGGTGGGGCAGTATTTTGGGGTGGGGCAGTGAGAGGAGGGTGGGGCAGTATTTTGGGGTGGGGCAGTGGGAGGAGGGTGGGGCAGTATTTTGGGGTGGGGCAGTGGGAGGAGGGTGGGGCAGTATTTTGGGGTGGGGCAGTGGGAGGAGGGTGGGGCAGTATTTTGGGGTGGGGCAGTGGGAGGAGGGTGGGGCAGTATTTTGGGGTGGGGCAGTGGGAGGAGGGTGGGGCAGTATTTTGGGGTGGGGCAGTGGGAGGAGAGAGGAGGGTGGGGCAGTATTTTGGGGTGGGGCAGTGGGAGGAGGGAGGAGGGAGGAGGGTGGGGCAGTATTTTGGGGTGGGGCAGTGGGAGGAGGGAGGAGGGAGGAGGGTGGGGCAGTATTTTGGGGTGGGGCGGTGGGGCAGTGGGAGGAGGGTGGGGTAGTATTTTGGGGTGGGGCAGTGGGAGGAGACTGGGGCAGTATTTTGGGGTGGGGCAGTGGGAGGAGACTGGGGCAGTATTTTGGGGTGGGGCAGTGGGAGGAGGGTGGGGCAGTATTTTGGGGTGGGGCAGTGGGAGGAGGGTGGGGCAGTATTTTGGGGTGGGGCAGTGGGAGGAGGGTGGGGCAGTATTTTGGGGTGGGGCAGTGGGAGGAGGGTGGGGCAGTGGGAGGAGAGTGGGAGGAGAGTGGGAGGAGGGTGGGGCAGTGGGAGGAGGGTGGGGCAGTGGGAGGAGGGTGGGGCAGTATTTTGGGGTGGGGCAGTGGGAGGAGACGGGCAGTATTTTGGGGTGGGGTAGTGGGAGGAGACTGGGGCAGTATTTTGGGGTGGGGCAGTGGGAGGAGACTGGGGAAGTATACTGGGGTGGGGCGGTGGGAGGAGACTGGGGCAGTATTTTGGGGTGGGGCAGTATTTTGGGGTGGGGCAGTATTTTGGGGTGCGGCAGTGGGAGGAGACTGGGGCAGGATTTTGGGGTGGGGCAGTGGGAGGAGACTGGGGCAGGATTTTGGGGTGGGGCAGTGGGAGGAGACTGGGGCAGTATTTTGGTGTGGGGCAGTGGGAGGAGACTGGGGCGGTATTTTGGGGTGGGGCGGTATTTTGGGGTGGGGCAGTATTTTGGGGTGGGGCAGTGGGAGGAGACTGGGGCAGGATTTTGGGGTGGGGCAGTGGGAGGAGACTGGGGCAGTATTTTGGGGTGGGGCAGTGGGAGGAGACTGGGGCAGTATTCTGGGGTGGGGCAGTATTCTGGGGTGGGGCAGTGGGAGGAGACTGGGCAGTATTCTGGGGTGGGGCAGTATACTGGGGTGGGGCAGTGGGAGTGGGGTGGGGCAGTATTTTGGGGTGGGGTAGTGGGAGGAGACTGGGGCAGTATTTTGGGGTGGGGCAGTGGGAGGAGGGTGGGGCAATATACTGGGGTGGGGCAGTGGGAGGAGACTGGGGCAGTATACTGGGGTGTGGGAGGAGACTGGGGCAGTATACTGGGGTGTGGGAGGAGACTGGGGCAGTATACTGGGGTGTGGGAGGAGACTGGGGCAGTATACTGGGGTGTGGGAGGAGACTGGGGCAGTATACTGGGGTGTGGGAGGAGACTGGGGCAGTATACTGGGGTGTGGGAGGAGACTGGGGCAGTATGCTGGGGTGTGGGAGGAGACTGGGGCAGTATACTGGGGTGGGGCAGTGGGAGGAGGGTGGGGCAGTATACTGGGGTGGGGCAGTGGGAGGAGGGTGGGGCAGTGGGAGGAGACTGGGGCAGTATTTTGGGGTGGGGCAGTGGGAGGAGGGTGGGGCAATATACTGGGGTGGGGCAGTATACTGGGGTGGGGCAGTGGGTGGAGACTGGGGCAGTGTACTGGGGTGTGGGAGGAGACTGGGGCAGTGTACTGGGGTGTGGGAGGAGACTGGGGCAGTATACTGGGGTGTGGGAGGAGACTGGGGCAGTATACTGGGGTGTGGGAGGAGACTGGGGCAGTATACTGGGGTGGGGCAGTATACTGGGGTGTGGGAGGAGACTGGGGCAGTGTACTGGGGTGTGGGAGGAGACTGGGGCAGTATACTGGGGTGTGGGAGGAGACTGGGGCAGTATACTGGGGTGGGGCAGTATACTGGGGTGTGGGAGGAGACTGGGGCAGTATACTGAGGTGGGGCAGTATACTGGGGTGTGGGAGTATTTTGGGGTGTGGCAGTGGGAGGAGGGTGGGGCAGTATTTTGGGGTGGGGCAGTGGGAGGAGGGTGGGGAAGTATTTTGTGGTGGTGCGGTGGGAGGAGGGTGGGGCAGTATTTTGGGGTGGGGCAGTGGGAGGAGACTGGGGCAGTATACTGGGGTGGGGTGGGGTGGTGGGGCAGTGGGAGGAGACTGGGGCAGTATACTGGGGTGGGGTGGTGGGGCAGTGGGAGGAGACTGGGGCAGTATTTTGGGGTGGGGCAGTGGGAGGAGACTGGGGCAGTATTTTGGGGTGGGGCAGTGGGAGGAGACTGGGGCAGTATTTTGGGGTGGGGCAGTGGGAGGAGACTGGGGCAGTATTTTGGGGTGGGGCAGTGGGAGGAGACTGGGGCAGTATTTTGGGGTGGGGCAGTGGGATGGGACAGTGATTGTGTTCTGGGCTGGGGCAGTGGACTGGGGAAGTGTTCTGGGCAAGGGGCTGGGCACAGGGCTGGGCACTTCTGGGCTGTGGAACGGGACTGGGGCAGTGTTCTGGTCAGTGGGAGGAGACTGGGGCAGTGTTCTGGCTGGGCAGGAGCTGGGCAGTGTTCTGGCTGGGCAGGAGCTGGGGCAGTGTTCTGGTCAGTGGGAGGAGACTGGGGCAGTGTTCTGGCTGGGCAGGAGCTGGGGCCATGTTCTGGCCAGTGGGAGAGGATGAAGGCAGTGTTCTGGGCAAAGGGGAGAGGCTGGATCTGGACACAGGAGGGGCTGGGAAGTGTTCTGGGTGGGGAGGTGTGCTGGGACAGTGTTCTGGCCAGGAAGGGGGACTGGGACAGTGTTCTGGGCAGGAGGAGGGCTGGTACAATGTTCTGGGCATGAGGGGGTGCTGGGACAGTGTTCTGTGCAGGAAGAGGCGCTAGGACGATGTTCTGGGCAGCAGCTGGATTCTCGGCAATGTGCTGTGTTCTTGGACATTCCAAGATAATGAATGGCTTAGATAGCGTGGACGTAGGGAAGTTGTTTCCATTAGCAGGGGAGACTAGGACCCGGGGGCACAGCCTTATAATAAAAGGGAGTCACTTTAGAACAGAGATGAGGAGAAATTTCTTCAGCCAGAGAATGGTCGGTCTGTGGAATTCATTGCCACAGAGGGCGGTGGAGGCTGGGACGTTGAGTGTCTTTAAGACAGAAGTTGATAAATTCTTGATTTCTCGAGGAATTAAGGGCTATGGAGAGAGTGCGGGTAAATGGAGTTGAAATCAGCCATGATTGAATGGTGGAGTGGACTCGATGGGCCGAATGGCCTTACTTCCGCTCCTATGTCTTATGGTCTTATGGGTGTATTGCCGGTCTTTATTCTGGGCCAATGATTTGGGTCTGGAGGGATGGGTTTACCTGTAAACGCAGGGGTTGCTCACTCTTCTCCGAGTGTTCAATTAACAGTTGCAGAGCATCCTGGAATTGAGACGTCGCCTCGCGTCTCGCCACCTTTTTCCGAATGTTCTCTTCGATTTTGGCGTGGATCACATTCCTCGCCTTCAGCCCCTGGAACGAGAAGAGCAGCATGGTCAGGTTTCACCGGGGATATGAAGGTCCAGCCCCCGCCCCCCCCCCCCCCCCCCCCCCATTTTTTTTTTGTTTTTGTTGCTGTAGTTATTACCGAAGCCACACAAAACAAAACTGCTCTGAATTTCTCCGGGTCAATTCCCTCCCTTTTCCTCCTTTGCTTTATTCTTACCCGGTATAAGCCGCTGAAGGGCACATCGATGGGCAGGGAGAAGAGGTTGCGAATCATCTCCTCGAAGGCCTCGATGAGCTCCTGCTGGGTCTGGCGGGTGGTGTGCGTCGGCTCGAAGCCCAGCAGAATCCTCATGGCGATGCCGAACATCAGGCGCTTTATCTCGGGGTAGACCAGCACACAGGAGCCGCTCTCCAACCAGCGCCTGAGCCCGGCCCTGATCTCCTCGCCCATCACCGGGATGTAGTTTTCTAAAGCTTCCCGGGAGAAAGCTTTCAAAATCACCTAGGATTTAAAAAAACAAATATTAAACTAGCGAATCGGGACCTTTGTGAAATGTAAAACCTTCATTCAAAAAGATCACTGAAAAAAGATTTTTTTAAAGTGGTTTCATTCTTGTTAATGCGGCCGGTTATATTAAAGGAGTATTTTTCACTCCGGCATTGTCTAGATTGGATTTTTCCAGCCGGGAGTTAATGGGATAAAAGCAAAACGCCTGAGAATGCCGGGGATCTGAAATCAACAGAGAAAATGCTGGGAAAGCTCAGGAGGTCCTGCAGCCTCTGTGGAGGGAGAAACAGGGTTAACGACCCGGCTCCAAGCTGACTGACTCTCGGCTCCACGCGAATTGCTGCCGCGGAATTTGAGCTCCAGGTCCAGACGCACCAAGGGGGCGAAGGGACCTTCCCCAAGACAAGACACAACCCCCCCCCCCCCCCCCCCCCCCGCCTCCGGTTAGACAGCTCACCCTCTTCCTATGCTTGTGCTCGGTGTGGTGGAGGCTGGACAGACAGCCTGCTCCCAGGATGGTCCTGACTGAGGCGGGCCACTGCACCGACACCAGCTTGTGCTCCCCCAGCAAGATCTGCTTCACGTTCTCCGCTCCCATGATCCGCACGGTGGGGTTTCCGAAGAGGTGAGTCTTGTAGATGTGGCCGTATTTCCGCACTTTCATCTTCAGGAAGGTGTATCTCTGTAAAATGGGAGGTAGGCGATCGGTTAGACGAGAATGTAGTATCCATGGTAGAGGGGCTTTGGGGAGTTAGTTTTCAAGTTGCTGACTAAACCTGTGGAGAGAAGGGGGTAGGAGGGAAACTTTCCCAACTGTGTTTCGAATCCAGCTTGAGACGGGAGACAGAAACCACATCGAAACCTGGCGAAATTCATCAGGTTGGCAGACACAAAAAGACTATTGATGGGTGTTTTTGTTACATAATGATGCTGTTAAATTCATTCAGACACTCTTATTAACAACATGCTGCAATGTAGGTCTGGGCAGTAACTGGTCGCCTCTATCAATGCTGAGCCCTTTTTTAAACCTATTTCCACTCCAATTTCCTCTCTTCCCTCTAGAAACGGTGCAAAATGTTTCCTATTCTTCTTACCCTCGAGATTATTACTGCCCCCCACGCCCTCTTCCCCCAGGAAGTCCCGGATGGCATAGCTATAAAAAATGTTGGCTTATTTTTTTGTTTAGTAAGTGGAAGGTCTCACCTGTAGGACCAGCTGGAGAGTCTCTCCCAGGAAGGGCAGCCCCATGGAGCCCGGAGGTAGAGGCTTTTCACAGCTAGGGTCCTTTCTGCTCAGGCAATACACTTCCCACAGCTTCAAGGCAGCGAGGAAGAGCGCCAAGGGCAACACGAAAGTGCACAGGAAAGTAGCACAAAGTGTGAATAAGACCATTTTAGCGGCAGCACTTTTTTCAGTGTCCCTTGCCTAGAAGTCAGTCAGTATCACTGTGCTGTCAGTGAGGCGAGCGAGTCTCCCCAAATGCTCACACTCCAGATTCAAGCCCCCTTATAACCACTCCGGGTCTCAGCCCCTCTTACCTCGGTCAGTTTAAATTAGTTCACACAAAGTTCATCTTTAATTGTGTAGATTGTGCCATCACTCTGGCTCCGCCTTTTTCGGCGACGCTGCCCAGAAATCTTTAACCCGTTGTTGGTCCGAAGGGGAGCTGTCCAGGAAAGTTCCTGCTATTTTATCATCGGTATCTCTCCTCGGGACTTCGGGGTCTATTCAATATTTTGGGAGGGTGGACGCAAGCATTTGGGAATTGTCATTGTGGTGGAAAAGGAAGCCAGTAGCCCACACCTCAGAAAGGACAAGGATACCGTTCTTTGAATGGTGGGGGAGTATTAAACCTTTTACAGTGCTTCTGCAGCCCAAGTCAACCGATTATTTTCAATGTGTTCATTATAATAAAGAGAAACTGCAAATTGGTTGATCGAATGTGAGCGTTCACATCTGCATTTACTCCACTGATGTTTTGGATCTGGGCTACATTACACTTCAGTAAAGAAGGTTTTGAAAACAGTACGTTTTGGGGATTAAGATCACGTAAAACTTGTCCTCAGACGCAACTAAACACTTTATTATCTCGAAGTGTCACATATCTCAAGTCACGAGCAACTTAAATCTTCCTTGAGATATTTAAGAATTGTAAATCCGAGCAGTAACTCTCCGGAGCTGAAATGTGTTCATTTCCGAGAGGGTTTCCTCCAAGTGCTCCGCTTTCCTCCCACATTACAAAGATGAGCAGGTTAGGTGGATTGGCCATGATAAATTAACCCTTAGTGTCTAAAGGTGTGCAGGTTAGGTGGATTGGGCATGATAAATTAACCCTTGGTGTCTAAAGGTGTTAGGTTGGATGGGGTAAGGGATTACGGGGAGGGTGCCTTTTCAGAGGGTCGGTGCAGACTCTAATGTGTTGAGTTAAAAAGTTATGGTTGAAATGAATTGCTAATGGCCCCCGTGGCCATCTCCAGGAGGATTGTGCGCTGTGACCTGAGATTCAATGACACATTCGCAATGAAGATTACAAATAGATTTTGTTTGATAATAAAATGCGCGCTGAAACTCCCAAGTGTTTTGTTGTGGCTGAAACCCCGGTCCCGCCAGCTGGTGGTCAGAAGGTTCCTGATAGAAAAAAATAATTTATGCAACTCTGGTCAGGCCGGGGTTGGCATCGACGTGGCGAGTGGCGGTGGAGGAAGGCAGGCTGGCCCGGCATTCACCTCACCATCCACATTACTCTGCGCCTTTGGGGAACTGTGAGAAATGACGACGTCATTCAGATGTGAATTGCTACAATTATGATCCCGTGCTCGGCCGAGGTTCAAACCCAGGTCAGCCAGGCAGAGCAGTGGAAAAGCAAGGTTATAGCAGAAAGTAAACACGGGTCACCGTCGCCACCCACAGTTTTATAGGTACTTTGACAGCAGCTGTAAACCGATGCGAAGTCTGTGCTCTGCAAAGTCGAATGTGAAGCGGGTTAGTTGCTCTTAAAAGAAGACGTTGCCGCCAATGTCTAACAGCGCTGTCCCTGGTTTGAACTACTCCATTTGTTTAATTCTAATCGCATTGCTTTTAAATGTGATTGCACAACCGACGCACACGCCCCTTTGAAACTGGGGTGTGTGGACACTGAACAATGAGCCGCCCAGCCCTGCCTGCTTATTGCCCACACACCCACTGACTACTTCATATTTTGTCACATTTATACAGGATTCCCCGTGCTTTCCTCTAATCCGGCAGCTCCATACGCGTTAACCCTTGCTGACCCGCTGCTCTCTGCCCATGCTGGCCACCATTCCTCCACGGACACTGCCAATAGTTCCTGCCGATCCCTCACAGCACCTGGTCGTTCTCTCATTGGTTTACCTATTTTAACCAAAGGCGGAGGTGCAAAACAGTTTTGCAAATTGTGCAACTGAACAAAAATAAACCAGCCCAAATCAGATCCACGCCGAATTGTGGATTTGAAGCTCCGGATCTCAGCCTAATCACTTTAACAACAATGCCTCTGGCAGTGTTTAAGCACACGGACCCCCACTGCCGAGTTATACGGCTGGGATTGTAATGGGGCACAAAGCGCGGCTCTGCACTGTGTTTTTGATGGGCAGCGTGGCACACTGGGCAATATTACCGCCTCTTCCTTGTCTGGACTGCCCCCAGCACTGCGGTTCATTGAAAAGAGATCCGTTTGGGGTTCTCAGCTCGAAGTGGTCAATATAAATGTGCCCAGAAAGATACGGCCAGCTGTTTCCAGTCCATCCACATCCAACAAACAGGTGTTACCTCTTCCTGAAGTTCAAAGTCTGGATCAATGTGGAGTGGGAAGGTTAGAGTGATTCAGCCATCACATTCCGGCCATTACAATGCAAATTATAATTGTGTACGGACTAATAAATAATGAATATTGCTACCTGCACCGCTGATGGGGAGGGAGGTAACAATACTTACAGCGTCTTTTCTCTTGCTAATTGTCGGTTTGAGTTCTGATGAGGAGATTCCTGTTCAATAGTTTGCAAGGCGGAGAAGCCAAGTCTGACTGAGCATCACATCATAGTTAATCCTTTGTTAACACCCACTAGTTATACCTTTCGGGACAATCCATTGTTAAAATCAAATCAAACGCCGTTATATTTCACCACTCTGTAAATCGAATAATTGCAGAGACTGGGATTGAATATAGGTGCTGTTACTCAAGTACTCACTCAGTGAGGGATGGACTCCCCTCCGTGTGGGGGAGGGAGGAAAGCCGCCGAACCGGTTTTAAATCACAAAACAGACAACCAGAAATTACTGACTTGTTTGTCGACGGAAAATAATAATTAGTATTGTGTAAAGTCAGGACAGAATCGCTTTTATTGGCGATTTCCTGTCATTTTGAACTGCAAGGGGACAGACAGGTATTTTGGAAAACGTCCAAATGTTAAAGCTGGGAAATGTACAGTCTTTGTGAGAGGAGTACTCGAGACTCAAAGCAGGAAAAGCTGGAGTGTTGGTGCCCTGTGAATATTTGGCATTCGGGGATGGTTTTACCTTCTACAACACGCACTCAAATTAAACCCCCGCAGATTCTGCCAGACCGCCTGAGGACCCCAGGCATTTTCTGTGTTTTTCAAATCTAAACCAGCTCTGATTGTATTTTGTTTTCCTCCCATTGTCACCTTGTTCCCATTGCCTGTAGAACAAAGATGTCCATGTGAAGTCTCTTACTGTATCAACAGGGAAGGAATTAGCGCGGTGGTATTGTCACTAGACCAGTCAGCCGGAGACCCAGAATATGCTGGACAATCTCAGCAGGTCTGACAGCATCTGTAGATGACTCTTTGTCAAAGAAGAGAACTGAAAATAGGGTCAGATTAATACTGTTATGGGGGTGGGGTGGCGTGGAACAGTAGGGCTGTGTAGATGGTGGCCATCGGTGGAAATTGACAAAGAGGCCGTGAACAAAAAGACAAAGGAATGTAAATGGGGGTGATCATGACTAAAAAAAAATCTGGGGACCGAGTTCCGATCTGATAGATGAAATGTGAATTCAATAGAAATCTAGAATTAAAAGTCTAATGACGGCCGTGGAACCATTGTCGATTGTTGTAAGAACCCGAGTGGTTCACTAATGTCCGGCCCTGTGGATATGGGATGGACGATTTGGGAACTGAGATGAGGAGAGATTTCTTCACCCAGAGAGCGGTGAGCCATAAGACCATAATAAGAAGTCTGACAACACCAGGTTAAAGTCCAACAGGTTTGTTTCGATGTCACTAGCTTTCGGAGCGCTGCTCCTTCCTCAGGTGAATGAAGAGGTCTGTTCCAGAAACACATATATAAACAAATTCAAAGGTGCCAAACAATGCTTGGAATGCGATACTCTGGGTAAGCGTTCTCCAAGGCGGCCTTCAGGACGCGCGACAACGCAGAATCGCCGAGCAGAAACTTATAGCCAAGTTCCGCACACATGAGTGCGGCCTCAACCGGGACCTGGGATTTATGTCGCATTACATTCATCCCCCACCACCTGGCCTGCAAAATCCTACCAACTGTCCTGGCTTGATGCAATTCACACCTCTTTAACCTGGGGTCACCCCATCTCTGGATCTGTAAAGATTTAATCTTCTGCTAATGGTCGCATTCCAAGCATTGTTTGGCACCTTTGAATTTGTCTATATATGTGTTTCTGGAACATACCTCTTCATTCACCTGAGGAAGGAGCAGCGCTCCGAAAGCTAGTGACATCGAAACAAACCTGTTGGACTTTAACCTGGTGTTGTAAGACTTCTTACTGTGCTCACCCCAGTCCAATGCCGGCATCTCCACAACATAAGACCATAAGACATAGGAGCGGAGGTAAGGCCATTCGACCCATCGAGTCCACTCCACCATTCAATCATGGCTGATTTCAACTCCATTTTCCCGCTCTCTCTCCATAGCCCTTAATTCCTTAATAGCCAGTGGTATCCACTACCACAGATGGCACTGGAGGCCAAAACATGTTAGATATAGCACTTGGGGTGGAAGGGGATCAAGGAATATGGGGAAAGCGGGATTAGGCTATTGAGTTGGATGATTATAATGAATGGCGGAGCAGGTTCGAAGGGCCGAATAGCCTCCTCCTGCTCTTATGTTTTCTATGTTTCTAGGAGGTCGACTCTTAAATACCCTCTGAAAGTGACCCAGCAAGCCACACAGTTCAAGGGCAATTATGGGAACGGGCAATAAATAATTTTGAGCTTTGACAAAGAGTCACCCAATCTCGAAACGTTAGCTCCCTTCTCTCTCCACAGATGCTGCCAGGCCTGCTGAGATTGTCCAGCATTTTCTGTTTGTTGCAATTAATGCTGGTGCAGCCAGCGACGCCCACATCCCCTATGGTAACACGGAGCACCGCTCAAAAAGTGGCTTTTTGACGCAAGCCAGCGAATTGTTAAGGATATGTGCTGCTTCCAAAGGGGTATTGGATAAATACTTTCTAAAAATGAGAACCATTTCCATGTGGATAGTGTGCCTGACTGGATAGGTCTTTCAGATAGCCGACAATGACCAGATGGGCCGAATGGCCATTTATTTTATTTTCGGTGCGTGATCCTACTACAGTCTGCTAGTTTGAAGTGGAGCTTTTCGTCCGCTGTGTGCACAGCGAGGTGCCAACATAACAGGTATTCCGACTGCACACTCGAGAAATATGACACTAATTCACTGCTCAGTAAAATAGAATTAACATGATGTATTCCTCGAAATATGTTCGTCGCTCTAAAACAAAATCTGGTTCGGATTAAATAATCTATTTCGAAACTGGCTGGATTGAGGGGAGACGATTAAACGGGCAGACGGCTACCAACACAGGACACTGCAGTGGTGGAGTTAAGGGCAGCAAAAACACAAGGTCACGGTGCAGTTCGTGCTCCTGTTGTCCTAACACTGCAATATATCTGCTTCAAAATGATCTATTAACTATGCGCTGTATACCTGATCCAAGGATAGCATTCCAATGGACTAACTCATTTCACATCATTTAAACTAAGGCTTAAAATGCAGGGATCCGTCCAAATAAAACTTCCCCAAAGGACAATCATTGCTGCGCGCCGCATAGCAACAGGATTTTAGACATTTATTTCGTTCCTGCTCAAATGTCGATGGTCCTGTTATAAATGTGCCATTCTACATTCGATTGGAACCACTTCAGAACGAAGCGTGAGCTGATAATGGGCTCGCCGCGAATAACTTGGCGACCCCCCCGAGCTAATTTATAAATGTCCGCCTTAAAGCATAGTTAGTCAAATCTGTCTTGAAGACGGTACACAGGCGGCTCATTGTTCGGCATTCGGGGGTAAGAGCGTTCTCTTTACAGAGTGGAATGGACCAGTTATTTATTAATCAATGTTATGCTCATTCAGTTATGGTCGTTTGTTTGAGTCCCAGCAGATGGCGTAATGATGGGTTTTATGGACAATTCATAACAATGATGATCTCTGAGGGTAATCGCTTCCTCAGTGGACTGATAGTGAATGACATTTGAGTTTGTCATTGAAAACGTAGTGTTCACGGAGATTCTCACTGGAATCTGCAGTAGTTTTTTAAAAATTGTTTTTGTTAACGTGATTACATTAATCACAGTTTATATGTAGTGTCCGAGCCCATTAGGCAAACCTACAGAATGCAGTTATTTAATGTATTGTCTTTCACCCCCTCCTCGCTGACAGAGTTTAGCCTAAAGATGAGGTGGTTGACTTCACAGCCCATAAAAGTTGACAATAACCAACGAATTGTGGTTTGACGCCGGGGGTTCCTGAGGATTGTCGGTGAATGGCCGTTCCTTTTTGCTCGGCATAGCCGGGGGTGGGTCCTTTTGGCCCGGGAGGGAGTCCTTTTGGCCCGGGAGATTTGCGCCCGGACTCAGCCACCACTGACCGCAATCTGACCCAAAAGACGGACGGTGACATTTGCGTGAACTTTGGAAGAAACTTGTCAAGTTCACTGCCCGTCAAATAAACAGATCTGTGCAGGGGTGGAGGCGGGTTGGACGAAAAGGCAAGCTCCGAAATTCCTGACTATCTGACGCCTGCCTTGACTTAAAGTCAAAAGATCAGAGCAAGAGCGAGTGAAACGGTCGGCTGGATTGGAAACTTCGTCCATTATCGGAGATAAACGCACAGCGACGTTTCCTGAGGCAGATCCGTTCGCAAATTGTCTTTTACATTAAAACAGTTCATTAAAAATATAGAGAGAAGTTAAACGGTGTGCCTGGCCTCTCTGAGCATTTCTGGAACTTTCTATCGACTTCAGTGTATAAACTCTCGGGAGAAGGCTGTGTGGGGTGATGTGCCAGGGGTGACAGGCGGACACGAATGCTGCAAAATCGGCAGTGGGCCAGTGGATCAGAGGGTGGAGATTTCTCCCGGGTTTTAGACCGTGTCAGAACTTAGTTGTGACATCTGCCTGGTCATGACTCCATTTATACTTCGGCCATAAAATGAAAATTGTACCTCAACTTTCTAAACATGGCAATATAAATATAACAATCTTGATTCAATGAGGGTGTAATAAATTTAAAACTGTAAGGGATGGCCGAGCACCGCACAAACAAGCACACGAGCATCCACTCCAGGATGCACGAATATTGTTCCAAGATACTGACACAATTCGTTTTTATTTATTCAATCCAGTTTTAAACCGCCCCACAGCTAATTGTTTCCGGAACCGGCATAACCTGTAACCAGCTGGCGGATTCATATCTACCAAGTGACCGTGAGGATTCACCCTTAAAGACAAGGTCACAGGGACACGTGCTTCTAGTTCATTCAAGGGTCAGCCAACAATGCAGGCAACGGACACACGAGCCGGAGAAACCCAGAGTCTCCAAACTCCAAAACGAGCCAGAGCCTGAGACAGTAAAAACAAAATCAAAAGGCACCTGGGAAAATATTCCCCTCCCGCCATTGCTCAGCACAGTTGCTGACCCGAAAACTATCTTTTGAATAAATGCATGCACCAAGTGAAGCCATCAAGTTGATATATCTGTGATTAAAATATTTCCCCCGACAGAAGAAATGCATTCACTTGTCATCCAGTCGAGTCCGGATAATGTTCTCAAGTACTTGACATTTTCTGGAATGTTCTCTTCTTTACAGTACGCTGTTGGCAAATTCCTCGCCTCCTGTTCAGTGACAGGTGTCAGCTTTGCAGCTTGACTTGACATGTCCAGGCTTCTCTGTTTGCCCACCCACTGATGGGTCATTACTGCACAGTATGCAAATGGCTTTGGGAAGTTTCAATCCAAAACTTCTTATTGCACTGATTTCACAATTGTATTTGCCTAGTCGTAGTCTCACCGGGGTCAAGGAGGTTGTGGGCTCCAGCCCCACCCCAGATCCTTCAGCACATCACCTGACGTGACATTTTAGTGTGAGGCTGAGGAGTGTGGCATGTCAAACATCTATCTCACTATTTGATAGATGGTAACTCGGCTAATATTTAATACCTTTAAACCGCACCAGGAAGAAAACACATCATCCAGTCATATATTTCGTTGCGTTTCTAGGATTTTGCTGTGCGCGTTCGGGTTGCGGCTTCTTCCTTCGTTATAACAGCGAAAACCATTCAAAAAGAGCTTCATTGGCCACAACGCGCTTTAGGAAATCCGGAGTTGGGGGAAATGGAAATTCCAATTCATTTTTTCATTCCAAACACAATTTTAACTTTGCTGTGGATAGTGGGATTGGCAATAAATTTGTTAGTCTTAAAATAAACCCACTGTTCGGCACAGTGGGTAGCACTGCTGCCTCGCAGCGACAGGGGCCTGGGTTCAATTCCGGCCTTGGGTGACTATGTGGAGTTTGCAATTTCTCCCCGAATCTGCGTGGGTTTCTTCCGTGTGCTCCGGTTTCCGCCCATAGTCCAAAGATGTGCAGGCGAGATGGATGATGAATTGCAGGTCCTGAATGAACCTCCTCCATTTTGATCGCTCACAAGCTGGGGACTGGCACGAGTCAGCAGGGTGGGTTGACCCTTCCAGAGGTGCTTTGAGGACAATCCACAGAACCACAAAATTCCTACAGTGCAAAAAGAGGCCATTCGGCCCATCGAGTCCGCACCGACCCTTTGAAAGAACACCCCACCTAGGCCCACTCTCCCTTCCCTGCCCTATCCCGTTAACCTCGTAACCCCACGTAATCTGCACATCTTTGGACTGTGGGAGGAAACCGTAACCCGGAGGAAACCCACACAGACACGGGGAGAATGTACAAACTCCACACAGACAGCCACCCATTGAACCCGGGTCCCTGGCGCTGTAAGGCAGCAGTACTAAGCACTGTGCCACTCCTAAAACATTTCCACCCTCCTCCTGGGCATCCCATGCCATGATCCAGTTCCGAATAGAGCAATTGACTTCGGAACCCGGTGGCAGATATATGGACCACACATCCTGTCCATCCCAGCTGGGTTTGAGTGAAAGGCTCCTCAAAGTTGGATATGTTGGCTTGGGAGAGGAGGCTGTACTTGTAGCCCCTTGTCATTGGTTTTGGAGGATTTCCTCTACCACTGGTGCTACCTCTCCAGTGCTTTGAGATGTCTGCTTCAGACTGCCCAAGCCTCCCACACACATACGAGTGTTGTGTGATAAACCATCACCGTAGCCTTGGGCTTGAGATCCAGCTCCTCACATTCGGAAATGTAAGTGGATTGTTCATGTTGGGTTGCCTCGTCTCGAGATAACCAACACTTCTGCAGTTTTCCGCAGTCTGCATTGGAGAAAAAAGGCAATTCCCTGCCCCCATCAGAGAAAAACAACTCCAGTCCCACTATTAATGCTGAGTTTTCAGGTTATTTAGATTATTAGAAAATCTTATTGAGTGACATTTAATGGACCATTAAATACAGCTGTAAAAATGTCGCTATTTCCAGAATAGCGTTAGGTTGCAGTTGTGACTTTCAACGGAGAATTCGACAGCATCCAATAGTGCCAACTGTCATAGCACCCCCACTCCCCAACCTCCACCCATGGAATGTTCAAGATCAAAAACTGGGAATAAAATGTGACATGTCACAGGGCATTAATGATTCGAATATTGAATACTTTCAACCTCAAAAGAAGATTCGAGGTTCTGGCTAAAAGGTCTCCGCAGAAATTACCTTGTACACAAAAAAGGCAATTCCCTGCCCCCATCAGAGAAAAACAACTCCAGTCCCAACGAATAAAGCACATCAAACGGCAACAACAAATGTGCAACACATTCAACTGGACCAGTGTGCCAGGTGTTTAAAACATGTGGACTACAAGTTATTGACAAGTTCATTCAACTCCTAGATATGTCACAGTATTTAAACAGTGGGTGTCAGATAACACCAGGAGGGTCAGTCACAACAAGTAAAACAATGTCATTGGAGCAACCATAGTGAAGTCCGGAACAGATCGTACAGAGCAGACCAGGGCGGTCCCCTTGGCCAATTAGCTGGCCTTGTGCTGGTGGGAGTGGGCAGGCTAGAACTGGTCCCAGGGGTGGATGGCTCAGGAAGGACAATGGTTCAGGGAACCTGGAGTGCCCCCTTCCCCGCCCAGGACACATGCTCCAGAAGGACAGCGATGGAACAGTGGCCCACCGACAATCGCTGGGCGAATCCTCCTTTCATTTGTCGATGCCTGGTTTGATACTGAGCCACGTGGCTAGGAGAAAGCCACATTCGGTATTTAGCTGGCCTCGGCTGGGTGTGGCAATTGGCCACGGGTCCCCGGGCCAGAGAGGAGATAAATCAATTACTGATTTCTGCTAATAATCATTATCCAGGAACATCCCCCCCCCCCCCCCCTCCCCACACCTTTCTCCCGCCTTTGCTCGAGTACATACAGTGAGGACAGGGCCAACGGGTTCTCAAGAATTAATTCCCTATCCTCGTCAACTGTCCTCGAATTGGACATTCTGAATTCTCCCTCTGTGTACCCAAACATGCGTCTGAATGTGGCGACTCGGGGCTATTCACAGTAACTTCATTGCAGTGTCAATGTAAGCCTACTTGAAACAATGAAGATTATTATTAGGATATAATAAAACCTCTCCGTTTGGGCGTTAGATTCAGAGTTAAGAATTGGCCCATGATTGAGCGCTTTGAAACAGAAAGTGAGTTGATTTCAGTGTGATAGCATTGGGCTGTCTGTGTCGGTGGGCGCTTATATCTCAGGATATTGGACCTCGCTGCTTGGTTGACAGTGGAACAGCCGTCACTTTGTCCAGGGTAACCTGGAGAGCTGCCGTTTACAGGAAGAGGAAAATGTGGGGAATAGCCCATCTGCTTTTTTTTCCAAATATTCACACGAGAGGATATACCGATTCTATTCGGAAAGCGCTTTTCTCGTTCAGAAGCGAGCCAGTGAGATGTAGTAAGTGGCATAATCGCATAATTTCACATACAAAACAGCAGAAAGGGACACTCCGCCCCATTCACGTTAACTATTGCTTTTAATGTTCATACAGTACCATTTCCATTACATTTGGAATAAAATTACTCTCCATTTTCTAAATTTAATAAAAAATAATTTGTTTCCGACCTAAATAATCCACATACACATACAATATTAACTACAATATTAACACAACGGCACCGCCTTCCCCCCAGCAGTGCCTTCAACAAGAAGGTGTTTCTACTCCATGATGTTTATTCATCAGATATTACAACACGCACGGACAGTTTTTATAACATTACAACCACACCGTCACAATATGTGAATGGGGAAACTACTACACATGTCAAAAGACTGGGATGGCATGGACTATATATCATACAGATAGGTCAGTAACTGCAGCTGCCCAGCAGAGAATTAGATTCACTATTTGGGAACCGAAGTTAGATGGCGAGTATATGATAGTGAAATAGAAGGGACCGGGGAGCAATTTGTGTAATATGTTTTAAATAACTAGAACTCAGATTCTCAACTGAAACTCGGTGAGGCCACTTCACCAGCACTTGAAATGTCTCGGATTATCATTTATGGGTCCAATGCATATAAACTGGCCCATGCAATAGATAACAGCCCTTTCATTGTTCTAAAAATACGGATGATATATGTTTGAAACCTGAATTCCGTTAAACGCAGCGGTGATTTTGGATGTAAACCCGTCAGCCTCGCTCCCCTTCTCCACGTTCCTGATCCTCACTCCCAATCCTAATCCTCATTCACTCCCATATATAATCCTCACTAAATCCCCACCTCACTCCCATTCTCAATCCTCACTCACTCCCACCTCACTCCCACTCCTAATCCTCACTCCATCCCACCTCACTCCCATTCCTAATCCTCACTCACTCCCACCTCATTCCCATTCCTAATCCTCACTCATTCCCACCTCACTCCCATTCCTAATCCTCACCCACTCCCATCTCACTCCCATTCCTAATCCTCACCCTCCCACCTCACTCCCGTTCCTAATCCACACTCACTCCCACTTCCCTCCCATTCCTAATCCTCGCTCACTCCCATTCCTAATCCTCACTGACTCCCACCTCACTCCCATGCCTAATCCTCACTCACTCCCATTCCTAATCCTCACTCACACCCACCTCACTCCCAATCCTAATCCTCACTCCTTCCCACCTTACTCCCATTCCTAACCCTCTGTCACTCCCACCTCACTCCCATTCCTAATCCTCATTCACTCCCACCTCACTCTCATTCCTAATCCTCACCATCTCCCACCTCACTACCGTTCTTAATCCTCACTTACTCCCACCTCACTCCAATTCCTAATCCTCACTCATTCCCAGCTCACTCCCGTTCCTAGTCCTCACCAACTCCCACCTCACTCCCATTCCTAATCTTCACTCACTCCCACCTCACTCCCATTCCTAATTCTCATTCACTCCCACCGCACTCCCATTCCTAATCCTCACTCACTCCCACCTCACTCCCATTCCTAATCCTCACTCACTCCCACTGCACTCCCATTCCTAATCCTCACTCCTACCTCACTCCCATTCCTAATCGTCACTAATTCCCCACCTCACTCCCATTCCTAATCCTCACACGCTCCCACCTCACTCCCATTCCTAATCGTCACTAATTCCCCACCTCACTCCCATTCCTAATCCTCACTCACTCGCACCTCACTCCCGTTCCTAATCCTCACTCAGTCCCACCTCACGCCCGTTCCTAATCCTCACTCACTCCCACCTCACTCCCGTTCCTAATCCTACCTCCCTCCCACCTCACTCCCGTTCCTAATCCTCACTCACTCCCACCTCACTCCCATTCCTAATCCTCACTCCCTCCCAAACCACTCCCATTCCTACTCCTCACTCCCTCCCACCTCACTCCCATTCCTAATCCTCACTCACTCCCACCTCACTCCCAATCCTAATCCTCCCTCCCTCCCACCTCACTACCATTCTTAATCCTCACTCACTTCCCACCTCACTCCCATTTTAAACCTCACTCCCTCCCACCTCACTCCCATTCATAATCCTCACTAATTCCCCACCTCACACCCATTCCTAATCCTCATTCCCTCCCACCTCACTCCCATTCCTAATCCTCACTCACTTCCCACCTCACTCCCATTCCTAATCCTCACTCCCTCCCACCTCACTCCCATTCATAATCCTCACTAATTCCCCACCTCACACCCATTCCTAATCATCACTCACTCCCACCTCACTCCCATTCCTAATCCTCACCCACTCCCCACCTCACTCCCATTCCTAATCCTCACTCACTCCCACCTCACTCCCAATCCTAATCCTCACTCACTCCCCACCTCACTCTCATTCCTAATCCTCACTCACTCCCAATCCTAATCCTCACTGACACCCACCTCACTCCCAATCCTGATCCTCACCCACTCACCACCTCTCTCCCATATATAATCCTCGCTCACTTCCCATCTCACTCCCATTCCTAATCCTCACTCACTCCCACCTCACTCCCATTCCTAATCCTCCCTAACTCCCATTTCTAATCCTCACTCACTCCCACCTCACTCCCATTTCTAATCCTCACCATCTCCCAGCTCACTCCCGTTCTTAATCCTCGCTTACTCCCACCTCACTCCCGTTCCTAATCCTCACCCACTCCCACCTCACCCCCATTCCTAATCCTCACTCACTCCCACCTCACTCCCATTCCTAATCCTCACTCACTCCCACCGCACTCCCATTCCTAATCCTCACTCACTCCCACCTCACTCCCATTCCTAATCCTCACTCACTCCCACCGCACTCCCATTCTTAATCCTCACTCCTACCTCACTCCCATTCCTAATCCTCACTCACTACCACCTCACTCCCATTCCTAATCGTCACTAATTCCCCACCTCACTCCCATTCCTAATCCTCACTCACTCCCACCTCACTCCCATTCCTAATCGTCACTAATTCCCCACCTCACTCCCATTCCTAATCCTCACTCACTCGCACCTCACTCCCGTTCCTAATCCTCACGCAGTCCCACCTCACGCCCGTTCCTAATCCTCACTCACTCCCACCTCACTCCCATTCCTAATCCTCCCTCCCTCCCACCTCATTCCCGTTCCTAGTCCTCACTCACTCCCACTTCACTCCCATTCCTAATCCTCACTCCCTCCCAACTCACTCCCATTCCTACTCCTCACTCCCTCCCACCTTACTCCCATTCCTAATCCTCACTCACTCCCACCTCACTCCCAATCCTAATCCTCACTCACTCCCACCTCACTACCATTCTTAATCCTCACTCACTTCCCACCTCACTCCCATTTCTAATCCTCACTCCCTCCCACCTCACTCCCATTCATAATCCTCACTAATTCCCCGCCTCACACCCATTCCTAATCCTCATTCCATCCCACCTCAC
The DNA here is from genome assembly GCF_047496885.1 of Scyliorhinus torazame. Classification (NCBI taxonomy): domain Eukaryota; kingdom Metazoa; phylum Chordata; class Chondrichthyes; order Carcharhiniformes; family Scyliorhinidae; genus Scyliorhinus; species Scyliorhinus torazame. Next base: position 130,878,429 of record NC_092722.1, read on the forward strand.
TCCCATTCCTAATCCTCACTCACTTCCCACCTCACTCCCATTCCTAATCCTCACTCCCTCCCACCTCACTCCCATTCCTAATCCTCACTCCCTCCCACCTCACTCCCATTCATAATCCTCACTAATTCCCCACCTCACACCCATTCCTAATCATCACTCACACCCACCTCATTCCCATTGCTAATCCTCACCCACTCCCCACCTCACTCCCATTCCTAATCTTCACTCACTCCCACCTCACTCCCAATCCTAATCCTCACTCACTCCCCACCTCACTCTCATTGCTAATCCTCACTCACTCCCAATCCTAATCCTCACTGACTCCCACCTCACTCCCAATCCTGATCCTCACCCACTCGCCACCTCTCTCCCATATATAATCCTCACTCACTTCCCATCTCATCCCATTCCTAATCCTCACTCCCACCTCACTCCCATTCCTAATCCTCACTCACTCCCACCTCACTCCCATTCCTAATCCTCACTAATTCCCTACCTCACTCCCAAACCTAATCCTCACTCACTCCCACCTCCTTCCCATTCCTAATCCTCACTAATTCCCTACCTCACTCCCAATCCTAATCCTCACTCACTCCCACCTCACTCCCATTCCTAATCCTCACTCACTCCCACCTCACTCTCATTCCTAATCCTCACTCACCTCCCACCTTACTCCCATTCCTAATCCTCATTCACCCCCACCTCACTCCCATTCCTAATCCTCACTCACTCCCAACAAACTCCCATTCCTAATCCTCACTCACTCCCACCTCACTCCCAATCCTCACTCACTTCCCACATCACTCCCATTCCTAATCCTCACTCTCTCCCACCTCATTCCCATTCCTAATCCTCACTCACTTCCCACCTCACTCCCATTCCTAATCCTCACACAAACCCCACCTCTCCCCATTTCTAATCCTCATTAATATCCCACCTCACTCCCATTCCTAATCCTCATCCACTCGCCACCTCACTTCCATTCCAAGGCCTCACTCCCACCTCACTCCCCATCCTAACTCACTCCCACCTCACTCCCATTCCTCATCCTCACTCACTCCCACATCACTCCCATTCCTAATCCTCACCCACTCCCCACCTCACTCCCATTCCTAATCCTCACTAATTCCCCACCTCACTCCCATTCATAATCCTCATTAATTCCCCACCTCACTCCCATTCCTAGTCCTCACTAACTTCCCACCTCACTCCCATTCCGAATCCTCACTCATTCCCCAGATCACTCCCATTCCGAATCCTCGCCCACTCCCCACCTCTTCCCACCGCTGTTCACAGCCATGTCTTCACACACTTTCACTAATAAATTGAACTGTTTTGATCTAACCCGAGCGATATTTCACTTTGAATAGTGTATCCATTAACAGTTTCCACGCTGGGTGAAAGATTAACACATCTACATTCTGGGGGAAAGAGGTGCTGAACAAGAAGGCATTCTGGTAAAAGTTCCCTTTACAAAAACACCCGTTTGCTCGGTAAGACCTAGCAGAAATACTATTACAATAAGGAGGAATTCATTCTCCTGATCTCAGTATTGGAACACCCCGAAACTTGAGCTTCTGACCACAGCTTCAAGGAAACTGAACTGTTCTATTGTTCAAATGAAGAGAATGATTGGCATGAATTTCCTCTGAGAATCGCGGTTTTTCCAACGTTATTCTGAAACAAGCAATATTCGGCCATACCTGTCAGAAAATGGGTTATTCGCCTCTCTTATCAATTGACTGGGCATTTTGCCGAACTGCGGGTCTCACACATGTTTGGCATTTACAATAGTCTGCATTAAACTGGCCACGTTGTTGGAAGTCGCGGGAAGTGGTCAGCAGCCAATTTTCTCCCGCACTTAGCGCCTTGTTTTATACATATTTATATATTTAGAAACAGAGAGAGGGAGATCATTCTCTTATGGGCACGTTATCCTTCTTTCCGTCCAAGCGATGAAAGCGAACCTTCAGCCCATCGACAGGATGCACCACCGGGACAGTTTGCATCTTGGGGAAGGTGCTGCTCGCCAGCTCCCAGCGCGCTGTGGTGCTCAGTTCAATGGCCAGCGTTTTAAGGATCACTTGCGCCAGCTCTTTCCCTATGCAGCTCCGAACGCCCCCGCCGAAAGGTAAATAATTAAACCTGCCCGCTTTGCTCTCGTCTCGCTCGGGTCCAAAGCGGTCAGGGTCGAAAGTGTCCGGGTTCAGGTACACGGCCGCTGTCTCCTGCGTGTCACGAATGCTGTAGATAATATTCCAGCCTTTGGGAATCTGACACCCCTGGCAATCAGACAAAGCAGCTTGGTTGTAACTAGCGGCTGAGCTGTGTGTCATGTCATTTGAAATTGCAATAAATATAACGAAACAAATGAAATGCACAACCAACTAAATGTTCCACAAAGTGACTCCTTCCTTCATTGGCAAATCCCACTTCATTAATATCTCTGCCAGCGTTTGTTTCCAGCACCTAAAGCTCTTGGAAACAACGCCATTTTTGGAGGAATTCAGTCAATCGCCTACAATTCAGACAGCAGCATTCCTGTTAGGAGAGGTATATTTTTCCAGGGCAAAGGAAAAACATGGACCCGCAGCAGAGGAGAGAAAGATTTGGGGGAGAAGGGGAGAGGACAACGTGTCGATCAAGCGAAGTTTAGTTTATTGAAATGCTTAAAAGCCGAGATTTGCGAGGCAAACAAGTAACAAAAATGCCAGGAGCTGGAGGGGAGCCGACCTGCCTGCTCCGCATCAGTACCATGGTGGCTGAGGGGGGGCGGCAACTCCATTTGGAGGCCAAAAATCTATCTATCCCAAGCTTAAATGGGCGACATTCTCACTCCCCAGCCTGAGGTGCTTTGATAGATTGTAGGACTCCTCCGGTTACTCTAGATGAAAGCAACAGGTTCAGATCAGGTGGGAAGGAAAGCCGAGGCATTCTGCCTGATTTATTACAACTGGGTGATTATTGCAACGGTGAAGATCGTTCAAGAAAGTGGCATTAAACGAAGCGGCGGGTGAGCTCTGTGCGCCTGGCTAATGGGTTTCAAATATTGTACTTGTAATCAGGTGAAGATGCTGGACGTTTGGAAAGCACATTGCATTTTCAGATAACTCAATATACAGATATTAGACGATGCACTTGCCGCGAAACTGCATATTTCGGCCGATGGACACTAGCTAAGCTAGGCGGATTTGGGGGTGGGGGGTGTCCCTTGGCGTATCACAGGTCAGCTGGACACGGTCGGAGGTGTTCTGTTTGGTGTTTGTGTTGCGAGCCAGGTGTTGGACACATGTGCAAACCGTCCATCACCATGCTCAAGACTCTATTGGGAAATACATGCAAGTCGGGTCCTGGTGGGCCGCGCTTAATCTTCCTCCACAGACACATTGGGTTTAGCCAGGTGGAAATGACTGAGCGGGGGTTGACAGAAGCCAGGCCCAGCGACCTCCCCACAAACTATGTCCAAGAATCTACACTGAAATTTAAGGTGTGGGGATTTACAGGCTCAGTTTCCCTGTTTGACCAGTTAGGGCCACACTACTCATTAGCTTGACTTGCAGTGTTGCTGGACATGAATGGAATGAATCGCAGACCCCCCCCCCCCCCCCCCCCCGCGCCAGTGCATGCCCCGGTCCCATTAAGGAGTTGAATTTAAAAATAGCAAATGCTGTTTTTTTGCATTCGATCAGGTAATGTCTGTGGGGAGAGAGAGACAGAGAGAGGCAGAGCTCAGGGATTACAGACTGATAGCCTCACATCGAGATTCCCAGGATTCCCTGCATTTTGCTTTTGTTTTGAGGACTTGTTCAAATACCATTTGCAGCCTGGAGCACTGCGGGATACCTGGCTCAATATCAGATTTAGAAGTCCAATATAGAGGATCAACTCAACTCTAATCCGCATTACCAAGCGAGTCCTGCTGGATTAGTGGTTTTCCAATTACCCCACCCCCACTCCCTGGATAATCCTTAGGAAATTGAATATATTTAAGAGTGTATTTAAACGGCCAATCAATGTTCTGATTAAGGGAAAGACAGGGTAGATTTTTTAAAAATTAACTATTTCCACAGGTTGGAGATTATAAAACCAGGGGGTATATCTAGAAATTAGGGCCAGACCGTTCGAGGGAGATGTTAGGAAGGACTTCTTCACTGGTTGAGGTTTGGAACTCGCTCCCACAAACAGCAGTTGAATCGAGATCAGTTTTTAATTTTAAATCTGCGATAGATTTATGTAAAGCAAAGATATTCAGTGCTAAAAGACAAGTGCTGTTAGGTGAATAGGACATTCTGAATTCCCCCTCTGTGGACCCAAACATGTGCCGACTAGGGGATTTCCACAGTAATCCTCACCCACTCGCCACCTCACTCCCATTGCTAATCCTCGCCCACAGTATCTTCACTGCAGTGTTAATGTAAGCCTACTTGGGACACTAATAAAATATTATTATTATTAAAGGGATATGGGCCAAAGGTATATTGAGTTAGGCCGCAGACCAGCCATGATCTAATTCAGTGGCGGGACAGTCTCGTGGGGCTGAATGGCCTACTCTTGTTTCTGTGTTCCTACATTTGCGGCGGTGCCCGTGGTTCTGAAGGGCTGTAGCTACAACTGGGGTCAAATCATTGGGACTTCTTTTCATTGCGATCCTAGTGCAGGAGTTGGTGCTGGGGTGACCTGCATAATAACGGAAAAGGCTCAATTCTGCTGAAATTAAAATATTGAGCTCAGCAATTGGAATTGAACGAGAGAGCGTGCACACTCGGCCTGTGCAGGCAATACTGGGTCACTTGTAAAAGGAGAGCTCAATTTAGAGTTGAAATTTAATTGGCAAAATGAACCAGATTGGGGATGAGGATTGGTGTTAATTTGCCAATATTTGTGTGGGAAGCAGGGGATTTCAATAGGAGATAGGATAAAGATGGGAAAATGCAACACATGCGGGGCTGGTTGGAGAGCTGTTCCAAATCAAAATGCCTGACACAGACCCGACGGGCCGAATGTCCTTTTGTGTTGATTGTATGATTTCTGGCGGGATTGGAAGCGCTCCTTTCGCGGATGTTCAAGTGCTACTTACATTCAGCTCAAAGGTCTGTAGTGCTGTCCTGTAGCCTCCAGACACTGGGGGCAGTAACCTCAGCACCTCCTTGACCACACAGTCGAGATAGCGCAGGCGGCTGAGTGACTCCACACTCAGGCTGTGTTGGCAGTCACAATCCTGGGACATCTGAGCCGTTTCACTGCCTGTCACTGCGGCTCCGGGCAACTCAGTATCTGCAGTGACCGGGGGCTGAGAGCATGCTTCACCCTGGACTCTGCGCCCCAGGTTGACCCGGGTTTGCTGGCGCTCTTTATCCCGGGCTCGATTATCAGCGGAGGGAGTGGATTGAAGCCAGCCGTTGTCCCAGGTTAAATCCTCTTGGGTGATCGAGGGCTGGTGGCAGCCTTCAGCCCGAGTCTGCTGGTCTCGGGTAATTCGTCCCTGCTGAGCTCCCTTGATGTCCTCAGTCGCCTTGTTATCAGCCTGGTCGTCGTGCTGGGGAGCAGGGTTATCCTGGGATGCGATGGGATGATGGCATTGACAATGGCGAAGCAACCCGTGCTGTTCCAGCTCCTGTCTCACTTTCTCCAGGGTCTGGGAGTGCTGGAGAAGCAAGAGGACCAGGGAGGTGCTGGCACTGGCCGTGGTGGAGAAAGCGGCGAAGATTAATTCAATCGCAGCTTCCTGCAACATAAAGAGAGGTGTTAGGTGGCAGAGTGCTGGGGGCAGGGAAGAGATCATTTTCAATTCAGAAACCTGATCAAAGCCAAGAATAATGAAATGAGTTGGGTACACATTTCATCTTTGAATATGTTTTTCCAAAAAAAGCCAAAACTTGGGAATCAATCCAAAGTGAAAAGTGACTCAAAAGATTAATTTCATGACCCCCCCCCCCCCTAACGTAATCAAAAGATATTAACCTCTCATATTGAAATGTTTCCCTATTGAGTAGTGTAGTTAGTGACGGTTCATCAGGGAGCTGTTTATTCACACACAGCCGACACCTCCAGGCTGACGAGGTTAGTTGCGGAGTTCTATACATGGTGATTCAGCTAGACACAGGCCACACTAATGTCCACTGAAACACTGAGAAGATGGTTATCATCAGCAACCGAATGGCCATAATGTGGATCACTTCAGATTTTAAAAAAGTTGTGCATTGTGTGAGGTCGATTATGCTCGTTTTGATTCTGTACATTCTCCTTCTGTCATGGCCAACCAATATCCCGCAACCTGTTTACTAAAATGGAAATCTGACCATTATCACTTTGCTATTTGTGGGAGCTTGCTGTGCGTAAATTGGCTCTGTTTTATTAGTCCTACTGCGATTAGTGTTTCTCTGAAGGATTCTGACAGGTTTCTAACCCTCTCCCTGCTCTCCACATTCAAATCAAGATTCACAGCACAGTCTCCACCTGCAACTCATTCTTTCTCAGACCGCAAAGCCATAGAACTTCTGGTTTCCTTCACTCTCCCCTTCCTGAAACAACTAAATTCTCCAGCATTCCACCTCTACATCTTAGTACTTTCACATGTTACATCAACCAAAAATTGAACTGTGTGGGCAATGCTTGAAGCAAAGTGATATTAGTAGGTGCTCTGGTTGCAATTGGTCAACTAGCTTGTTTAACCGTCAAATATTTTATTAATTATAATGCTGAGTTCTGAACATTCAAGTCATCAATTAAAGTTACTTACTTGTAACTGTACATTCATGTTATTACATGTAAACACTGGAAAATCCCCATCCCAAGTCTTTATATGCAGCTAATGTTGGAAAGTCCCTCATCGGACTATAAAAGCTGGATGTAAGCAGGTGGTTGTCTTGGGTCTCAGTCTAGCAGAGAGTTGTTGAAAATGTGCAGGTGCACAATAAAATGTCATTATTAAAAAATCCTTGAATCTCTATGGTGCAGATTCTCAAATTAACCCTAAAACCCTACCTTCGTTCAGAAATGAAAGAAGAAAGTCGGTGCAGACTTGATGGGCCGAATGGCCTCTTTCTGCACTGTAGGGGTTCTCTGGATCTATGGAAAGGAACAGATTTACATTTTCACAACCTGAGAATGTTCCAAAGTATTTCCCAGCCATTGAACACCTTTAGAAGCAGAGCCACTATTGTAATGTAGAGAACGGTGGTAGTCAATTTGAGCATTGCATGGTCACACTAATAGTAATGAGTAAAGTGACCAGGTAATCTGTGGTTGAGAGATAATTTAACTCCTTCACTCTTCTTCATATCGTGCTATCAGATTTTTCAAAAGGCAGCTCATTTACATCACTCAGGGATTCAGGATTATGTGGCAAATGTTGTGGTCTGGAGCTATGGATAGTGATGGTAGAGGTTCCAACTTTCTTTCTATCGCACACTGACCAGGAGCCTCTCTTTCTCTTATCACAAGACATCAAAATGTTTTGGAAAGATTTTCAGATTGATTGTTTGGCTGTGTTATGAATACATACTCCGTGGCCACTAAGTCCTAAGGTGGGACTCAAACCCGGAGCTTTTGGTTCAGATGTGGGTACGCTACCCAAAAACATCCCACTGTTCATATTGGAAAGAGGTTTTATTGACAAGAATGAAAAATGTAACAGGAGGAGGGGGAAACCTCACTGTCACAATCCCGGTATGTTTCCCTTTTCCCACCATTGTTCTGTCCACCCAATATACTCCATTCCACCATTTTCTCAATCTGTTTTCTCCTCTCCTGGCTCGAAGATTCCCATGCAAAGCCCATGCAAAACCCATGCAACAATTACCTTCTTTTAACTTCTCCAAGTCTCTTGTTTGAGCTGGGATGGTCAGCTCCAATAGGCCACCTAACAGGGATGAGCACCACACCCAAGCCTTTTCCTATATTCGCCAATGCCTACACAAAACATTTCTAGCAGGGTCATTTGACAGCAAAAGAAAGAGCAGCATCTCTGCTTATTTTTCATCTCTCTAACCAAAGGTCATAAAGCACCTCACCAAACCTGTCGAGATCAGCTACATCTACACAAGCTGGAGATTGATCCTGGAACCTCTCTGATCTGTGTGGTCCAGTGAGCACCAAACATAAAAGTGTTAATCAAAAGAAAATCCCAAGTTATACCAAAATAGTGGAATATAATCTCCATTCAATCCAAAATGTGGCGTTGGAAATTAATAAAAAGCATTAGTGGTCAAAAAATGCACAAAAGAAATGGAAGAAATTAGAGGAGGGACAGAATAAGGAGAAATGTTATGCTTCTAATAATTGGGATTTCTTTTAGAGGAAAAACACAATGTAATGACATACCAGTTTCTTGACATGTTTCAAGGTTGATGGGACATTAGTTAGTTCAGATATTCTGTCATTAGCCTTAAAATTAGATCTGTTTTTCTGAAATGATTTAACCAATCAGATAGAACATCTTAGGATTAATTAGCTTCAGTTTGATTCAACTGCACCAGAGACACTAAACAACAGGGAAGTATTGGACAACAGAATTTGACCTATCACGGTCATAGATTACAAAGACCATGATCAACCTAACCTAACTCAATGCTCTTTACTTCATCCATCCATTAAATCTCCATGAAGCCAAAGGTAATAAAATAAAATCCCAAACTATTCATCCATAAATAGAATTAAAATATTCCACCCTATTATGCTGCCTTCCACATCCAGTGTGTCATTCTTTTCCCTTGCCTGGAAACAATACCATTAAATAGTTTATCATCTGACTCTGTATCTCTCTCAATGAACTCCAGTCCTATTCTCAGTCAGATATTCGGCCAAGTCCTTTTTGAAGCCACTCAGTGACACAAGTGCAATTCTTTAGTTGGGAATTCACTGATCTGAGGGAAGAAATTTCTTCCCAGCTTCAGTTTTCTTAATGGTGGGTATCAAGTTCTCCAAGACACCAGCTTGAAAAGCATTAAAATGCCATACTATTTGTGCTGCCCAAATTAGAAAGTGAAAATCCTATTGTGGAGCCAGGATGATTCAGGGCTGTCCAAAGATGTACAGATTAGGTGGATTGGCCATGATGAAATTGCCCCTTAGTGTCCAGGGATGTGCAGGTTAGGTGGGGTTACAGGGATAGGGCGGGGGAGTGGGCCTAGGTTGAGTGCTCTTTCAGAGGGTCGGTGCAGACTTGATAGGCCCAATGGCGTCCTTCTGCATTGTAGGGATTCTATGATTCTCTGTTCCTCTTTCCACTGGTATAAATCGCTGATCTAACTTGAGTGCACAAGGTAGGCCATCAACAAAGACTCCTCTCAAATAACAAGGCAGTATAAAAGATATGTGTGGAATAAATACAATCAATTCAAAGATGTTGAATTGATAGCAACTTGGCCATTATCTAATTAACAATGAGGAGTCTGTCTGTCAAAACCAACATCTTCCATTCCTCCTGCTTGGAGATGTCCTATTTCAATTTACTGTCCCAATGTCTACTTTATCTTAAACGGAGACACCCATTACTTATCTTTGTGTCTGTGAGAGAGTAGGGGTACAATATTGTCATTTTAATAAAATAACACAGCTGAAAAAACCTGTACAATATATTGGGTTTAGTTCATGTCTTTTGACTATTTCCTGAGGGAACAATGTCAGAGTCCACAAATGTACTGATTAGATGGATTGGCCATGCTAAATTGCCCCTCAGTGTCCAAAAACTGTGCATGTTAGGTGGGGTTATGGGGTTGCGGGTTCATAGGGTGTGCTTTCAGAGGGTCAGTGCAGACCCAATGGGCCAAATGGCCTCCTTCTGCACTGTAGGGATTCTATGGTGCTATGGAATTTTTAAAAACTGATTTATGAAACTGTCAGTGTTGTAAAAACAGGTTCACTAATGTACTTGAGGGAAGGAAGCCTGCCATCTTTACCTGGTCTGACCTATATGTGATTCCAATCTTACCTTGAACACTTAACTGCTCTCTAAAGTGGCCTAGCAAGCTTCTCGGCTGTATTAAAACTGCAAACTACATTAGTTCAAGAAGAAAGCCCACCATTTATACCAGTGGAAAGAGGAACAGCCCTGAATTATTCTGGCTGCACCATAGGATTTTCAATATCCAACTTGGGCAGCCAAATAACACAACATTTTGATACTGCTCACGCTGGTGTCTTGGAGAACATGACACCCACCATGAAGAAAACTGGAGATGAGAAGAAGTCTCTTCCCTCAGATCAGTGAATTTCCAGCTAAAAAAATAATGATGTGTCAGTCAATGCAATCCGTTTTGCATAGTGGAAATAAGCTGTGGTTCGAGCCAATTGCAAAAAAACAGAATTTTGAAAGCCTCAAGTATACAGGATCTCCTTGCATCACTGGTGAAAGAGGAAAATCAGAATGGAAACAACTTTATTCGCCTTTCATTGACTGCATCACAATGAATTTTATATCTAGATCATTTGTACCACCTTAGGGATGCAAACAATAGTGTAACACAGTAAAGGCATTTGGTATAATCATTTCATCAGGGTCAGGGTTGAATTATATTTCAACTGCAGGAGCTTCCAACACCAGATCAAAGAGACAAAGAGCACAAACTTTTACCTATGCAGCGAGTCTGTATTTTTGGTTTATGCTATTGTTCTTGCTATTGACTTTAGGAAAATAATTAACTTAATACTGTTAACATCTATGATTGGTGGTTACAGAATTACTTTGAGCCAAGCAGCAGCTTATTTGCAGTCACTGGCTTTGAATTCAATTCTGACAGCCAGGAGGGCAGAACAGTTGCGCAGTGGTTAGCACTGCTGTCTCACGGCGCCGAGGTCCCAGGTTCGATCCTGCTCTGGGTCAATGTCCATATGGAGTTTGCACATTCTCCCTGTGCTTGTATGTGTTTCACCCCCACAACCCAAAGATGTGCAGGATAGGTGGATTGGCCACGCTAAATTGCCCCATAATTGGAAAAATGAATTGGTTACTCTAAATTTATATTTTAAAAACTTCTGACAGCCAGGAAAGTTCAGTTCTGGCCTTGGGTCACTGTCTGTGTGGAGTCTGCTCGTTCCCCCATGTCTGCGTGATTGTCCTCCAGGTGCTCCGATTTCCATCCACTGTCCAAAGATGTGCAGGTTAGGTGGATTAACCAGGCTAGATTGCCCCATGGAGCCCAGAAAATGTGCCGGTTAGGTGAGGTTATGGGTTACGGGGATATGGTGGGGGAGTGGGCCTAGATGGGGTGCTCTTTTAGAGGGTCGGTGCAGACTTAATGGGTCGAATGGCCTTCTTTTGCACTGTAGGAGCTCTGTGGTTCTAAACTCTCTGTATTCATGTTTACAATATCTAGATAATTTTATAAGTGTGCAGAAGAAGGAACCACTTTGTCAAAGTATTACAAAAATATAAACAGCTTAAATTATGAAGCCTAACACGTCGCAGGGACCCTGAAACACTTTGTAAAACCAATTTCTCAAGATCCTGGAGTTGCACTCCATGTTATTACAAAAGAAAGAAGTGTGTCAGCTTCCCTGAGGACATCTCACAGTAATCCAATGGAGTCTGCTTAGGACTGATGCAGAAGCAATAGTATAACTGCACTTCAAGGCAGAACATTTTTAGATTAGCTGGCTCCTGGCTGCCTGATGCTATCAATCAATCTTCTCAAGTCTCAGTTCTGCACTCCCAGAGTACAGGCACGTACAGATATCTCTCAATATACACAGTGATTTGTTTAAACACGGGGACTCCTGGGTTTTTAATTAAGGTCCGATGTATTTAAAAAGAGCCATGTTCTAGTCTGGGTATCTTGCAAAGGGTTGACGACGCACTGGAATAACATGCACAGCTAAACTCAGCAGTGTGAGATTGTTCCACCACGGAGCCTCCCCCAATTCGTTCAGACCACAGTCCTGATCAACACTGTAATTTAAACATTAAAAAAAGGGAATCCCTTCATACCAACACCAAATTTGCTGTGTAAACGCTTCTTTAGATTCAGTGAACTCAAATTAATTTTGCAGTAGGAAAATAAATTGTTTGCTGCTTTATTCCAAACTCTCTCTCGGAACTAACGCCAAGAAACATCTCCAGTAATGATAAGTAGCAGCAGCCATAACGCTGATTCGGTGCTAAGGATCACTGAGTGAAGTTCGATTGATCAATCTTGTTACTTGGGGCTTACTTTAAATCTGATCCCTCCTATCAAACTAAAATGGAGCTGAAAAGGTGAGGGGGTGGGGTAGGATTAAAAAAAAACTTCTCCCAGGACAGAGAAGATGCAGCATGTTATCACAGACGCAATTTGGAATACTACATGTCTGCAATTTCCACACTATGGGAAATCTTATTTAGAAAATAAATGAATGTTATCTTAAGGCTTGGCATCAATACGAACAGTTGAAACAATGTTCAAGAAAATGCTGCATTTCCCACTCCCAATCTCCCAAGTCACGTCAACCGCTAGATTCTGTTACCTCTCCTTAATGAATTCCTGGGCATCTCTGGTCCTATCATGATCTGTGCAACTACACAACCTGTCACTTTTAAACCACCGAAACACATCGAGTAACAATCTATATCTTCATCCAATCTATATCTGTTTTTCTATTCAGAGGAAATATACAAAGAACAATACAGCACAGCAACAGGCCCTTCGGCCCTCCAAGCCTATACTGGTCATGATACCACCCTTGGCCAAAACCCTGAGCACTTCCTCGTGCCGTATCACATAGAATCTTAGAATTTACAGTGCAGAAGGAGGCCATTTGGCCCATCGAGTCTGCACTGGTCCTTGGAAAGAGCATCCCACTTAAGCCCACACCTCCACCCTATCCCCGTAACCCAGTAACCCCACCTAACCTATTTGGACATTAAGGGCAATTTAGCACAGCCAATCCACCAACCTGCACATCTTTGGACTGTGGGAGGAAACCGGAGCACTTGGAGGAAACCCACGCAGACATGGGAAGAGCGTGCAGACTCCGCACAGACAGTGACCCAAGCCGGGAATCGAACTTGGGACCCTGGAGCTGTGAAGAAACTGTGCTAACCACTATGCTACCATGCTGCCCTTATCCCTCTATACCCATCCTGTCCATGTATTGGTAAAGATGCCTTTTGAATGCCGTCAATGTATCTAAATACATTAATGATTGATCAGTGAAGTGAATCTGCATCCCTCTCCATTGCTGCTTCAGTTTCTGGTTAACTGGGACAAATTCCAGCGGAACTATTATCACTGATGAGCTTGAAACAAATATTGCATTTGCACTGCAGCGTTCCTTTGCCCTTTGCACCAATAGTTGAAGGCCCAACGAGGACCCAGAATCAGGGGGAAATCAGCAGAGGAAATCAGCATGGGCAGAGGCAATCTCATTCCCTTGCAGCTCACTGCAGTAAATAAGCCCAGTGATATGACCACCCAACTTTACATTTAGGATCATGGATTTAGTTAAATGATTAAAGGCTCGACAGTTCAGGCAGGATCGTAAACAGAGGAAAAGAACAAATGTTTCAATTTGACGACCTTTAATCCCAGGTACAGCCTGACCTGCTGAGTTTTTCCAGCATCTTCAGTATTTATCTCCGATTTTCAGCATCTTCAGTGTTTTGCACCAGATGGTACTTAAACATTACCCTCTGCTCTGGCTTTCCGGTATGACAAAGGGGGTATGTATGTGCCTATGCGCCTATGTCACTGATGAGTAGGGTTCACTCCCGGGCCGATGGGTTTCAGAAGTTCATATAAAGAAGTCACGGGCTAGGTGGAACCTACATTTCCACCCTATTTGAAACCCCTTTGAAGATACTCAGAGTTATTAGACTAAAGGACTGAATGATGAAAATTCAGAACACACAGACACAGAAACGGTTCAGCCTTTTGGGGCAATTATCCAGAGTTTTAGCATTATTGCCAGAAGGTGTAGACAGGAGGAGAATGTTTCCGGATATTAAATGCTTTCATTTTTATTACAACTCTCTTGCTGTGCCGTTGGGAGATCCAGACTACAGGAGAGCACATGTACAACAAAGTTGTATTCAAACATTCAGTGCTGGGTGGGGGCCTGGGATTGATGGTTGGGGGGTGGGGGGGTAGTTGGGGTTTAATGGCGGGCTGTGATTTGGTGGGGAGGGGGCTGGGATTGGTGGGGGGGGCTGGGGTTTAGTGGGGGGGGCTGGGATTTGGTGGGTGGGGGCTGGGATTTGGTGGGTGAGGGGCTGGGATTTGGTGGGTGGGGCCTGGGATTTGGTGGGTGGGGATTGGGATTTGGTGGGTGGGAACTGGGATTTGGTGGGTGGGGACTGGGATTTAGTGGGTGAGGGGCTGGGATTTTGGGTGGGGACTGTAATTTGGTGGGTGGGGCCTGGGATTTGGTGGGTGGGGACTGGGATTTGGTGGGTGGGACTGGGATTTGGTGGGTGGGGCTGGGATTTGGTGTGTGGGGCTGGGATTTGGTGGGTGGGGACTGGTATTTGGTGGGTGAGGGGCTGGGATTTGGTCGGTGGGGACTGGGATTTGGTGTGTGGGGCTGGGATCTGGTGGGTGGGGCCTGGGATTTGGTCGGTGGGGATTGGGATTTGGTGGGTGGGACTGGGATTTGGTGGGTGGGACTGGGATTTAGTGGGTGGGGCTGGGATTTGGTGGGTGGGGACTGGGATTTGGTCGGTGAGGGGCTGGGATTTGGTCGGTGGGGACTGGGATTTGGTGTGTGGGGCTGGAATCTGGTGTGTGGGGACTGGGATTTGGTGGGTGGGGACTGGGATTTGGTGTGTGGGGCTGGGATTTGGTGTGTGGGCACTGGGATTTGGTGGGTGGGGATTGGGATCTGGTGTGTGGGGCTGGGATTTGGTGGGTGGGGATTGGGATTTGGTGGGTGGGGATTGGGATTTGGTGGGTGGGAACTGGGATTTTGTCGGTGGGGACTGGGATTTGGTGGGTGAGGGGCTGGGATTTGGTGGGTGAGGGGCTGGGATTTGGTGGGTGAGGGGCTGGGATTTGGTGGGTGGGGACAGGGATTTGGTGGGTAGGACTGGGATTTGGTGGGTGGGGACTGGGATTTGGTGGGTGGGACTGGGATTTGGTGGGTGGGGACTGGGATTTGGTGGGTGAGGGGCTGGGATTTGGTTGGTGGGGACTGGGATTTGGTGGGTGAGGGGCTGGGATATGGTGGGTGGGGACTGGGATTTGGTGGGTGGGGACTGGGATTTGGTGGGTGGGGACTGGGATTTGGTGAGTGTGGACTGGGACTTGCTGTGTGGGGCGGGGATTTGGTGGGTGGGGCTGGGATTTGGTGTGTGGGGATTGGGATTTGGTGGGTGGGGATTGGGATTTGGTGGGTGGGAACTGGGGTTTTGTCGGTGGGGACTGGGATTTGGTGGGTGAGGGGCTGGGATTTGGTGGGTGGTGACAGGGATTTGGTGGGTGAGGGGCTGGGATTTGGTCGGTGGGGACTGGGATTTGGTGGGTGGGGACTGGGATTTGGTATGTGGGGCTGGGATTTGGAGGTGGGGACTGGGATTTGGTAGGTGGGGACTGGGATTTGGTGTGTGGGGATTGGGATTTGGTGTGTGGGGATTGGGGTTTTGTGGGTTGGGACTGGGATTTGGTGGGTGGGGGCTGGGATTTGGTGGGTGGGGACTGGGATTTGGTGGGTGGGGACTGGGATTTGGTGGGTGGGGATTGGGATTTGGTGGGTGGGGACTGGGAGTTGGTATGTTGGGCTGGGATATGGTGGGTGGGGACTGGGATTTGGTGTGTGGGGGCTGGGATCTGATGGGTGAGGGGCTCGGATTTGGTGGGTGGGGACTGGGATTTGGTGGGCAGGGACTGGGATTTAATGGGTGAGGAGCTGGGATTTGGTGGGTGGGGACTGGGATTTGGTGGGTGAGGGGCTGGAATTTGGTGGATGGGGACTGGGAATTGGATGGCAATGTGCTGGGATGTGGTGGGTAGGGTGATGGGCTTTGGTGGGTGGGGACTGGGATTGGTGGGTGAGGGGCTGGGATTTGGTGGATGGGGACTGGGAATTGGATGGCAAGGTGCTGGGATGTGGTGGGTATAATGCTGGGATTTAATGGGGAAGATGCAGGGATGTGGTGGGCAGGATGCTGGGATCTGGTGGGTGAGGGCTTTGATTTGGTGGGTGGGGGCTGGGATTTGGTGTATGGGGTGGGGATTTGGTTGATGGGGACTGGGATTTGGTGGGTGCGGACTGGGATTTGGAGGGTGGGGATTGGGATTTGGTGGGTGGGAACTGGGATTTGGTTGGTGGGGACTGGGATTTAGTGGGTGAGGGGCTGGGATTTGGTGGGTGGGGACTGTAATTTGGTGGGTGGGGCCTGGGATTTGGTGGGTGGGGACTGGGATTTGGTGGGTGGGACTGGGATTTGGTGGGTGGGGCTGGGATTTGGTGGGTGGGGCTGGGATTTGGTGTGTGGGGCTGGGATTTGGTGGGTGGGGACTGGTATTTGGTGGGTGAGGGGCTGGGATTTGGTCGGTGGGGACTGGGATTTGGTGTGTGGGGCTGGGATCTGGTGGGTGGGGCCTGGGATTTGGTCGGTGGGGATTGGGATTTGGTGGGTGGGACTGGGATTTGGTGGGTGGGACTGGGATTTAGTGGGTGGGGCTGGGATTTGGTGGGTGGGGACTGGGATTTGGTCGGTGAGGGGCTGGGATTTGGTCGGTGGGGACTGGGATTTGGTGTGTGGGGCTGGAATCTGGTGTGTGGGGACTGGGATTTGGTGGGTGGGGACTGGGATTTGGTGTGTGGGGCTGGGATTTGGTGTGTGGGCACTGGGATTTGGTGGGTGGGGATTGGGATCTGGTGTGTGGGGCTGGGATTTGGTGGGTGGGGATTGGGATTTGGTGGGTGGGGATTGGGATTTGGTGGGTGGGAACTGGGATTTTGTCGGTGGGGACTGGGATTTGGTGGGTGAGGGGCTGGGATTTGGTGGGTGAGGGGCTGGGATTTGGTGGGTGAGGGGCTGGGATTTGGTGGGTGGGGACAGGGATTTGGTGGGTCGGACTGGGATTTGGTGGGTGGGGACTGGGATTTGGTGGGTGGGACTGGGATTTGGTGGGTGGGGACTGGGATTTGGTGGGTGAGGGGCTGGGATTTGGTTGGTGGGGACTGGGATTTGGTGGGTGAGGGGCTGGGATATGGTGGGTGGGGACTGGGATTTGGTGGGTGGGGACTGGGATTTGGTGGGTGGGGACTGGGATTTGGTGAGTGTGGACTGGGATTTGCTGTGTGGGGCGGGGATTTGGTGGGTGGGGCTGGGATTTGGTGTGTGGGGATTGGGATTTGGTGGGTGGGGATTGGGATTTGGTGGGTGGGAACTGGGGTTTTGTCGGTGGGGACTGGGATTTGGTGGGTGAGGGGCTGGGATTTGGTGGGTGGGGACAGGGATTTGGTGGGTGAGGGGCTGGGATTTGGTCGGTGGGGACTGGGATTTGGTGGGTGGGGACTGGGATTTGGTATGTGGGGCTGGGATTTGGAGGTGGGGACTGGGATTTGGTAGGTGGGGACTGGGATTTGGTGTGTGGGGATTGGGATTTGGTGTGTGGGGATTGGGGTTTTGTGGGTTGGGACTGGGATTTGGTGGGTGGGGGCTGGGATTTGGTGGGTGGGGACTGGGATTTGGTGGGTGGGGTCTGGGATTTGGTGGGTGGGGATTGGGATTTGGTGGGTGGGGACTGGGAGTTGGTATGTTGGGCTGGGATATGGTGGGTGGGGACTGGGATTTGGTGTGTGGGGGCTGGGATCTGATGGGTGAGGGGCTCGGATTTGGTGGGTGGGGACTGGGATTTGGTGGGCAGGGACTGGGATTTAATGGGTGAGGAGCTGGGATTTGGTGGGTGGGGACTGGGATTTGGTGGGTGAGGGGCTGGAATTTGGTGGATGGGGACTGGGAATTGGATGGCAATGTGCTGGGATGTGGTGGGTAGGGTGATGGGCATTGGTGGGTGGGGACTGGGATTGGTGGGTGAGGGGCTGGGATTTGGTGGATGGGGACTGGGAATTGGATGGCAAGGTGCTGGGATGTGGTGGGTATAATGCTGGGATTTAATGGGGAAGGTGCAGGGATGTGGTGGGCAGGATGCTGGGATCTGGTGGGTGAGGGCTTTGATTTGGTGGGTGGGGGCTGGGATTTGGTGTATGGGGTGGGGATTTGGTTGGTGGGGACTGGGATTTGGTGGGTGCGGACTGGGATTTGGAGGGTGCGGACTGGGATTTGGTTGGGGCATGGTGTTCAGTGGAGGGCTGGGATTTGGTGGGTGGGGGCTGGGATTTGGTGGATAAAAACTGGGATTTTGTCTATGTGGGGCTGGGAGTTGGTGGGTGGGGACTGGGATTTTGAGGGTGGGGCCTGGGATTTAGTGGGTGGGGGCTGGGATTTGGTGGGTGGGGGCTAGGATTTGGTGTTGGGGGGCTGGGATTTGGTGGGTGGGGACTGGGATTTGGTGGGTGAAACGTTGGGATTTGGTGGGTGGGGGCTGGGATTTGGTGCGTGGGGCCGGGGATTTGGTGGGTGGGGGCTGGGATTTGGTGGGTGGGGGCTGGGATTTGGTGGGTTGGGGCTGGGATTTGGTGGGTGGGGACTGTAATTTGGTGGGTGGGGGCTGGGATTTAGTGGGTGGGGACTGGGATTTGGCGGGTGGGGACTGGGATTTGGTGTGTGGGACTGGGATTTGGTGGGTGGGACTGGGATTTGGTGGGTGGGACTGGGATTCGGTGGGTGGGGACTGGGATTTGGTGGGTGGGGATTAGGATTTGGTGGGTGGGGACTGGAATTTGGTCGGTGAGGTGCTAGGATTTGGTGGGTTGGGACTGGGATTTGGTGGGTAGGGTGCTGGGATTTGTTGGGAGCAGTAGTGGAGGTTCAGGTATTGGCGGCAGTTGTTTCCACACCAGGTAAATTGCCAGGAAATGAGAACTGCTTCACAGGGACCGTATTGGTGTGTAAAATTACTCCGAGACAGTTGACGGTGGTACATAGAGAAACTGCACACCAGTAGAAGCCACTATTACTGCACTTTGGTTGTGTTGCTAGCTAACGTTTTTATTTGTGGATGGTTCAGATGTTCAAATATTTGGGTAAAGGTTTCTAGTTTCATTCATTCAGGGAGCAAATGGGGGAAATGGTCGAAAACAGGAATAAAGATTGTGAAAATAGAAAGAGGATGGAAGATTAAAGGAATCCATGCGCTCCCGGGCGCCGGGGTCCTATTACCTTCAGCTCCTGCAGGCTGAGTTCTCTTCCGTTCTCTCTGGCGCTGTTCAGCATCAAATCTAAAGCATCGGGAGACGCTTGAGCCCCGCTTGCCTGGAGTTTCTCTGTGATTGCTTTCTCCAGGTACTCGTGCAGTACGTTACGTGCTTTGATGCCCTGTGTGTGTTTTTAAAAAAAGAGACAATTATACTGCACTTTAAATGGTCTCAGACTCACTGGACTCGGTATTTAAAGCGAATACAGATGGGCGGTCTGATAACTGGATTGAATGCAGCGTTCAGTCTCGCATTTAAAAAGAGGCTTCGACATTGGATAACTCGGATTGAATCTGATACTTTCCCCTTTGAGATACAGAATGAGGATTCAGTACAGCACTTGAGCGGAATGTTTTTTTTGTTTAAAATGACTGTCATTTCATATATAGCGGTGTCCACATAATGAGGCAGAAATCTAAAGCTGTAGGAGAAACTGAAATTCAAAAGTCCGAGTTTAGAGGGTTTTGAAACGTAACCACGATACAAAACAGGAGAGAAATCCTCCACGGATTAGCAAGACTGAGGTCCACTGTACCGAATAGTCCTATTCTCCAGCTCCATCCACATGTGAATGTTTGAGGTACTCACAACAGGGGACAGACAAGACACCAAGGCACGCAGCGTCTGCTTACCTTCCGCAGCCCGCTGAACGGGAGGTCCACAGGCAGCGAGAAGATATTGTCCATCAGCTGCTCGAAGGTGCCCGACAGACTGTCCAGTTGCTGATCCGCCGTCCGGAGGCCCAGCAGGATCCGGGTGGCGATGCAGAAAGTCAGCGCTTTGCTGGCTGGGTAGACGGCGATTGGAGCCCGCTCCCTGCACCAGCCTCGTACCCGGCTGCGGACCAGCTGCTGGATGCCAGGAATGTAGTTGTCCAGGGCGCCGCGGCTGAACACCCGGGCTAGCATCTGGAGAGACAATGGGAGGGAGAGAGTGAGAGTCTGTGTGAAAGGGAGGAGGTGTTTGTGTGTGTGAGAAAGTGTGTGTGTGAGTCTGTGTGTGTGTGTATTTGTGTGCGTGACAGAGTGTGTGAGAGAGAGAAAGTGTGCAGTGTACTGTTGCTTCACAGCTCTAGGCTCCCGGATTCGATTCCCGGCTTGGGTCACTGACTGTGTGGAATCTGCACGTTCTCCCTGTGTCTGCGTGGGTTTCCTCCGGGTGCTCCGGTTTCCTCCCACAAGTCCCGAACGACATGCTTGTTAGGTGAGTTGGCCATTCTAAATTCTCCCTCTGTGTACCCTAACAGGCGCTGGAGTGTGTCGACTCGGGGATTTTCACAGTAACTTCATTGCAATATGAATGTAAGCCTACTTGTGACAATAAAGATTTTTTTAAAAGTGTGTGAGAATGTTTGTCAGAAGGTGTGTGAGAAAATGAGTGTGCGTATGTGTGAGAGAAAGTGCGTGTGAGTGTGAGAGGGAGAAAGGTTTTGTACGAATGTGTGAGAAAGTGTGTGAGAAAGTGTGTGTGAGTCTGTGAGAGAGAGGAAGATAGTGCGTGAGGGAGAAAGTGTGTGTGTGAGAATGTGTGAGAGGGAGAAAGAGAGAGAGAGGGAGAAAGTGTGTGAGAAAGTGTTGAGGAAGTGGGAGAAAGTGTGTGTGAGTGTGTGTGTGAGAATGTGTTACAAAGTGTGAAAGAGAGGGAGAAAGTGTGTGAGAGAGGTGGGTGAGAGGGAGAAAGTGTGTGTGAGAGGGAGAAAGTGTGTGAGAGAGAGAGGGAGAAAGTGTGTGTGAGAGAGGGAGAAAGTGTGTGTGAGAGAGGGAGAAAGTGTGTGTGAGAGAGGGAGAAAGTCTGTATGAGAGAGAGGGAGAAAGTGTGTGTGAGGGAGGGAGAAAGTGTGTGTGAGAGAGGGAGAAAGTCTATGTGAGAGAGAGGGAGAAAGTGTGTGTGAGAGAGGGAGAAAGTCTGTGTGAGAGAGAGGGAAAGTGTGTGTGAGAGAGGGAGAAAGTCTGTGTGAGAGAGAGGGAGAAAGTGTGTGTGAGGGAGGGAGAAAGTGTGTGAGAGAGAGAGGGAGAAAGTGTGTGTGAGAGAGAGGGAGAAAGTCTGTGTGAAAGAGAGGGAGAAAGTGTAAGAGGGAGAAAGTGTGTGTGAGAGAGGGAGAAAGTGTGTGTGAGAGAGGGAGAAAGTCTATGTGAGAGAGAGGGGGAAAGTGTGTGTGAGAGAGGGAGAAAGTCTGTGTGAGAGAGGGAAAGTGTGTGTGAGAGAGGGAGAAAGTCTGTGTGAGAGAGAGGGAGAAAGTGTGTGTGAGGGAGGGAGAAAGTGTGTGTGAGAGAGAGGGAGAAAGTGTGTGTGAGAGAGAGGGAGAAAGTCTGTGTGAAAGAGAGGGAGAAAGTGTAAGAGGGAGAAAGTGTGTGTGAGAGAGGGAGAAAGTGTGTGTGAGAGAGGGAGAAAGTGTGTGAGAGAGAGGGAAAAAGTGTGTGAGAGAGGGAGTAAGTGTGTGTCAGAGAGAGGGAGAATGTGTGTGTGAGAGAGGGATAATGTGTGTGTGAGAGAGAGGGAGAAAGTGTGTGTGAGAGAGGGAGAAAGTGTGTGTCAGAGAGAGGGAGAAAGTGTGTGTGAGGCAGGGAGAAAGTGTGTGTGAGAGAGGGAGAAAGTCTGTCTGAGAGAGAGCGAGAAAGTGTGTGTGAGAGAGAGGGAGAAAGTGTGTGTGAGAGCGAGGGAGAAAGTATGTGTGAGAGAGAGGGAGAAAGTGTAAGAGGGAGAAAGTGTGTGAGAGAGAGAGGGAGAAAGTGTGTGAGAGAGGGAGAAAGTGTGTGTGAGAGAGGGATAATGTGTGTGAGAGAGGGAGAAAGTGTGTGAGAGAGAGGGAGAAAGTGTGTGTCAGAGAGAGGGAGAAAGTGTGTGTGAGAGAGAGGGAGCAAGTGTGTGAGAGAGAGGGAGCAAGTGTGTGAGAGAGAGGGAGAAAGTGTGTGTCAGAGAGAGGGAGAATGTGTGAGAGAGAGGGAGAAAGTGTGAGAGAGAGGAAGAAAGTGTGTGAGAAAGGGTTGAAGAAGTGTGTGTGAGAGAGGGAGAAAGTGTGTGTGAGAGAGGGAGAAAGTGTGTGTGAGAGAGAGGGAGAAAGTGTGCGTGAGAGAGAGGGAGAAAGTGTGTGTGAGAGAGGGAGAAAGTCTGTGTGAGAGAGAGGGAGAAAGTGTAAGAGGGAGAAAGTGTGTGTGAGAGAGAGGGAGAAAGTGTGTGTGAGGGAGAAAGTGTGTGTGAGAGAGAGGGAGAAAGTCTCTGTGTGAGAGAGGGAGAATGTGTGTGTGAGAGAGAGGGAGAAAGTCTGTGTGTGAGAGAGGGAGAATGTGTGTGTGAGAGAGAGGGAGAAAGTGTGTGTGAGAGAGGGAGAAAGTCTGTGTGAGAGAGAGGGAGAAAGTGTGTGTGAGAGGGAGAAAGTCTGTGTGAGAGAGAGGGAGAAAGTGTGTGTGAGTGAGGGAGAAAGTGTGTGTGAGAGAGGGAGAAAGACGTGTGAGGGAGAGGGAGAAAGTGTGTGTGAGAGAGGGAGAAAGTCTGTATGAGAGAGAGGGAGAAAGTGTGTGTGAGAGATGGAGAAAGTCTGTGTGAGAGAGAGGGAAAGTGTGTGTGAGAGAGGGAGAAAGTCTGTGTGAGAGAGGGAGAAAGTGTGTGTGAGGGAGGGAGAAAGTGTGTGTGAGAGAGAGGGAGAAAGTGTGTGTGAGAGAGAGGGAGAAAGTCTGTGTGAAAGAGAGGGAGAAAGTGTAAGAGGGAGAAAGTGTGTGTGAGAGAGGGAGAAAGTGTGTGAGAGAGAGGGAGACAGTGTGTGTGAGAGAGGGAGAAAGTCTGTGTGAGAGAGAGGGAAAGTGTGTGTGAGAGAGGGAGAAAGTCTGTGTGAGAGAGAGGGAGAAAGTGTGTGTGAGGGAGGGAGAAAGTGTGTGTGAGAGAGAGGGAGAAAGTGTGTGTGAGAGAGGGAGAAAGTCTGTGTGAGAGAGAGGGAAAGTGTGTGTGAGAGAGGGAGAAAGTCTGTGTGAGAGGGAGAAAGTGTGTGAGAGAGAGGGAGAAAGTGTGAGAGAGAGGAAGAAAGTGTGTGAGAAAGAGTTGAGGAAGTGTGAGAAAGTGTGCGAGAGAGGAAGAAAGTGTGTGTGAGAGTGTGTGTGAGAATGTGTTAGAAAGTGTGCGAGAGAGAGAGAAAGTATGAGAGAGGGAGAAAGTGTGTGTGAGAGAGAGGGAGAAAGTGTGTGTGAGAGAAAGAGAAACAGTGTGAGAGAGAGGGAGAAAGTGTGTGTGAGAGAGGGAGAAAGTGTGAGAGAGGGAGAAAGTGTGTGTGAGAGAGAGGGAGAAAGTGTGAGAGAGGGAGAAAGTGTGTGTGAGGGAGGGAGAAAGTGTGTGTGAGAGGGAGAAAGTGTGTGCGAGGGAGGGAGAAAGTGTGTGTGAGAGAGGGAGAAAGTGTGTGTGAGGGAGGGAGAAAGTGTGTGTGAGGGAGAGGGAGAAAGTGTGAGAGGGAGGAAGTGTGTGTGAGGGAGGGAGAAAGTGTGTGTGAGAGGGAGAAAGTGTGTGTGAGGGAGGGAGAAAGTGTGTGTGAGAGAGGGAGAAAGTGCGAGAGAGGGAGAAAGTGTGAGAGAGAGGGAGAAAGTGTGTGTGAGAGAGAGGGAGAAAGTGTGAGATGGAGAAAGTGTGTGAGAGAGAGAGGGTGAAAGTGTGAGTGAGAGAGAGGGAGAAAGTGTGTGTGAGAGAGAGGGAGAGAGTGTGTGTGAGAGCGGGAGAAAGTGTGTGTGAGGGAGGGAGAAAGTGTGTGTGAGAGAGGGATAAAGTGTGAGAGAGAGGGAGAAAGTGTGTGAGAGAGGGAGAATGTGTGTGTGAGAGAGAGGGAGAAAGTGTGAGAGAGAGGGAGAAAGTGTGTGAGAGAGAGGGAGAAAGTGTGTGTGAGAGGGAGGGAGAAATTGTGTGTGAGAGAGGGAGAATGTGTGTGTGAGAGCGGGAGAAAGTGTGTGAGAGCGGGAGAAAGTGTGTGTGAGAGAGAGGGAGAAAGTGTTAGAGAAAGGGAGAAAGTGTGTGTGAGAGAGGGAGAAAGTGTGTGTGGGAGAGGGAGAAAGTGTGAGAGAGAGGCTGAAAGTGTGTGAGAGAGGGAGAAAGTGTGAGAGAGGGAGAAAGTGTGAGGGAGGGAGAAAGTGTGTGTGAGAGGGAGAAAGTGTGTGTGAGGGAGGGAGAAAGTGTGTGTGAGAGAGGGAGAAAGTGCGAGAGAGGGAGAAAGTGTGAGAGAGAGGGAGAAAGTGTGTGTGAGAGAGAGGGAGAAAGTGTGAGATGGAGAAAGTGTGTGAGAGAGAGAGGGTGAAAGTGTGAGTGAGAGAGAGGGAGAAAGTGTGTGTGAGAGAGAGGGAGAGAGTGTGTGTGAGAGCGGGAGAAAGTGTGTGTGAGGGAGGGAGAAAGTGTGTGTGAGAGAGGGATAAAGTGTGAGAGAGAGGGAGAAAGTGTGTGAGAGAGGGAGAATGTGTGTGTGAGAGAGAGGGAGAAAGTGTGAGAGAGAGGGAGAAAGTGTGTGAGAGAGAGGGAGAAAGTGTGTGTGAGAGGGAGGGAGAAATTGTGTGTGAGAGAGGGAGAATGTGTGTGTGAGAGCGGGAGAAAGTGTGTGAGAGCGGGAGAAAGTGTGTGTGAGAGAGAGGGAGAAAGTGTTAGAGAAAGGGAGAAAGTGTGTGTGAGAGAGGGAGAAAGTGTGTGTGGGAGAGGGAGAAAGTGTGAGAGAGAGGCTGAAAGTGTGTGAGAGAGGGAGAAAGTGTGAGAGAGGGAGAAAGTGTGAGAGAGGGAGAAAGTGTGTGTGAGAGAGAGGGAGAAAGTGTGTGTGAGAGAGGGAGAAAGTGAGAGAGGGAGAAAGTGTGTGAGAGAGGGAGAAAGTATGAGGGAGGGAGAAAGTGTGTGTGAGAGAGAAAGTGTGTGTGTGAGGCGCTCATTCCTTCCCTTTAACCACACACTGACCTTTCCTGGCGGTGAATCCAGCTCAACTCTAACATGAGCATCAATATCTTCATGTTCCCAAATACAAGGGCAGCGCCTCTAACGACAGCAGCAACATTGACTCGGGAATGTGGATTATACACCCGCCTCCCCAGAAACCTCGCAACCTGGTGACTGGGTAGAGATTGCCCCTCTCTCTGGAAGGGGGGTAACGGTCGGTTGTGTCCTTACCCTCCTCCTGTGCCGGTGCAGCTCCCCGATCGAGTTGGCCAGGGTGTTGGATCCCAGCAAGATCCTGGTGCTGTGAGGCCACTGGGCGCTCACAAGGCTGTGTTCGCCCAGCAGGATCTTCCTGATATTCTCGGCGCCGGTCACTCGGATCACCGGCCTGCCCAACAGGTGAGTTTTGAAGACGTTTCCATATTTCTCTCTCCTGGAAGCGTGGAAACTGGAACCCTGGCGAGAGAGAGGAAACAGCGGGTGACCGCTCTGAGGACCGCTCTGTGCCGGCAACGCAACATTCAGTCCCGGGGTGAATGAAGTGCTTCTGGCCATCTCAAGCATTGGCAGGAATTAACCCCCCCCCCCCCCCCCCACACACACACACTCCCCTCCCCTCTCCCCACCCCGCTGGGCAGCGGGTCTCATATTAACCATCTTCGTCAGCCCCAGTTAAATGAAAGTGTGGGAGAAAAACAATCACAGTGGGTTTTCGGAGCACGGGGAACATGGTGCTAGCTGGGGTGGAGTTCCTTCGCATTAACATCCGGAAATCTCCCCCCCGCCCCCCCCCCACAACCGCCTCCGTCCCAGAGGGGCTCTCTTCCCCCAGTCAGACCACTAACCTCAAAGCAGATCATTAAAGAGTTTCCCATCGGAATATCATTGGAGTTCCAGGTACAAGTTACTGCTCCCCAAATCTTTGCTGTTGGAATACTCTGTAAACAGCAATTTCCTTGGACTGTAAAACGACTGCTTGTAATCTGTTAACACAGTCCGGATCTGCAGCCCGTTTATGGGGACATTTGCCTTTCTTGAACCGCACTCGGTGTCGGACTGTGTCACCCAGGCAAAAAAAACCTGTCTCTTTCTGAGTGGCCTTGCTGACAGCTTTGAGGAGCCCGAACGGATTTCACATCAAGGCTCGTGTGAGGGCGGCCGGGCAGAGCTGGCATTCTGATACTTAACATTCTGCCAACTAGCTGAAGGCACATCTGTGCTCTCCCACTTTATTGGGAGCAGAGTGGATTCCCCACCCGCCGAGGACGGTATCAATCAAAGGGCCCAATAAATGAACAAAACTACCTTCGTGGGACGCCTCCTGTTTTATCAGAATGGATACAAACCGCGTGGGGAAAGGACACTTATTTCATTTGGCCACATAGGCAGCGAGAAGGCAAGTTCAGACGGCCGGGATAGAGGAGATTGCAGCATTGCACCGTTGGACCGCTTTCTGACCCCCCCCCCCCCCCCCCGTTCTTACCTGGACCATCCAGTGTAAGGTCTCTCCGAGTAACGGCCAGCCCATCGAGCCCTTGGGAAGCGGCAGCTTGTTGCCCCTGTCTCGGCTCACACTCCAGCCGAGAGTCCACAGCTGCCGGGACACGGCGAGCAGGAGTAGCACCGACAGGAGGGAGGTGAGAGCAGTGGCCAGAGCCGGCAGGTAGTGGAGCTCCAGCAGGAACATGGCCAGCAGCCGGCAACCTGCCTTAATTCTTGATCGCCGCGGGGAAGTCGCTCTCAAGCAGAGGGTTTCTTCTTGTTTCTGTCTGTGAAAGCAGCTCCCTCTCTCTCTCCTCCACTTTCAAACCTAACCAGCAACGAAATGCCCCCCCAAAATCTCCACTCGCCCGGGAGAATCTCCGCTCGGCTCCTACATAAAAAAGATTCATCGATTAAAAACAAACCCAGAAAAAAATTCAAATTTTGAGGGGATCCATTGCAATCTGGAGGGGGTTAAAGTAATTCTTTATCAAATGTCAGTGAATTGAAAACTAAAATCCATCCGAGTGATTTTGGAGTCTGCAATCGCTGTTTTGGATGCACCAAGAATAATGAAATTAGTTCACCGCAACCATGGACAATTTAAGTGAAGGGAAATCCTGGAATACAAATTATAATCAGGAAAAAAATGCTGTAATTTTACTTCATTTATCGACATTTCCCCCTTCCATTTCTTTCGGGGTTACCTGCACTCCGAGTGGTGTGGATCCGTTTGCATTCTGTCCAACAGCATTTACACATATAATTCCCTTCAGATTGAAATGTGCAATTGAAATGGACACATGCACAGCGCGCGGCTTCCTCAAGGACTGGGCAATTCTTTCATTTCCACGCAGTTTCATTGGCTCGGACACCAAAAATAAACCCAGCCCGGTATTTAAAAAATAAAGTTTAGTATCTTCCAATCGAAAATCATCTCCTTGTTCCGTCGCGGTGGAAATCAAAATACAACATGGACATTTGTTGAATATTAACCCGGCGGAGTAATGACAGCCAGTCACCCCAAACCTCAACAATTTGTGCATGAGAATCATCCAACCAATCCCCCCCCCCCCCCCCCTCCAAACTTAATCAAAACAATCCACTAACATAAAATTGTAGAGATTGACCAGAGCTGAATATGGTAACGGTTGAAGAATTGATGAGAGATTTGCACTTTTTGGGTTGAAAGGTTTCATTTCAAAGCTGGAATCAACAAGAAGATTTTGCTGTCCTAATCAGTCTCTAATGTTTTGGAATTTTGCAAACATATATCGAATTGGAGGCAGGGATTTCAGACAGCTTTCTAATTCCCTGGCCCGGTTCCAGCCCTCCCCACCCAATCCCAATCCCTGAGCTTCCTGGGCTGGAACAGCGGCACCAAGCCGTGAGAATTTACACACCTCCTATTCGCGCGTGTCAGTGAAACACTCAGGCAAATAATAGATTCGCCGAGGGAGCAAACTGTCAAAACTTACTCCTGTGCCAGAGCTCAGCTCGGATTTGCCAATTCCCGTCCTTTCAGGGCACGAAGCAGAGTTTTCCTTCGAATTCCCGGTCCAAACGTGCTCCGGGTGTGTGTTCGTGCGGGGCGCGTGTGTGTGTGAGTACACAGCGTTTTTATAGATATTCCCTAACCACACCATCCACCTCCTCGAATGACGTCGTTGGGTAAATTTAAATACTTTGTTGAGTAGCAATGATCAGGTTGTGATCACCCGCCCCGAAATGAGAGGGATTTTGGTGAGGAGTGATGGCGGCGATGAGGAGTCAGCGAGGAGCAGTGGGCTGTGACAGATGACTAGCAGTGCCCGGCACTGGGGGAGAAGTCACTGAGGGAAACAGGTAACCAATAGCAGGAATTGCACTGACTCTCCACACGCACGAGGGCAGCTCCTGCTGCAGGCAGACCCTCCCATAGTCAGGCAACACACTCAGTGGCCAAAAAGAAGAATCAGGCAATGGGATCAGAAACGTAGCCTGTCATTCTCCGAGAAACGTGCAACAAATCTTCATCAGTCAGTTTGACGCTGGTGTAAGGTCAATTCCTAGTGGCGACTCTTAATTAAGCTATGAGGCAGAGCCCACAATTTCTACAGTTTGGCATTAAGACTTGGTGGGGGGGGGGAGAAAAACTGAAATGCGTTCAGTGCCCCAGGTATCTAATTACTTGGCGTGCGTGGAGCATGTTTTCAAAATTCACCTGTTCATTTATTAAAAGAAGTGGCTGGTGCTGTGTAGGCACAGTCACAGCACTGACACCCTATCCATGGGGATAGTGATATCATACAGGCAGTGACATCCTGTTCATGGAGATAGTTATAACATACAGGCAGTGACATCCTGTTCATGGAGATAGTTATAACATACAAGCAGGGATATCCTGTTCATGGGGATAGTTATAACATACAGATAGGGACATTCTGTTCATGCGGGTAGCTCTAACATACAGGCAGTGTAAACCAGTCCATGGGGATCGTTACAACATACAGGCAGTGAAACCCTGTCCATGGGGATAGTTATAACATACAGGCAGTGTAACTCTGTCCATGGGGATAGTTATAACATACAGGCAGTGTAACCCTGTCCATGGGGATAGTTATAACATACAGGCAGTGACATCCTGTTCACGGGGTTAGTTATAACATACAGGCAGTGACATCCTGTCCATGGGGATAGTTATAACATGTAGGCAGTGACATCCTGTTCATGGGGATAGTTATAACATACAGGCAGTGACATCCTGTCCATGGGGATAGATATAACGTACAGGCAGTGACATCCTGTTCATGGGGATAGTTATAACATACAGGCAGTGACATCCTGTTCACGGGGCTAGTTATAACATACAGGCAGTGACATCCTGTCCATGGGGATAGATATAACATACAGGCAGTGACATCCTGTTCATGGGGATAGTTATAACATACAGGCAGTGACATCCTGTTCACGGGGATAGTTATAACATACAGACAGTGACACCCTGTCCATGGGGATAGTTATAACATGCAGGCAGTGGCACCCTGTCCATGGGGATAGTTACAACATACAGGCAGTGGCACCCTGTCCATGGGGATAGTTATAACATGCAGGCAGTGGCACCCTGTCCATGGGGATAGTTATAACATGCAGGCAGTGGCACCCTGTCCATGGGGATAGTTATAACATACAGGCAGTGACACCCTGTCCATGGGGATAGTTATAACATACAGGCAGTGACACCCTGTCCATGGGGATAGTTATAACATGTAGGCAGTGGCATCCTGTTCATGGGGATAGTTATAACATACAGGCAGTGACACCCTGCCCATGGGGATAGTTATAACATGCAGGCAGTGACACCCTGTCCATGGGGATAGTTATAACATACAGGCAGTGACACCCTGTCCATGGGGATAGTTATAACATGCAGGCAGTGGCATCCTGTTCATGGGGATAGTTATAACATACAGGCAGTGACACCCTGCCCATGGGGATAGTTATAACATACAGGCAGTGACACCCTGTCCATGGGGATAGTTATAACATGCAGGCAGTGGCACCCTGTCCATGGGGATAGTTATAACATACAGGCAGTGACACCCTGTCCATGGGGATAGTTATAACATGCAGGCAGTGACAGCTGGTTCATCTGAATAGTTATAACATACAGACATGTGATATCTAGTCCATGGGAATAGTTATAATGTACAGGCAGTAGCATCCAGTTCATATGGATAGTTACAATAAACAGAGAGTGACATCCTGTCCATGGGGATAGTTATAACATGCAGGCAGTGACATCCTGTTCATGGGGATAGTTATAACATACTGGCAGTGACATCCTGTCCATGGGGATAGTTATAACATACAGGCAGTGACATTCTGTTTATTTGGATAGATACATAGAATATAGAACATACAGTGCAGAAGGAGGCCATTCGGCCCATTGAGTCTGCACCGACCCACTTAAGCCCTCACTTCCACCCCATCCCCGCAACCTAATAACCCCCATCCTAACCTTGCTGGTCCCTAAGGGCAATTTATCATGGCCAATCCACCTATCCTGCACGTCTTTGTACTGTGGGAGGAAACCGGAGCGCCTGGAGGAAACACACGCAGACACGGGGAGAACGTGCAGACTCTGCACAGACAGTGTCCCAGCGGGGAATTGAACCGGGGACCCTGGCGCTGTGAAGCCACAGTGCTATCCACCTGGGCTACCGTGCTGCCCCTACGAAATACAGGGAGTGACATCCTGTTCATGGGGATAGATATAACATACAGGCTGTGACATCCTATTCATCTGAATAGTAATACATGCAATAAAATCATGTGCATGGGGATAGTTCTAACATAGAAGTAATGACATCTTGTCCATGTGATTAGTTATAACATACAGGCAGTGACACCTGTTCATGTGGATAGTTACAATGTACAGGGAGTAACATCCTGTTCATGGAGATAGATATAACATACAGGCAGAGGGGATAGTTGTAACATACAGGGACTGAAATCCTGTCAACCTGGATAGTTACAACATCAGGCAGTGACATCCTGTCCAGCTGAATAATTATAACATGACAGTGCCATCCAGTTCATTGGGATAGTTATAAAATACAACCAGTGAAACCGGTGTTACCCACGCAGACATAGGGAGAATGAGCACTGCAACCTCACGGCGCCGACGTCCCAGGTTTGATCCCAGCCCTGGGTCACTGTCCGTGTGGAGTTTGCACATTCTCCCAGTGTTTGCGTGGGTTTCGCCCCCACAACCCAAAGATGTGCAGGGTAGGTGGATTGGCCACACTAAATTGCCCCTTAAGAGGAAAATATGAATTGGGTACTCTAAATTTATGTTGAAAAAGACGACATGGGGAGAATGTGCAAACTCCACATGGACAGTGACCCGGGGCCAAGATCGATCCCGGCCCCGGGTCCTCAGCGCCGTAGGCAGCAATGCTAACCACTGCGCCACCGTGCGGCCCCAATTGGGATAGTTATAACATACAGGCAATGACATCCTTTTCATCGGGGTAGCTATAACATCCTTTTCATCGGGATAGTTATAATATACAATCAATGAAATCCTGTTCATCAGACAGATAAAACATACAGACAGTGACATCTTGTTCATGGGGATAGTTTTAAGATACAGGTTGTGGAATCCTGTTCATTGGGATAGTTGTAACGTAAAGGAAGTGACCTCCTCTTTCTGGAGATTCTTATTAAACAGTAAAATCCTGTTTCTAGGGATAGTTATAACTTAGAGACAGCAAAATCCTGTTCATGCGGATAGGTCTAAACATACAGTCAGTGAAATTCTATTCATGGGGATAAATTTAACATAGAGGCAGTGACATCCTGTTTGTGGGGCTAGTTATAACATACAGACAGTGAAATCCTGTCAATCGGGATAGTTATAACATAAAGGCAGTGAGATCCTGTCAATCTGAATAGTTATAAAATACAGGCACTGACGCCCTGTTCATGGGGATAGTTATAACATACAGACAGTGAAATCCTGTTCACGTGAAGGATTATCATATACATGCAGTGAGATCCTGTCCATTAGGATAGTTTTACACAAAATAAGTTAATTCATGTTTCTGGGGATAGTTGGAACATACAGTAGTGAAATCCTGTTTCTAGTAGTAGTTATAACAAACAGGTTGCAACATCCTTTTAATGGGGACAGTTGAAACTTAAAGGTAGTAAAATTGTCTCCATGGGGATACTTTTAACATAAAAGATGTGAATTCCTGTTTGTGGGGACACTTATAAATTACAGCTAGTAAAACCCTGTTTCTAGAGATCGCTGTAACATAGAGATAGCAAAATCCTGTATCTAGTAGTCTTTCTAACATACATGTAGCAACAGCCTTTGACAGGAATAGTTATAACATACAGGCAGTGAATCCTGTCCATGGGGATAGTTATAACATACTGGCAGTGACATCCTGTCCATGACGATAGTTATAACATACAGGCAGTGACATCCTGTCCATGGGGATAGTTATAACATACAGTCAGTGACATCCTGTCCATGGAGATAGATATAACATACAGGCAGTGACATCCAGTTCATGGGATAGTTATAACATACAGGCAGTGACATCCTGTCCATAGGGATAGTTATAACGTATAGTCAGTGAAACCCAGTTCATGAGGATAGTTAGAACATACAGGCAGTGAACCCAGTTCATGAGGATAGTTATAACAGACAAGCAGTGAAGTCCTATCCATGTGAATAGTTATAACATACAATCAATGAGATCTCGTCCATGGGGTCTTTTTTTTTAAATTAAAAAACTATAAATTTAGAGTACCCAATTCTTTTTTTTTCCAATTATGGGGCAATTTACCGTGGCCAATTCACCTAGCCTGCACATCTTTGGTTTGTGGGGGATGAGACCCACGCAAACACAGGGAGAATGTACATAGGATGTACAAGCTCCACACAGACAGTGATCCGGGGCCA
Source organism: Scyliorhinus torazame (assembly GCF_047496885.1). Lineage (NCBI taxonomy): Eukaryota > Metazoa > Chordata > Chondrichthyes > Carcharhiniformes > Scyliorhinidae > Scyliorhinus > Scyliorhinus torazame. The sequence continues at coordinate 130,911,490 of NC_092722.1, forward strand.
GAATCGAACCCAGGTCTTCAGCGCCATGAAGCAACAATGCCAATCACTGCACCATCAAGCCACTCTTCCATGGGGATAGTTATAACATACAAGTGAAACCCTATTTCTAGTGATAGTGGTAAAATACAGGAAGCAGAATCCTATTTCTAGTTCTACACAGCCTTTTCATGGTGATAGTTGTAATATACAGGCAGTATATCTGGGTGTAGATTAACAGTGTGTGTGTGTCTAGGTGTGTGTTAACTGTAGTGTGCGTGTGTGTATCTGGGTGTGGGGTTTAACTTGTTTCCAGACACACAAAGGGTTACCCACACACATATTCAACCCACACCCAGAAGCACACGGAGTTAACCCATACAGTGTTAACCCATACGTCCCCCACACACACAAGCTGCATGCACACGCACACATGCGCATGGTATACGCAAGCACACATGCACAGCATGCAAATGCTGTGATGAATCCAGGAAATTGTTATGTATTATATTTTATATTTTGTGGTAGTAATGTTATTAAAAACCCTGAGTTTAAAAACATATGGGCGGTATATCCACTAAAGCTATAATCTGGGTTAGCACAGTGGGCTAAACAGCTGGCGTGTAATACAGAACAAGGCCAGCGGCGCGGTTTCAATTCCCGTTCTGGCCTCCCCGAACAGGTGCCGGAATGTGGCGACTAGGGGCTTTTCACAGTAACTTAATTGAAGCCTACTTGTGACAATAAGCGATTATTATAATTAAGGTATCATAAAAGTGAGGTATTCATTGGTTGTACCCATTATTTGCTACGTAGAGATGTCTAATGGAGTGTTTTGTATGTGTTTGGACATTCCCTGGGATGTAAATAATTAATGAGGGATGGTATGTAGTCTGAGCTAAGCAGGTCACGGGACATCTATGTGAGATATGGATGATGTAATTAATTGGAGGAGCCAGGTCGGTCTGTGGTTTTGACAGTTTTCCCATATGATTTGAGTCTGACAAGACAAAATAATTTTCTGGTTGTTCCAGAAAGGATCTCTTTCCAAAGATTTGCACAAAGAACAGCAAGTGAATTCTGAACTATATTGTGTTGATTTGTTGCAATTATATGGTGGCAGGTGTAGATAGTGAGTTAAAATTTTTCCATTTATTAAGAATTTTTAACTGTTAATTGTAAAGCATTTATTTGATGTTAATGTAGTCAATACTGTGTTGAAATTAAAGTTTCTTTGAACATAAAAGATACCCATTGGTCAGAGACATCACTCCTGGGGCTTCCTCTCCTCAAAACTTTACAAATTGCAAATTGTTTGGGTTTTCTCACCCAGTATCCTAACAAACATTGGGGCCTGGCCTGGTGTCCTCACAAAAATTGGGGTCTGTTTGCTGGGATTAAAAAGTATAATTCTTAGTTTGGCTTGTGATTATTGAATTTAAAGATAGGTAATGTGAAAGGTGTTAATACTCTTGTCAGTTTAAATCAGGAGTGACTGATACAATGACTCTTTCGGTGGGTGAGAGTTTCCTGGCTGGGGAAGAACTCACACTGGGTGGTTTACAACGGGTGGTTAAAACAAAACTTGAGGGCAGCATGGTGGCACAGTGCTAGCACTGCAGCCTCATGGCGCCGACGTCCCAGGTTCGATTCCCGCTCTGGGTCACTGTCCGTGTGGAATTTGCACATTCTCCCCGTGTCTGCGTGGGTTTCGCCCCTACAACCCAAAGATGTGCAGGGTAGGTGGATTGACCATGCTAAATTGTTCCTTAATTGGAAAAATGAATTGGGTACTCAAATGGAAAAAAAAACCTTTGGATGTAGCAGACAAGCTGCAGTTGACTCTACCTGAAGGGGTGCGGAAGGTGGAGATTATTAAAGCGATAGCTCAGCATTTAAATTTGCCAGATACATAGCCTGAATCATTGGAATAATTAAATTTCAATTACAAATGATACAAGTAAAAATGCAGGAAAAAGAGAAAGAAAAGAAAAAGAGAAGGGCAGCACGGTAGCATAGCGGTTAGTGCAATTGCTTCACAGCTCCAGGGTCCCAGGTTCGATTCCCGGCTGGGTCACTGTCTGTGCGGAGTCTGCACGTTCTCCCCGTGTGTGCGTGGGTTTCCTCCGGGTGCTCCGGTTTCCTCCCACAGTCCAAAGATGTGCAGGTTAGGTGGATTGGCCATGCTAAATTGCCCTTAGTGTTGGTTGAGTGGGGTTACTGGGTTATGGGGATAGGGTGGTGTGGGCTTGGGTAGGGTGCTCTTTCCAAGAGCCGGTGCAGACTCGATGGGCCGAATGGCCTCCTTCTGCACTGCAAATTCTATGAAAATTCTATGAAATTCTATGAAATAAAACTGAAGAATTGAAATGCAATAAAAAGAAAAAGCTTCTCAAATGGAAAGGGAAATGATGAAACTTGATGTGGAAATGTATAGCAAGAGAAGAAAAGGAAAAGGGAAGGGCAGAGAGAAAGAGAGAAAGACAAGGAGAGAGATTTTGAACTTCAGAAAATAGAACTGTGGAAAGGGAGTCAAAAAGGCATAGAGAATATTACCTTCAAGGTTTGTAGTTAAATGTAGATGTTGAGAGAAATCCAGAGGAAGGAGTAACCCCTCCTAGTCAAAAACCTGGTGGGGATATGTTCAAATATATTCAAGCTGACAAGGTTTGACAAGAAAAATGTGGAAGCCTTTTTAAAAATCTCATTTGAGAATTAGTTAACCAATTGAAGCAGCCAGATGCCATGATGGTATTCTTGGTTCAAACAAAGTTAGTAGGTAGAGGTAGTGAAGTGTTTTCATCACAATCAGAGGAGTTATCTCGGGATTATGATCAGGTGAGAAAAGCCATTTTAAGTGCAGATGAACTAGTGCCAGAAGCCCACAGACAGAAGTTTAGAAATCTAATGAAAGAATCAAGTCAGATATATAATGAATTGAATGAATTAAACAAAATAATTTTGATAGGTGGATAGGATCAATAAAAATAGACCAAACATATGAAGCTCTTAGGAAATTATTATTCATAGGAATTCAAAGATTCACTTCTCACAGTAGTGAGAACCCATGTGCAAGAGCAAAGGATTAAAACTGCTAGACAGGCAGCAGAAATGGCAGATGATTTTGAATTAGTTCATAAATCAAGGTTTTTTTTTAACATCAATCTCAGTCTGTTAAAGATAGAAACTTCGGAAAAGACCATAGCTGGTCAAGGAAAAGGAGGTCTAGTTGGAGATATTACAGAGATTTTGCTTCAGGTTAAAAAGGAAACTTATAAGAAGTGATAAAGATAAGAAAAATAACACAAAACACACAAAATTGCACAGTTGGTGCCTTAAGAAAAATATTAGGAAGACAGACTGTTTGAAATAGGATAAGCCAGATATTAAAGTGGCAAAATAAACCTAGTTGCAGCAAAAGAGTATACACCCAGTTCAGCGGTTGGTTGATGAGAAAGTGTCAGATCTTTTTAAAGATTATATTTGTGTGGGAATGATTTACTCATATGTACAAGCTGGAGTAGACAGGACATTAAAAAATTAAGGGATCCAGGAGCAAGATAATCTTTAATGGCAAGAGATAAGGAGATATGTAGTTTGGAAGGAGTATTGCCATAAAAGGTGGTAAGATGTGGGATTACTGGTGGAGTGAGTAATATTCCATATGTAAGGTAAGGTTAGAAGATGGTGAAAAGTAGTGAAGTAGTAGTAGGAGTATTGGAGAAATTACCTTTCTCAGGGGTACAGTTTATTCTGGGTAATGATAAAACTGTTCACATGTGAGAGTGATGCTTACTGTGGTTGAAAAGCTGGTGGAAAGTCAAACAACTGAGGTGTTGCAATAAGCGTATCCTGAGTGTTTCCAGATTGTGTGGTAACAAGTTCACAAAGCCACAGGTTGAGACAGGAGGAGGAGAAATCAAGGAGTAAAGATAATGAGGCTGAGGTTCAGTTATCAGAAACAATCTTTGATCAGATTGTTGACAAAGAACAGGAGCAGGTGGAGGATGATGCAAATATTGTAAGGTCAGGAAAACTGGTAGAATTACAACAGAAGGATTCCGAGGTAAAGCAGTTGTACCAGAAAGCATACACAGAAATAGTGTTTGAGTGCATACTGGAGTGTTACAGGGCTCATCTGACCAAGACGAGGATGAGCGGATTTTGTTCTGGGATGGAGGACAGGTGTGTGCATTGTTCTCAGGGGCGGGCTAACTACACTCATATGCTCTCATCTTGTATCAAGTTGGTAAGCTTTTGGGTCTCTTTTTTCAACACCATGTCATAGATACTTAATGTTGGGGCAGCAAGGTGGCACAGTGGTTAGCATTGCTGCCTCACAGTGCTGAGGTCCCAGGTTCGATCCCGGTTCTGGGTCACTGTCCGTGTGGCCATTTTCCCCGTGTTTGTGGCGTTTCGCCCCCCACAACCCAAAGATGAGCAGGGTAGCTGGATTGGCCACGCTAAATTGCCCCTTAATTGGGAGAAAATAAATTGGGTGCTCGAAATTTTTTTTAAAAATAGATACGTAATGTCCACTAGTGGTCATTTTCGGGGTATCAAAGGCACTGGTTCTGCAGATGGCGGTGAAGGCAGATATCCTCACCTGTGCCTCGTCACTAGCCCAGAGACAAATTCTGCTTAGGTGGAAGTCTCTTGCTCTGCCCAGTGCCTTTGGCTTGGTTTGGTGATCTCATGTTATTCCTACATTTGGCGACGGTCAAGTACACCATTAGGGCTGAAGGGTTCTACCTAAGATGACAGCCATTCGTTTCCTTTTTCAAAGTGTTAGTTACCATCAGTTGTTAAGGGGTTTAGTTTAATGTTGGGGGAGTAGGTTTAGTGGTGTTCTTGATTGTGGTGTTCTTTTTGCATTGTAATTTGAAGCAACTGTTTTATATTATGTTTATAATGAAACGTTTTCAATGAAAATATATGTCCAGATCTTTGGAGAGAGAGATCCTTTTCAGGAACCACCTGAAACTCCTTTTGTATTGTCAGACGTTTCTGTTCAACCTAACAGTATTTGGCAAAACTGCAGACAGACCTGACTCCTCCCATTAATTACATCATCTCTGTCCCACTAAGATGTCCCATGGCTTGCTTAGCTAAAACTAAACAAAATCCCTCCAATTATCTATACCCAGGGGTCCATCCAAAATATAACATTATCCCTTTGGCCCTTTATCTGTAACCAAGTAAGTGGTCAGAATGAATGATTACCTCACCTTTTCTGACACCTTAATTATAGCTTTGGCAGACACGCCGTCAGTATGTATTTTAAATCAGAGTTTTTAATGACATTCCTGCAACAAATATGAAATATAATATATAACAACTTCTATATTCATCACTCCACCACCATTAAAATGAACCAACAATATGAAAAGTTGACTTAATTTTCCAAAGCCTTTTCAACTTTAAACACTAATCATTACTAAATACTACTATCACACTATGATACGTATCTCATCATATTTATGCATACAAATTTAAACATCAGTATAGTCCATTTCAGTCTTTCATGATAATGCATTGGCAATCACGTTTTCTCTTCCTGCTTCATGTATAATTTTCAAGTTAAATGGTTGTAGCAATAAACTCCATCTAAACAGTCGTGAATTTCAATCTTTAAACTTCTCCAGAAACTTAAATAGATTATGGCCTGTATAAACAATTGTCTCTGATGAATTGTTAGCAATGTAAATGTCAAAATGTTGCAATGCCAATACCAAATGCAATGTCTCCTTCTCAATGATCGAATCCTTCTTTTGATGAGTATTTTGTTGGAAAAATAACCAACAGGTCTTTCAATACCTTTGTGTTCTTGTACAGCATCAACACCCACTCACTCATCTTGAATTGGTGGCATAATTTGGTGTCACCAAATTAACATCATATTCAGATTGTCAAATGCCTCCTGACATTCTGATGTCCAATTAAATTTCCGGTTCTTTTTTAAAAGTTCAGACAGCGGAGCAACAACACTGCTGAAATTTGGCAAGAATTTTCTGTAGAAACCACTCATGTCCAGAAAACGCTTCGCTTCTCGTTGGTGATATTGGGAACTCCCTAATAGCTTTCATTTTCACATTCCGTGGGGCCGTCTGACCATATCCAACACTGGCTTTCGCAAACTCACATATAGTCAAGTTTACCACCAAGCCAGTCTCTTGTCGTTGATTGACCAATTCCTTTAAATGCTCCAAATGTTCTTTCCACGTTTGACTGAACAGTACCAGATCGTCTATGTACACTGTACAATTCCTTAGTCCAGAAATGACCTGTTGTTTAGTCTTTGGAATGTTGCTGGCACATTCTTCCTTGCAAACAGCATAACTTTAAACTGATACAGACCATTATCATGTGTAATATATTGTGATACATACCAGATCATATGTAGAAAGCAAGAGGGTGGCCAGGGAAAGGATTCTAGGATAAATCCCATCCGGCCCGGCGATTTATCTACCTTAATATCTTTTAAAAGACCCAACACCTCCTCCTTTTCGATGTTAACATGATCCAGACTGTTCACACACTCTCCCCAAGAATCATCTTCCACAAAGTCCCTTTCTTTGGTGAACACTGATGCAAAGTACTCATTTAGTACCTCTCTGGATGTACACTGTACCAATCCTTGGGTCTTTCCATCCCAAATGAAAGAGAACACAAATTTGTTAACTCTGACAAAGAAGGACTTGGGCGAAAATGGGGGGACAGCGAAAAATAAATAAAAACTCTCTCCACCAAAGGGCGGAGAGACCTACCCACCACAAATATGTCAATACCCGAGTATACCGGGAGTACATGGGAGAAAAAAATATCTTTATCACTTGGGTGCAAAAAATGCCACAGATCTGCCCCCCCCCCTCACCTGCTCCATGAAAGACAACAATACCTTTACCACCCATGATGGAGTCAGAGATTTGGGCCTGGATTGGTCCATCTTTGTGATCCAGCACATCCAAGTCACTCGAAATTAGGTGATGCAATTCCAAATCAGGAATGGAGGCTAGCAGCTTGTTAATAAAACCCATATTGTCCCAATTTTGAAGCTTAAACATTAACCAGGATCACTGAGGCACCCGCCAAGGACCCAACAACAATCATATGCCTACCATTAGGGTGCGCCAAATTCTTAGCAGCAGAAAATTGAACCTTTTTATTGATCAGAATTGCAGCACCCCGAAGCCCATCAAAGCCCGAATGAAAAGCTTGTCCCACCCACCCCTTCCGCCACCTTGTCTGCTCACTAACCCGCAGATGAGTCTCCTGCAGAAACACTGCATCAGCATTCAAACTTTTAAGGTCAACCTTTTTTTCTGGGCCATTTGACCCCATTACATTCCAAGTGGTCAAACCAATTGGAGGTCTCCCACCCCCCCACCCTCGATCCGAAGTCAGCCATTTCTACTAAGAGGGATTATCCAACAGTACATAGAAAGTACAGCCACCAGGCCCACCCAAGATGGCCCCCAAACCTACAAGGAAGGCAAAATAAAGAAATATCTGCAGTCACCATCAGCAAACTATCCCTGTCCCAACCCCCTCCCCCACTCCTCCCCACCCCCAAACAATACCACACCCAAATATACAAACAAAAAAGAGTAAGGCAAACAAAAATATCTAAAATCTATTTCTAATAAACTTAAAAAAAAAAAATTTAGAGTACCCAATTCATCTTTTCTAATTAAGGGGCAATTTAGCGAGGTCAATCCAACTAGACTGTACATCTTTGGGTTGTGGGGGTGAAACCCACGCAAACACGGGGAGAATGTGCAAACTCCACACGGACAGTGACCCAGAGCCGGGATCGAACCTGGGAACTCAGCGCCGTGAGGCAGCAGTGCTACTCACTGCGCCACCGTGCTGCCCCTTATTTCTAATAAACCTAACCCCAAACAGAACGAAACACTAAGCTTATTATCTAAAACAAAACTAATATAATGAGCTGCACTCGTCCCCAGCACTCAACTCCCATTAGCTAACTCTACTGCTGGCAGGGCAGCTCCTGGCCAAAGTAAAGAAAGTTGAGAAAAAAGACACAAAGTATAAAAAAAACTTAGAACACAGTACACCAATAGGAAGTTATATTTTTTTGTAACAGTTATAGCAAGTAGAACAAATCCCCCCATTACATAAAATCCTCCACCAATGTCCACTTTCAAAACACTCAATCTACACAAGAACAAAGAAACACAAACATGGACAAGGGACCACGATAACTCCCCATATTCAAATGCCCACCCCCAACATCCAAAAAGCCTCAAAAATCCCAATCAACCCACACTCAGCCCATGTTTTTTTACAAAAGAATCCACCTCCTGTGGTGATAATAATAGTCTTTCCCCTGAAAAGACACACAGAGCTGTGCTGGGACCATCACCCCAAATTGGAATACACTTTTATATGGGCGGCTTTGACCTTATTAGATGCCGCCTGGAGGGCAGCATGGTGGCGCAGTGGTTAGCACTGCTGCCTCACGGTGCCGAGGTCCCAGGTTCGATCCCAGCTCTGCGTCACTGTCCGTGTGGAGTTTGCACATTCTCCCCGTGTCTGCGTGGGTTTCGTCCCCGCAATCCAAAGATGTGCAGGCTAGGTGGATTGGCCACCCTAAATTGCCCCTTAATTGGAAAAAATGAATTGGGTACTCTAAATTGTTTTTTAAAAATTAAATGCCGTCTCCTTCTTTGCCAGGTCCGCTCTAATATTGTGATAAAGCCTGATGGCTTGGCCTTCCCATTTATAGTCACGATGCTCCTTTGTCCATCTCAAAACCCATACTTTCTCTTGGAAGCTGTAAAACTTCACAATTACTGCTCGCGATGGTTCATTGGGACGAGACTTCTGTCGGAGTGTCCGGTGGGCTCAATCCATCTCGAGAGGGGACAGGAATCCATTCTACCCCACCATCGTTCCAAACATCTTCGCAAAGTATTCAATGGGAGTTGGACTTTCCATCCCCTCTGGCAACTCCACAACTTGAATATTTTACCTCCTGGAATGATTCTCCAAATCATTCACTTTGGCCTTCAACACTTTATTCACCTCAGCCATCAGAGATATCTCAGCTTCCAGAGAGTCAATCTGGTCGCTGTGCGTTGAAAGGGCCACTTCCTTGCCTTGTATCTCAGCACCATGTGCTTTTATCATCTCATTGATCTTCTCTAATGCTAACCGAATGGGATCCAGGATCTCTTCCTTCGACTTGCGGAGTCCCCTGACACAACCTGCCATTGCTTCTCAAATTCCGCCGCCAAGGTGCCGGTAAGCACTTCGGCCGTTAGTGGAGTGGCCAAAGTCACAAACGCTGCCACCGCCATTTTCACCACCGACGAGCCCTGAGAAGCATCCGATTCGGTCGATGAACTTCTGTTTTCACGTTTCTTCCCCTGGTTCTTCTGGGCATTTCCCCTATGTGGGCACCATATTCCATTAATCAAGTGGGGCTTTAAACAAACGTACCCCAAAAACTGGGTGAACAGGCAGGAGCTACTTCCCCTACATACCGCCACTGGTAGCATTTGAACTGTATTGGATTCCTTAATTGGAACGAGTGGCAGGTGTACATAGGTGTATGTAGTCAGTTAAAGTTTTTCCTTTTATTTAAGAACTGTTTAACTGATCATTGCAAAGCAATTTTTGATGTTAATGTGTGTTTAAATTAAAGTTTGTGACTTCCGGTTGCGGCTATGCGGAGCTAAGTCGCACATTCGGCGGCTCCCGCAAAAACTGACTTTTTGGCTCTTTTCAGGGCCGCCAGTGGCACTTTTTCGACGTTTCCCGGTGTGGGAAGGAGTCTACAACAGCTCCCCGTCAGAATATGGCTTCAACTAGGAGCGGGGCGACAAAAAAGGTGGTGGTGGACCCGAAGGTGGTGCGAGGGAAGAAGGACAAAATGGCGGCGGGTGGAGACCAGGCAGCGTGGATGCAGTGGGCGGAGGAGCAGCAGGAGGGTATCCAGCGCTGCTTCAGAGAGATTAAAGCGGACCTGCTAGAGCCGATGAAGGCTTCTATTGATAAGCTGCTGGAGACACAGACGGCCCAGGGAGTGGCGATCTGTGAGGCTCATCAAAAGATCTCTGACAATGAGGACGAGATCTTAGGCCTGGCGGTAAAGGTGGAGGCGCACGAGTCACTCCACAAGAAATGGCAGGAGCGGTTCGAGGAGATGGAGAATCGGTCGAGGCGGAAGAATTTGCGGATTCTGGTCCTCCCGGAGGGGCTGGAGGGGCCAGACGTGGGGGCCTATGTGGTCACCATTTTGAACTCGCTGATGGGAGCGGGGTCCTTCCAGTGACCCCTGGAGCTGGAAGGGGCCCCATGGAGTGCTGGCGAGGAGGTCCAAGGCTAACGAGTCTCCGCGGGCGGTGCTGGTGAGGTTCCATCGGTTCGTCGATCGGGAGTGTGTGCTTAGATGTGCCAAGAAGGAGAGGAGCAGCAGGTGGGAGGACGCGGAGGTTCGGATATATCAGGACTGGAGTGCGGAGGTGGCGAAGAGGAGGGCCGGGTACAATCGAGCAAAGGCGGTGCTGCACAGGAAGGGGGTGAAGTTTGGCATGTTGCAGCCGGCATGACTGTGGGTTACCTACAAGGACCGGCACCATTACTTTGAGTCTCCGGAGGAGGCGTGGGCCTTGGTTCAGGCCGAGAAGTTGGACACAGATTGAGGGTCGGGATGGGCGATTGGGGACTGCGGTTGATATGCTATGTTTATTTTTGTCTCGAGGTGGGGGGGGGGGCCTTTGTATTGCTCCGGGTTTCTTTTTCTTTGGGTTTTTTTATCTTTTGGGTTGGTGAGGGTGGCTGGGGCGGGTTGGACACTGTTTTGGTTGGGTTGGTCGGGGGGGCTCTTGGAGGTGAGATGGGGCCCCACGGGGGAGGTGGAGGCCCAAGCCAGGGGTGAGGGGACCGGGCCTGTAAAAGGAGCTGCGTCAGAGGTGGCGGGGCCTAGTAGGTGGAAAGCGCGGGCTTTTTCCCGTGCTGAAGACTGGAGGGGGCGGGGCCGGAGCAGGGAAGCGAGGGTTATTTCCCCTGCTTAGAACGGAAGGGGGAGGCGGAGAGCCTATGGATGGGGACGGGAGAGGAAGGTGTGCCACACAATGGGAGGAGTCGAAGGAGAGGCGGGAGTGGCCAGAGTCAGCTGATTTGCGGAAGTGCAATGGGGAGAGTAAATCAGCTAGGATGGGTCCTAGCCGAGGGGGGGGAGGGGGGGGGGTTTGGGTGGGGGGGAATCGAGTTGCTGCTGCTATGGTCAAGGAGGAGCTGGAGCGAGTGGGGGGGCGGGGGGGGGGGGCGAGATGGGGGTATGCTGCTGTGGGGAACGGGCCGGGTGTGGGGTGTGGGCGCGTGGCTGGCCGAGGAGGGGGTCATAGCTAGTCGGCGGGGGAGGGGGGCGGGTAGTCCCCTGTTCCGGCTGATAACCTGGAATGTAAGGGGACTGAATGGGCCGGTTAAGCGGGCCCGCGTGTTCGCGCACCTGAAGGGGCTCAAGGCTGATGTAGCTATGCTTCAGGAGACACACCTGAAGGTGGCAGACCAGGTAAGATTGAGGAAAGGGTGGGTAGGTCAGGTGTTTCACTCGGGGCTGGATGCCAAAACTCGAGGGATGGCGATCTTGGTGGGAAAGAAGGTGTCGTTTGAGGCGTCGAGCATTGTGGCAGATAATGGCGGCAGGTACATAATGGTAAGTGGTAAGTTGCAGGGAGAGAGGGTGGTACTGGTCAATGTGTATGCCCCAAACTGGGACGATGCGGGTTTTATGCGGCGTATGTTGGGTCGGATCCCAGACTTGGAAGTGGGGGGCCTGATAATGGATGGAGACTTTAACACGGTGCTGGATCCGGCACTGGATCGCTCCAGGTCTAGGACGGGTAGGAGGCCGGCGGCGGCTAGAGTGCTGAGGGGGTTTATGGACCAGATGGGAGGGGTGGACCCTTGGAGATTTGCAAGGCCGGGGACTAGGGAATTTTCATTCTTTTCACATGTCCATAAGGCTTATTCCCGAATTGACTTTTTCATCTTGAGTAGGGCGCTGATAGCGAGAGTAGAGGATACTGAGTATTCGGAAACAGTCATTTCGGACCACGCCCCGCATTGGGTGGACTTGGAGATGGGGGAGGAGAGGGACCAGCGCCCGCTGTGACGCTTGGAGGTGGGGCTGTTGCCGGACGAGGAGGTGAGCGAGCGGGTCTGAGGTCTGGTCTTCGTGGATGACTTGCGGCACACAATCCTCAATTCTCGTGGCTAAGACCTTTGCCAGCACCTTGGCATCTACATTTAACAATGAAATCGACCTGTAAGACCCACACTGCAGGGGATCCTTGTCCCGCTTCAGGATCAAGGAGATCAGTGCCTGGGACATCGTCGGGGGCAACGCCCCCCCTCCCTTGCGTCATTGAAGGTCCTAACCAGCAACGGGCCCAACAGGTCCACATACTTTTAGTAAAATACGACCGGGATACCGTCCGGCCCCGGTGCCTTCGCTGCCTGCATGCTCCCTATCCCTTCAGCCAGCTCCTCCAACCCAATCGGGGCCCCTAATCCCGCCACCAGTCCCTCCTCCACCTTCGGGAACTTCAGTTGGTCCAGAAAGCGGCCCATCCTCCCTTCTCCAGTGAGGGCTCGGACCGATACAGTTCCTCATAAAAGTCCCTGAAGACCCCATTGATGCCAACCCCACTCCGCACCACACTCCCTCCCCTGTCCTTAACTCCCCCGATCTCTCTAGCTGCGTCCCCCTTCCGAAGCTGATGCGCTAGCATCCGATTTGCCTTTTCCCCATATTCATAAATCACCCCCTGGGCCTTCCTCCACTGCACCTCCGCCTTCCAGGTGGTCAACAGGTCAAATTCGCCTCTCCCTCAACAGTCCCTCCTCCGGCACCTCTGCATACCTCCTGTCTACCCTCACTATCTCCCCCACCAGCCTCTCCCTCTCCCTCTGCTCTCTCCTTTCCTTGTGGGCCCTAATGGAGATCAGCTCTCCCCTAACCAGCGCCTTCAGCGCCTTCCAGACCATCCCCACTCCGACCTTCCCGTTATCGTTGGCCTCCAGGTATCTCTCTATGCTTCTTCGGACCCGCTCGCTCACCTCCTCATCCGCCTACAGCCCCACCTCCAAGCGCCACAACGGGCGCTGGTCCCTCTCCTCCCCCAGCTCTAGGTCTACCCAATGCGGGGCGTGATCCGAAATGGCTATCGCCGAGTACTCGGTATCCTCTACTTTTGCAATCAGCGCCCTGCTCATAACAAAAAAGTCGATCCGGTAATAGGCCTTATGAACGTGCGAGAAGAATGAAAATTCCCTAGCCCCCAGCCTTGCAAATCTCCAAGGGTCCACCCCTCCCATCTGGTCCATAAACCCCCTCAGCACTTTAGCCGCCGCCGGCCTCCTACCCGTCTTAGACCTGGAGAGATCCAGTGCCGGATCCAACACCGTGTTAAAGTCCTCCCCCATTATCAGGCCCCCCACTTCCAAGTCCGGGATCTTACCCAACGCGCGCCGCATAAAACCCGCATCGTCCCAGTTCGGGGCGTACACGTTGACCAGCACCACCCTCTCCCCTTGCAGCTTACCACTTACCATTATGTACCTGCCACCATCTGTCACAATGCTCGATGCCTCAAACGACACCCTCTTTCCCACCAAGATCGCCACCCCCCGATTTTTGGCATCCAGCCCCGAATGAAACACCTGGCCTACCCACCCCTTCCTCAATCTTACCTGGTCTGCCACCTTCAGGTGTGTCTCCTGGAGCACGGCCACATCCGCCTTCAGCCCTTTCAGGTGTGCGAACACCCGGGTCCGCTTAACCGGCCCGTTCAGCCCCCTTACATTCCAGGGTATCAGCCGGATCAGGAGGCTACCCGCCCCCCCTCCCCCGCCGACTAGCCATAACCCCTCCTCGGCCAGACACGCGCCCGCGTCCCACGCCCGGCCCGTTCCCCACGGCGGCAGACCCCCGTCCCAACCCCCTCTACTCGCTCCAGCTCCCCCTTGACCATACCAGCAGCAACCCGGTTCTCCCCCCCCCCACCCCCACCCCCACCCCCCAGCGAGGACTCCTCATCACTGCATTGCTCCCCCCATTGCACGCCCGCAAGTCAGCTAACTGCTGACCCTGGCCGCTCCCGCCTCTCCTTCGACTCCTCCCATTGTGGGACTTCCCCTCCACCTCCATTACCCACCAGCAGGCTGTCCGCCTCCCCCTTCCATCCCAAGCGCGGGAAAAAACCCGAGTCTCCCCGGCCCAGCCCCGCCCCCTCCAATGCAGGAAAAAGCCCACGCATTCCACTTGCCCAGCCCCGCCTCCTCTGTCGCAGCTCCTTCTACAGGCCCAATCCCCTCAGCCCCGACTCGGGCCTCCCCCTCCCCGCGGGGCCCCATCCCCCCTACTGGCCAATCCAGACACAGAATTCACACAACACCCACACACACACTTCACCCACATCCACACACACAGTTGACCCACACTCAGTCACACACACAAAGGTTTAAACTGCACCCAGCCATTATACTTTCTTCTGGAATTGATAATTCTGATCTAAAAAGGGAAAGTCTGTGGTTATAACTTCACGCAAGACCAATAACACCAAACAATTAATGGAAAATCAAACATAAATCACATCGGTAAGTACCTGGCAGATTTTTACCTTTACATTTCTAAACCTCGTGAAGGTAACTTGTTCATAGGGATAAGGATGCGTGCGCATTCTTTAGGATATATTGAAAATTAAGTCTTTCAGGTCACTGAAAGTCGCAGACTGGGATAGTAAATAAAAGTGACCGCTATCTGCTTGCTCCAAGTGTTCAGATATCAACCCCTCCAGAAGTAATCTCCTGCCTTGATTGGACTGGAGATTGTTTGATATGCTGGTTAGGTGGATTGGCTATGCTAAATTGCCTTTAGTGTCCAAAAAGGTTAGGTGGGGTTACTGGGTTATGGGGATAGGGTGGAGACATGGCCTTAAGTAGGGTGCTCTTTCCAAGGGCCGGTGCAGACTTGATGTGCCGAATGGCCTCCTTCTGCACGGTAAATTCTATGATTCTATCCCAGGGTGACCACTGACCCGGGAGCTCTGGCACTGGGATGTCCCAGACACAGATAGGTCTCTAATGTTGTTAGCCTGGTCACTGGCTCATTCACCACTTACATTTGGAAGAATGTTTTCTTTCCTTCAAAACATGATGTTCACCTAGAAAGTGGTTTCTCTTCCCCATATATTTGTTTTCCTCCAAACAGCGATTGGAGTGGTTTTGGATTTAATTATCCACTTTCGGGGGTGGGGGGGCGGGGGCGGGGGCGGGGGGGGTGGGGGGTGGGGGTGGGTGGGGGGGGGGGGGGGTGGGGGGTTCGAACCTCCTTCTCCCAGACCCTTTGTGTCAGTATTGCCATCTCAATCCTTGTAAACGCTGCTACAAAGCAAAGGGGGTGCTGGTTCTGCTGGAAATAGTTCCAACTTTTACTATCGGGTTATAAAGGCCACGACTTTTTCTAAATCATTTTATCTCAGCCCAGTCCTACGAAGTATAATCTTTGAAGTTTTGTGTTATAGATACTGCCCATCTTGTTTGACTGTTCCAGCATCGCATGGTTTTAGTTCTGTTATATACTTGTGGCTACTCTTAGGTCGGGTCCTAGAGCTTTACAGAGAGTCGTCTCGGCTCATCTTGTCTGCGCCCTATCTATTCTAATCCCATTTTCCAGCACTTTGAACATACATGCCTTTCACAACAGGGAGTTTGAAATGCTCATCTAACTACTTTTTAAATATTGTGAGGGTTCCCACCTCTACCACCCTTCTCAGGCAGTGAACTCCAGAATCCACCACTCTCTGGGTGAAAAGATTGTTCCTCAAGTCCCCTCTAAGCCTCCTGCCCCTTATCTTAAATCTATGGCCCCTGATTATTGACCCCTCGGTTAAGGGGAAGAATTCCCGATCTACTCTATCTATGCCCCTCATAATTTTATCCATCTCAATCAGGATCCTCCTCGGCTTTCCCTGCTCCAGGAGAGCCACCCCAGCCTATCCAGTCTCTCTTCATAGCCGCTATATAATTATGATGTTGCCGCACCTTATGGTTTTAGTTCTGTTAAATACTTTTGTTCACCAGGCAGGGATGTTCCCTTCGAGTCGGGGAACACTTCAGCAGTCAAGGGCATTCAGCCTCTGATCTCCGGGTAAGCGTCCTCCAAGGCGGCCTTCAGGACCCGCGACAACGCAGAATCATGGAGCAGAAACTTATAGCCAAGTTCCGCACACACGAGTACGGCCTCAACCGGGACCTTGGATTCATGTCACATTACATTCATCCCCCACCATCTGGTCTGGGCTTGCAAAATCCTACCAACTGTGCTGGCTTGAGACAATTCACACCTCTTTAACCTGTGATTATCCCTCTCTCTAGTCACACCGTCTGGACCTGTAAATAATTAATTACCTGCAAAGACTCACATTCAAACTATCATCTTGCATCAATGGCTTTGTCTTCATATGCTGTTTTTGTGTGGCCTACCTCTTCACTCACCTGATGAAGGAGCTGTACTCCGAAAGCTAGTGATTCCAAACAAACCTGTTGGACTTTAACCTGGTGTTGGAAGACTTCTTACTGTGCTCACCCCAGTCCAACTCCCGCATCTCCAGGTCCGATGGGGTTGACAGCACTTTAGTCAGGAGGGAGCTCCAACGCCCAGCCTCCAAGTACACTGCGATTATTAAACTAAGATTTACTGTTGATTTTCGAAACCCAAAACGTCAATAACCACAAAAGTCAAACTAAATCCTTTTTTTTTGGTTTATTAGAGTTGAAAGGGTTTTGTTTTTAAATGTTGTCAATTTTTTTTATTTCCACAGGTAATTTTTATCGGAACAAATGGAAGTTGAGAAAGGCAAACACTAAAACAGAATTGGTCAGCCCTATGCCACAGTAAAACCGCTCCCTTTGAAACGAGACAGCGAAAGGCATCTCCAGTGTGAGTCATTGGGGAAGGAGAGGGTTAGTTTCCAAGCAGAGGCGCGGCAGAGCCAGGCGATAAAGGATTCCACCTTCCTGCTTCAGGAGAACGACTTCTTTCAGGATTCTCCTTCAACTCAATTAGGAGCTGGCTTCTTTCATCTCTCCACCAAGCACCGGCCTCTCTCCATAATCACACAAAATACATTTAACCTCCCCTTTCATAATCCCGATGCCAATGTTCAGAGTCCACTCTCTCCCCGGCTGCCCTGCATTTCACAGTTAGTCCGGATAATTACCGGACGTGAGCAGAGAGAACTCGAGCAGAGAGAAAAACAAAATTCGCAAGGGATTTCATCGGGGAGGGAAGCGTAATGAACTGTTATCTTTACGGAGACACATTTCTTTCCTGTAGCAAGTTAATAAGCGGCCACCCACACACACACCGGCACTGGCTTCTTAACCCCCAGAACAAAAAGCAGCAAGTTGCCACAGTGAGTGAGACACTGTTGGGACATTGTGAAGCTCGTGTACTGGTAGGAAATTTAGACATTTCAGAGTGCTTTTCTTTTGAAAAGACACCCCCCCCCCCCCCCCGTTCAGTTGCACACCCCAGGAAAACTCACCTGGACATTAACATTAAAATGAATCAAAGTAAGGGCAGGAATCCAGAGAAGTATGTTTGGCCTTAATTTCCTTCTGTGGCTCAAATAACAATCCAATAGGAAAAGCTTTGGGGGCAGCCGAGTCAATACAGAGTTTTGGTTTCTTGGGTTCATGGAACAAGTTATATTGAATAATAAACAGTGGTTTAGTGGTTAACACATTAAACACCAGTTACAAAAATCGACCTCCTCCTCGTTGCTACCGCTTAATTCCTCGAGTGAGCGAAGCAGGGCACCCTCAAGAGGGGAAACATAGCCACATGTTTCAACACCAGAATTCTGATTAATTTTGGACCATATTGTCGCCTCACGGTTAATAGGTTTTTCATCTTTTTATAAGCTACCCCTTGTGGGCTCATTTATACGACTTTGGTCACCCCAGAACCTTCAAATCAACGGTACAAAGTCATGCACAACTTCAGGGAGATAGCTCAAAAGACAGACAATCCAACACACGGTAGACATGATTGATATGGAACCCAGCATTCCAGGCATCGCCAATGTACTTGAACAATTAAAACGTCCCTTTGTCTACAGACATTTCAAGAATAAAAATGACCCGGGGAGGGGATGTTTCTGTTATGAAATGTTGGCGAGTGGACACAAACGTAATGAAATGTGTGTGGATTTGAAGTTTAAGGTTATAAAATACAGTAAAGTGAATCAAGTTACAAGATTGGCTGTTTCTCCGCATGGCTGTTTCTCCGCATCGATTCGAAGTTATCAACTGGAAGGGAATATTTAAAACCGGAGAAATTGCAAAAAGCATCTTAATTATTTAATCCATAAAGAAATCCTCAACAGCACCTTCAGAAAAAGATTCTCGATATTCACTGTATCGATGTTCAATTCCACTTTCAGGGACAGATTTTTTTTAAAAAGTGTTAATATTTAAGCATGTGACTAGGTGTAATAATCAACCTCATGAACTGTGCAGCTTTTGGAGATTTACATCTTGTTCGTCATATCCATTCAATTCCCAACCCTTCATTTGTTATTAGATTATGTTTAAAGAGAAACGGTTTTAAGATTTAAAATCGCCCACACAGCAACGAATAACTCAATCGAGACTGTCCTTGAGGAATTTTGAAAAAGGAAATCAACACCAAAGGAATTCTATTGCTCGTTGTTCGAGTAGAGTGGGGCCCAAACCGAGGGCGAGTTTGTGTCGAGTGATGAGAGATTAGTTAGAAGCAGCAGGTGATTGGGTGAAGGTTGTGGGAGAACAGCAATAAGACACAGCAGAGTGAAAAGCTCAGGGGAGCAGGGAGCCACTCGAGGGCTGGGAAAGAAGGGAACAGTACAACAAGGAAAGGAAGTGTCGGGAATAGTTGTGGGACAGTCAGTGCATCACATTACTGATTTCCCAAAGAATAAAGGGCATACAAATGGCTTTTTTTCCTTTTCTACTCAAAAGATCTATAGTGGGCATCATCTGTTGCATTGATTTGATTGTTGCCCACAAAAGGAGGTATAAACCAGTGTTCAGTGGACCATTTCACATCAATGTAAAGAGATTTTCGGCACTGTATCAACACTAAGTATTGAATTTGTAACGACTTGGATGAGAGATGCCCACATCAAACCTCGGCAACTAGTGCAGATAATTTTAAGGGAATTTCAGGGAATAGCTTTACTGTGAAGTTACTGTGAAAAGCCCCTAGTCGCCACATTCCATAGCCTGTTCGGGTACATTGAGGAGAATTCAGAATGTCCAAATGACCTAACAGCACGTCTTTCGGGACTTGTGGGAGGAAACCCACACAGACACAGGAGAATGTGCAGAATCTACCCAGACATTGATCCAAGCAGGGAATCAGACCTGGGACCCTGGAGCTGTGAAGCAACAGTGCTACTCATTGTGCTACCAATTGTAACCCAAGCAGACCATCCAGAAACTTCTTTTTGAAATTTTTGAAAAATAAATTCAGAGTACCCAATTATTATTATTTTTTTTACAATTAAGGGGCAGTTTAGCATGGCCAATCAACCTACCCTGCACATCTTTTTTGTGTTGTGGGGGTGAGACCCACACAGACACGGGGAGAATTTGCAAACTCCACACGGACAGTGACCCGGGGCCAGGATTGAACCCGGGTCCTCAGCGCTGTGAGGCAGCAGTGCTAACCACCTCGCTGCCCACAGAAATTTATTTTTAACTTAAATGTAAACTGCCACATCAGCTAATTGCCTATAAAGTTTAATGGCATTTCAGTGCCAGTAAGCAAAGCCGACTTGGCAGCATTACATAATTCCGCTGAATATTCGTTGCCCAAACCAACATCTGTAGTTTAATAAAGTCCTTAAGGATAAAGGATACCAGAGAGTGATTAACTTCAAGTATTCAGCATGTATGAGATAGTAAATATGATGAGCGGTTGACTTATGATTGGAGTCCTGAAATAATGCTACTACATCACAAAGATGTGGAGATGCCGGCGTTGGACTGGGGTGAGCACAGTAAGAAGTCTTACAACACCAGGTTAAAGTCCAACAGGTTTGTTTCGAATCACTAGCTTTCAGAGCGCAGCTCCTTCCTCAGGATTCACCTGAGGAAGGAGCTGTGCTTCAAAAGCTAGTGATTCGAAACAAACCTGTTGGACTTTAACCAGGTGTTGTCTTACTACATCACAATGATTTCCTTTTCAAAACACATTTTCAATTTGGGAGTTAAACATGACTTGTTTCTTTATTTCGGACAACGCCAGGGCACTGTGTTACAGGAGTGAATCTGGCCTGGAAGTATTAATGCAACTGACACGGGCATGTAAGTATTGACAATGACACTGGTATGGATGTTTTGTGAGTGAGACTGCCATGGAAGGATAAATGAGAGTGAAACTGGTGTGGAAATATTAATAAAGAGTGCCACTTGTTCGGGAAGCAGACCAGACCCCATTTCCTGTTAGGATACCAGACGAGAACCCGCCAACAATTTGCAAAACTGTAAGGAAAGGATACTTCACCCCAGGAGTGATGACTCTGACCAATAGATATATTTTCTGTTAAAACAAATGTTAATTTAAACACAGAATTAACTACATTATCAAAGAAATAGCGACACTGGCATGGAAGGATTAATTAGAGTGAATCTGGTATTGGAAGTATTACAGACAGTAAATCTGGTATTGGAAGTATTAATGAGTGTGACACTGACATTGAAGTATTAACGTGTGACACTGGCATCAAAGTATTTTTTTTTTAAATTTAGAGTAGCAAATTATTTTTCTTTTCCAATTAAGGGGCAATTTAGCGTGGCCAATCCACCTAACCAGCCCATCTTTGGGTTGTGGGGGTGAAACCAATGCAGACATGGGGAGAATGTGCAAACTCCACACAGTCAGTGACCCAGGGCCGGGATTCAAACCCGTGTCCTCAGCGCCGCAGTCCCAGTGCTAACCGCTGCACCACATGCCACCCTTGCATCGAAATATCAACGATAGTGACACGACCATCGAAGTATTAACGAGAGTGACACGGTCATCGAGAGAATCTGGCATGGTTGTATTAATGAGTGTGAACCTGGTATGGGAGTATTAATGAGTGTGCACAAAATGGGGCTAAGTGCGGCCTTGTCGGGGAGTTCCCCACTGTGGCCCCCCATCTACGTGGATGGGTGTTAGATAGCAGGGTGTTTCTTGTGTGTTCTGAGCGCTGGGAATCACCCGGCTAATCTTGCACTATGGGACGCTGTCTCCATTTGGGTAGATCGCACCCATTGTGTTTACATGGGTAATATGTAGTTAATGGCAGGAGCCAGGGGCTGAAGCAGTCAGTGTTGAGGTTTTTAGCTTTAGATTGGGATGGGAACAGACAAGAAGCTGTGCTCAGTCCAGTTCAAATATTTGACTGTGGACAGACCAACAGCTTTTCTTAAAGCAGTGAAGTTAAAAAAGACTGGGAAAGCTGGCAGCTTAACCAGTAGTTTGACTCGGTTAAGAATCTACAACTGGTTCCTGAAGAATCCCTCTTTCTCAAAATGGTTTATCCAAGACCCCTCTTTATAGCAAGCAATACTGAGGCAGCTTACTGTATTTAAAAGTGGATTTTGACCAGAGATGGTTTTGTTTGAGTGGGGATAAAGATAGCTATGTATTGTTGTCTTTATGTTAAAGTTAGCAATAAAGTTTGTTTTAATATACCATATCTCGTTTCGCGCATGGAATCACTCCTGCAGTGAAGTATCCTTTCCACAGTCTTACAAATTAAAATAAAATATTGGAGTTTTTGTCCGGTCCAGGATCGGAATACATGAAAGGAATCGATGGTGCCCGTGAACACCGCATGCTTCCTCTCCAGGGACATCCGGCTGCAAATGCCACCATGGTAGAAGGCTAGACAGTTAAGTCGGGTGGGATGACTCCCTTGGTTGCCCGCTGCCTGGACCTGTTTATGGAAAGTTTGGGCAGGCCCAGAAGCAGGCTCACAAGGAGGTCCTCCTCCCTCCCCCTCTCTGCATCGGATGTCCGTAGATCTGGGCTGAAGTGCAAAAACTGTAACATAAGGTTTTTCAAAAAACTAAAAAGGTGGTTCAGCCTAAAGCAACTTACATATGCATCGTCCACGGACAGGCGTCTTGGGAATCCGTGAACTGTACGGTAGTATGGGACTGTTGAGTGATACCCTATGCTTGGGACTCCAGTAGCAGTGAACTTTAGCTCTGCATATTTCATTGGCAAAAAATGGTCAATGAAGGTGAAATTGCATATCAAGTTTGTGTATGCCTCTTGTGACAGACGAGACAGCTGATTAGAGTGAATCCTGCGATTAGCATGACAAACACAGATCTAGAGGGCGCTCTCATTCTCCCATTTCACAGCCCTACATACTTATTCCGGAGAAACAAACTTCCCAGACAAGTGGAATTTATATTCAGTAGAGCTTAACCCCTTGGTTATTATTCCGGAGAAACAAAAATTTCCTAGACAAATGGGATTAATATTCACTAGAGCTTAAACTCCTTGGTCCTCGAGTTCTGCCCAAATACAGAGGTCTACTCAGTTCAGTTGGTATTTCCCGTGTTGAATCCCAAATTTCTTTATCCGTCAGTCTGGCCTCAATAAAAGTCGAGATGGATTTGCAAGTATAACAATAGTTATTTTATTCAGCTTGCAAGCTACCTAGTCCACAGTGATACAGATAACATGTTGCTCTCTGCAGCCCCGGGAACTAAGTGAATGTCCCAGACAAAGAGATCAGTACTGATACATTCAAATGGCATCAAGTTTCACATACTCGACACCCATAGGTCATCCTATATCCCTCCTGACTTGTTTGATCTATTCTGATTGGCTCACTTCCAATCCCTTTCTCCGGCCCCTATCAATTCAGCATCACTCTCATAGACACACCTGTTCCTGCTTTTTTCCATGTGATCTAAAATCCTTTGTCTCTACTTGCCAGAATCAAAGTGGCTTATTTCTACATTACATTAACTAATATCTCTAAAGTAACTATTTTATATCACATTCGTCACCCGAAGTGAAGGATTGCAACCCATTCCCAAGAACCCCACTCTGCCCTTGCAGCCTAGCCTCATGGGACCCCACC
Organism: Scyliorhinus torazame; assembly: GCF_047496885.1. Classification (NCBI taxonomy): domain Eukaryota; kingdom Metazoa; phylum Chordata; class Chondrichthyes; order Carcharhiniformes; family Scyliorhinidae; genus Scyliorhinus; species Scyliorhinus torazame. The sequence continues at coordinate 130,934,637 of NC_092722.1, forward strand.
CAGGAACTGCCTCATGGAACTTGACCCAGGAACCTCACGGTCACCCCCAGTGCTGACCCTCAGTATTCACTTCCTCCCATCCTCTTTTTACGAAGGATGGGCACTCCCTCAACGATAATTTGGCCACAAGCCCAGCAAGGCGGACACAGGAAGCGATGCCTGCATGCCAGCCTCCAGAGCCCTTTAAAGCAAGGGGTACCCTGAAGTGAACAGAAGGTAAGGCCTGCTAGAAACCCCTACCGCCCCCCGCAATCGAGTGACTGAGTTGACCTGGAGTCCAGAGTTGAACTTGTGCCCTCCTCGGCTGCTCCAGTGCACTCTGAGCAGCAAAGAGCTTGGAGAATCTTGGCTGCCTGAGCGCTCCGGGCGAGGCCGCTGGGTAATGGTTACGTCACGCCGGCACCTGGTCAATATTCTGGGGGGGGGGGGGGGGGGGGGGGGAAGAGAGAGAGAGTGGTGGTGGAAGAGTGAGGGCAGGTGAAGGTCTGTAGAGAGCACTCACTCATGACCGACTACAGTGTATTAAAATCACATTTTTGATTCTCTCTGGGTCTCAAGTCAGTGTTGAGTTTCTCACAGTAGAGAGAGTGCTCAAAACCACCCACAAAGCAGTATAATTACAAAATAGACCCCCATGACAGTATAATTCCAAAATAGCCCATAATTCCTCACCATGGGCAGCACGGTAGCATTGTGGATAGCACAATTGCTTCACAGCTCCAGGGTCCCAGGTTCGATTCCCGGCTTGGGTCACTGTCTGTGCGGAGTCTGCACATCATCCCAGTGTGTGCGTGGGTTTCCTCCAGGTGCTCCGGTTTCCTCCCACAGCCAAAGTGTGCAGGTTAGGTGGATTGGCCATGATAAATTGCCCTTAGTGTTGGGTGGGGTTACTGGGTTATGGGGATAGGCTGGAGGTGTTGACCTTGGGTAGGGTGCTCTTTCCAAGAGCCGGTGCAGACCCGATGGGCCGAATGGCCTCCTTCTGCACTGTAAATTCTATGATCAAGTAAGCATCAGCAATAAAATTGAGACTTCAGAAGTTAGCAATTAAAAAGTGCTCAGGATTACTTTTATTACAGAGTAAGAATAAAGTACTGCAATAGATCAATTTACAGAATTTAATTTCCTTCATTTTTGTCTATCTTACAAACAGGAGGCAACAAACTGAAAGAGGTTATACAGCAAGATAGTGAAGACTGCAACACGCTATGTTTCAAATTGGGAGTGCAGAGAAACAATCAGAATAAAATCATCTTCATCATCATCATCATCATCATTAATAGTCTATGACTCAAGATGTGAGCTCCATCAAAGAGAGAAATGTGCTGAAGCAGATCAAAAGTAATCTCAATACATGTGATTGCTACAGGCAAGTGCTTCAAGTCCATTTTTATAATTCTGGGGAAAAAATCCAATAAAATTCACATGGTACAACCCTGAGAAAGAACTAAGAAATACCAATTTATGTGCAGTAATATTTGTCATGTGAATAAAGATAAAAATAATCCTGAACATCTCTTTCACAATGTGAATAATGAAAACCAAGTTAGACTGAACATTAATGCAGATAAAACATACAAAGCACCAGGCCAATAAAGTGAAACAGAAACAATAGCCAACTCTTGTGTGCAAGACTGGAATATCATGGTCTTTTCTTGTTTATTATTTATAAAGTAATGTCACCGTCAATCCATTGCACAAAGGTAGAGTGTACAGGTACAGTGTTACTGCTAAACTAAAACAAAATTATGTTGCAACGGCAACTGGTAAATCCGGTGTGAAATATTGTTAACTCATCCAACCTAACTTCCCGTGTTGACAATACCTGATAATTGAGCATGTTTTCTCTCATTTTTAGCTTTCTAATTCCTTGGAAGCTGTGATAAATATTTGTCTCGTGGAGTAAAGGCCACTGCACATATTCAGGAAATCTCAAAACACCAACTTCTGCATGATTTGAAAATACATACAAAACATTTTCCCCATTTCTCCTCATCTTATTCATCTATCCTTTACATTCTGAATTGTATGTTCTGAACTTGATACAGTCTTATCCTTTCGGGATTTCCTTTAACTGTCTGTTGCATACGAATGCTGGCTGAAGAATGATAAAGAATAGGACAAAATAATCAGGCCAACAAGTCTTATGTGTGTTGAGCCATACCATTCACCAAACTGCGTAGCTGTTTCACTACTGTCTCAATCAGTTTCTGCTTGTCACGGTCATTTTTTCTGAATTGAGAAAATATGTTGTTCTTTTTGTTGGTGTCTTTCATTCTGTAGAAGAAATAAAGCCACATTTTTAGTGATATACAACTTCTAAAACTTGCTACATATTCAATATTACCTAACAGGTCTATCAACAAAACAGCACACCATTCACTGTAACAAAAAAAAGGGTGATGTTGAAAGTACAACTTGGTTTGTCACATCATGTTAAGAGTATGAAGCAGGCCTCTCAATTTCTAACCCCCATAGACCTCAGCTAATCTAGAATTCTGATGTCCATATCCTGCTCATTCATCATCCCAGTGTTTGTTGATCGACATGCAATGCCTCAAATTTAAAATTCTTACCAGTGTTCAAATGATTCTCCATGGTCTTGTTCCACATGATCAGCCCCAGAAGCCTGAGAGAATTGTGCATTTCTCCAATTTTAGCCTCTTGTGCATACCCAATTCCCTTCTCTCCAGGCCCCAAGCTCTGACATTTCCTCCACAAACCTCTCTGAACTTAGTTTTTCCTTGTAAGATGTTCTGTGAGATGCTCCTGAAAAACTTACAGCTCCAACCAAGCATTTGGTCACCTATCCCTTTCCCAAAAAAATTTAGAGTAAAAAACAAGCTTAACTACATTAAAGGAGGTACATAAATTGTTAGAGTCCTCTGCCCCACTGTATTGGATTCCCATTCCCAGCTGAAACATATGAATAATTACATTTCAATAAAGGGGTGGAGGCGGAAACGTCAGAAAAATGATGGTCAATTGTTCTTGAATGCACTCTCAAAGCAATATTTGTGGGGGTCTCAGGTTAGCTATAGAATGTCTGCTATAATAACATCTTAAACAATAGCGTAATATTTATAAGTCAAGTGCAACTTATGGCTACCCCAATTCCAGCCCCTAATTTATTTCCAAACATTAACAACTTTTCAAGTGGACTGACAGGGGTGCTCAACTAAATCTAGTTAATATATTCATGCCAGTGGCACCCATTTCAACTCAAAAAGGCTCTCAATGCAATCTTGAAATAAACAAACTTTCATATGGGCAACAGATAGGCATGACCCTAGAGAGCTCTAATGCAGAAGGAAACAGTTTGAAAAGCCACATTTTATATACACACACTAGTCAGTCAATCTATAATGACACTGCATACAAGCAGTCAAAGTTATGTATTATCTTCTGGGAAGTGAGGCTCAAGGAATAATTGGGGCAGGGCGATCAATGATTTTGCTATCTGGGTCCTCTGTTTGGGTCCCTTATTGTATACTTTCTAATTTGTATTAGTATTTATTGTTGGGGCAGCACGGTGGTGAAGTGGTTAGCATTGCTGCCTCACGTCACCGAGGACCCAGGTTCGATCCCGCCTCTGGGTCACTATCCATGTGGAGTTTGCACATTCTCCCGATGTTTGCATGGGTTTTGCCCCCACAACCCAAAGATGTGCATGTTATGTGGATAGGCCATGCTAAATTGCCCCTTAATTGGAAAAAATTAATTGGGTCCTCTAAATAAAATCAAAATGTATTTATTGTTGAATAGCAAACTGCATGGCATTTAGCAAGCAAACAACGAGAGTTGTTTGGAACATGGAAACCTCTGTTGTAGCTCTGGCTCGCAGTTGGTGGCACTCTTACCTGGGTCACATGGTCACAGGTTCAAATTCCACTCTGCACCCTCCAGTGCAGCGCCAAGGAAGCACTACGCTGTCAGAGGTGCCGCCTTTCAGGGGAGATGTTAAATCAAGGCCCCACTGGCCCTTTCAGGTGGATGTAAAAGATTCCATAACTCTACTGTGAAGATGAGGTTATTTATTCCTGGAGTCTTGGCCAATATTTAACTGTAAATCATTGTTATCACAAAAAATATCAGATTATCAAATTGCTGCTTGTGGGAGTTTATGTGGCAGAGTAGCTGCCAGATTTCCTACAACAGAGACTATACTTCAAGAGTACTTCCTTGGTCAAGTGCTTTGAGATGTCTGGTTTCTTTCTTTTAAGGTAAGGAATTGAGACATGAAACACTGCTATCAATGATGGGAAGGTGCATTTACATTAGAATGGCTAAATTTTAGGTAGACATATAGAATTTAGTGCAGGAGGCCATTCAGCCCATTGAATCTGCACCAGTCCTTGGAAAGAGCACCCAACTTAAGTCCACACCTCCACCCTATCCCCATGACCCAGGATCCCCACCTAACCTGTCTGGGCACTAAGGGCAATTTAGAATGGCCAATCCACCTAACCTGCCCACCTTTGGACTGTGGGAGGAACCGGAGCACCCAGAGGAAACCCACGCAGACACTGGGAGAACGTGCAGACTCTGCACAGACAGTGACCCAAGCCGGGAGTCGAACCTGGGACCCCAGCGCTGTGAAGCAACAGTGCTAACCACTGTGCCACCCGATAAATAGTGTTATGGGCCAGGGTTTAAAAAACTCCAAAGTATATTATGGAGTTCATCTGACTTACAACGCTTTGTTGAATTTGGCTACGATGAGCACAAGAGCCTGCCTATCAGGTGTTAATCAAAAGACTTCTTAGGTGCTTTTAATCTTTATTCTAAGAATTTAGTTAACATTTGTAGAAACACACACAGCAAGAACTTTTATCCATTACAAACATAAAGACCCCACACAGCTACAGAAATCTATGTATAACCCTTAATGAATTTCCCTTTAACTGTTCCAATTCAATAATAAAATCCAAGTCAAACCAGAAACCCCTTTTCAAAGGCATGGCCCAACACACAGCATTCTCACTTGTATAAGACTGTTATTGATACTCTGTTCCCTTTTTCAAACAGCAGCTTTGAATTCCTTCCAGAAAACAATTATCTCTTAAGTTATCAAGCAGTCTGGAACAGCTTTTAAAATGAAGATAGAGAGGCAGGCCAAAAAAACTTGTTCTCTGTCCGAGTCCTCGGCAGCCAAAACCAAAAAACTCAACCACAGCATTGCTCCACCCACACAAATGACATTACAGAAGCCATGTGATAAGACAAAAACCTTTCTTAAAGGGACACTCCCATGACAATAGTAATTAAACATCCAGCATCTGTGATTGCCAAAAACAACCTTATGTTAACTGTCGGCGTGTTTTCTGGATTCAACGAGGTAAGGTGCTTTGTGCACAGCCTCCATTTGTTTTACTTAATTCGCTGAAGCCAAAGGTCAGAAATTACATTATGGGATTCTTCAGTTACTTTTAATCACTCACAGCTGATCAGATTTTATTGGGTGCCCTTCAATGCATTTCTCCTTTCGGATGACCCAGTTGAGTAGGAACTGGGCAGCATGGTAGCACAGTGGGTAGCACTGTTGCTTCACAGCTCCAGGGTCCCAGGTTCGATTCCCGGCTTGGGTCACCGTGTGTGGAGTCTGCACATTCTCCCAGTGTCTGCGTGGGTCTCATCCCCACAATCCAAAAAATGCGCTGGATAGGTGGATTGGCCATGCTAAATTGTTCCTTAACTGGAAAAAAATAATTGGGTACTCTAAATTTTTTTAAATACTGCAGATGCTGGAACAAAAGGAAACTGGAAAAACTCAGCAGGTTTGTCAACATCTACCAGGACAAAAATAGAATGTACATTGAGGCATGGGCTCTTCGTTGGAACTGGAGTGGGCTGAATTTGCACAGAACTATTAACAATTATTATAATTGATTTGCGGCATGGTGACGCAGTGGTTAGCAATGCTGTCGCACGGTGCTGAGGACCCGGGTTTGATCCTGGCCCCGAGTCACTGTCAGTGTGGAGTTTGCACATTATCCCAATGTCTGCATGGGTCTCACCCCCACAAGCCGAAGATGCGCAGGCGAGGTGCAAAGGCCACCTAAATTGCCCCTTGGAAAGAAAATAATTGGATACTCTAAATTTTATTGTCCATTGGGTTTCAAAACTTTTAGATAATTTTTGTTGAAAATAACTTGCCTTCAATATGCCACACGACACCCATATATTTAGTATTCACATGTACAGAACCAGTGCAGGGAAACTGCAGCCAATGCAAATGCAGTATCGGGTAGTGTTAATAAGGTTATTTAACAAAAAATAAATAAACGCACCACCTTGCACAAGATCTTGGATAAAACACATTTAGAAAATTGTGGTCAGTTTTGGAACCATCATATGGTGCATGATAACTACGCAAGGTTCAGAGGAGAGCCACAACAAAAATTTCCACCTTTAAAAAATCTTAGTTACTTGAGAGTTTTAAAAACTGCGTTGATTCACTGTACTGATGTGTGCAGGTGGCCTGATGGGGATATATTAACATATATAATACACGGCAGCAAGGCCCACTTTGTTCTGTTCACTTCAACCAGAGCTCTCTCTCTCTCAGAGATGATCCCACAAGGCTGACTGCATATGTCAGTTGTGTATAATTTAAGGAAGGAGTAAAGACTGGAAAAACACAAAATTGTAAGCTTCAAGACAATTGAGTGGTTATTTTATATAAATGGCTTGGAAAAGGTAGGCCTGGAAAATTACTTCAAAATGAATTGAAAGTTATGACAAGGCATGTCACAGGCTCAAACGATGCAAGGTAAAGCTAGAATGTCTGAAAATCCTTCACGCAAAAGCTGTTGATACTGGAGTAGTGGAACCAAAAAGCCTGGAATGATTTGAGAAACAATTGAATATTGCAAAGGGATGTATGGGAGAAATTGTCAGTTATTCCTGAATGAATAAACAAAGTTGAATAAAAAGGCATTTTATATTTTCCTTATGGTTTGATACTTCCTCGGTGATAATCAACAAATTTAAAAAAGGAAATCGCCGATTCAGTTTCCACAAGTCTTCAGATAGTGTAACCATCGCTAAGTGTGGGTATAGAATTTGATTATTTAATTAGATTACATGATTTTGTGAACAATAAAAGGTTTTGTTTCAGAGTACATGGTGATATCCACTAATTATTCAGAATTAAATACTCGCACTCATTGCAGTAAATTAAATTCAGTTCCTAGAGCGAGGGTGAGGGAGCTGAAGAACAAGTTGTCCACGGGAACTGTACTGAAGATATTCCTGCTGCCATTAACAAGGAGTTTGAGTCAGGGCAGCAGGAAATCAAGAAAGTCAAATTAAAGAGCTTATTTTGGGGAAGAATTTGATCTAGTCTGGCCATGTTTTTCACTGTTTAGCAACTTGGCTGCAGCCAATGTTCAGAGTGGGAGGAGGAAAAAAAATCAAGAGTCCTGCCTGGGTTTCTGAAAAGTTGGAATATCTAAATTGTTCCATTCATAGTAGGAAACATAAGCCAAATGAACTGGTAACATTCTGACACTTGGGATTTTAAGCTGCAGCGCTGGGAGGGCTGAAGTATCTCCTCCTTTCTCAGTTCTTTAGGGCTGCAAAATCTAGGCTTCCAATGTTACTTAATGGTTTCTAACATTTAAGAAAAATCATGAAATATGCGTTACAATATATGGAGGAGAAATGAAGTGAAATGCAAACTTGTAATGACTGGAATAAAAATTGTATAAAATGAAGTACAGCAAGTCTGCATTTTAAGTTGCCCCACTTTAGGTTATTTTGTTTTAAAGCTGTTTTTGTTTGAGGGCTGATTTCAAGTTGTGATTTCTGCTTTACAGTCATTTTGTGTCATCGCCGTCCGTTATTGCACAGCACACATCAACTCCCTTCATGTAACCTCATGTCCTGATGGGTGCCATTGTTTTTAAAAAAAATAAATTTGGAGTAGGCAATTATTTTTTTCCAATTAAGGGGTAATTTAGTGTGGCCAATCCACCTAACCTGCACATCTTTGGATTGTGGTGGTGTAACCCATGCAGATACGGGGATGCTGCCATTGTTAAGGAGGCTGTTTGTACTGTATTTGTTTTTAAAAAAAAAAAAAGCCTAGAGGCATCCAAAACCACAGTTGTGGACATAACTCATGTTGATACTCAAAGTGGCACTGCAGGTACGCTGCACTTTTGGAGATGGCATCTTCAACCATACGAGGGTAAAATTTCCCAGGACACTATTCAAAGTCAAGAAGGGGAGTTTCTTGCAGACCTGGTCAATATTTATCCCATCACCCGAATCACGAAAAACAGATCATCTGGTCATCAATTTCAACGTGGTTTATGGAACCCTATGGAACTTTACCCACTTACACCATTAATGGCATTTCAAAAATATTTAATTGGCTGTGAAGTATTTTCTTTCTTTTACTATGAACAGAGCTCGGTTAAAGGCCGGAAATTCTGTGGCGAGCGGCTCACCTCCTCAAAGACAGTCCATCATATACAAAGCTCAAGTCAGGAATACTCTCCACTTGGGCGGCACGGTGGTGCAGTGTTTAGCATTGCTGCCTCATGGTGCCGAGGACCTGGGTTCAATCCCAGACCTGGGTCATTGCCAGTGTAGAGTTTGCACATTCTCCCAGTGTCTACGTGGGTCTCACCCCCACAACCCAAAGATGTGCAGGGTAAGTAAAGTGGCCTCGCTGAACTGCCCCTTAATTGAAAAAAAATAAAAATTAGGGAACTCTAAAATTTATTTAAATAAAAGGAATACTCTCCACTTGCGTGGATGAGTGCAGCTCCAACAATTGACACCTGGGAAAAGCAGCCCATTTGATTACCTCTCCATTCAGCACCTGAAACATTTATCTCTCCGCCACCAGTGCACAGTGGCAGCAGTGCATACCATCGAGAAGCCGACTGCAGCAATTAATTAAGACTCCTTTGACAGTACCATCCAAAGCCGTGACCTCAACCACCGAGAAGGACATGGGCAGCAGATACATGGGAAGGCCATCATAACTTGGAACTATAAACGCCGTTCCTGGTGGTGCAGTGGGTTGCACTGCAGCCTCGCGGAGCTGAGGTCCCAGGTTCGATCCCAGCACTGGGTCACTGTCCATGTGGAGTTTGCACATTCTCCCCGTGTCTGTGTGGATTTCACCCCCACAACCCAAAAGAGGTGTAGGGTAGGTGGATTGGCCACGCTAAATTGCCCCTTAATTGGAAAAATGAATTGGGTACTCTAAAATTGAAATAAATGAATAATAAAAAATAAATAAATAAACACCGTTCCTTTACTGGCACTGGGTCAAAACCCTGGAACTCCCTTCGTAACAACACTCTGGGTATACCTAAACTCTAGAATCCCTACAGTGCAGAAGAAGGCCATTCATCGAGTCGGCACTGACCCTCCGAAAGACACCCTACCTAGACCAACTCCCCTGCTATCCCACCTAACCTTTGGACCCAAAAGGGCAATTTAGCATGGCCAATCCACCTAACCTGTATATCTTTGGACTGTGGGAGGAAACCGGAGCACCCAAAGGAAACCCACACAGACACAGGGAGGATGTGCAAACTCCACACATACAGACAGTCAACCAGCGTCGGAATCAAACCCGGGTCCCTAGCACTGTGAGGCAGCACTGTTAACCACTGTGCCTTAATTAAACTTAAATTATATCAAAGGTATGAGCACTACTAACTCAACCAAGCTGGCACTTGAGCCGATTTAAAAACTGATAATCACATATAGGTATGCAGGCGCAGGCTATACTGCAACTAACACGTTATGGAAGACAAGAAATTTTTGGAACCTGCCTCCAAAAGACAACCTAGCACAATTAACATAGATGGTGTCTGCAATGGGACCATATACCCAAACCTTAGGATTATTAAATGAATCAAATAGAGGACGGAATCCAATTGATGTGGTGATGTAGTTCACTCGTCACATTTAATGCACCATGTCCAGAAGCATGCCCACAAGCATCAAATTTCTGCAGAATTCTAAGAAGTGGAGTCTATTCTTTTGGAAGTGGACTGCAGTGGTTCAAGAAGCGGCTCATCATCACCTCCTCAAGAGTAATTAGGGATGGGCAATAAATGCTGTTGGAGCCGGCAATGCCTGCACCCTGTGAAAGAATAATTTTTTAAAAACTTGTTTCTCAGTGTGACAGATGTTTGTGTTTTTCCAGTTTTCCTTTCCCAACTGTAGTCAAATTATGTATTTATTCACTCCCAATTGCTATTGATGGATATATTCTATAATTCTATGAAGTCATGCACACAAAGGTGGATAAGATGATTACTTATTCATTGGCTTTGAAGTCAGTGAAAACAACATTCCCAAAACACAGCATCAAAAGCTTAAAAACATCACTGCAACAATCAAAGTTAATTTCTGCCTTAACAAGAAACTTGCTCCGATTACAAGAAAATAAAATCTCATTAGACTGCTCAAAAGGATGGCTTTTAATGTCATTGAGTTTGGATGTTAACTGCTTTGTAAGCGAGCTGCTTTCTCAAAAGAGGCTTAGGAATTCAAAAATCAAAGCAGTGTATAATCAAGCATGTCACAAATACTTTATGTCAATGGCTTAGATAAATCTATGATGTTAAATATGCACACATTAATCATGAAAGTAATTCCTAAAACATAAAATGCAATTCCCCATGGAGCAGAACAGCCTCAATTCGCAACAATGAATAAGCGGCACTACCTAGAATATGCAAACTACTTACCCTCTGTAGATTCTGCATTGCCACAATTTAGCAAAAGAGGAATGATGAGATAATGAATAATGAGAGAAAGTTAAAAGCTATTTCAAAGCAATTAGAAAGAACTGTTGAAAATGTTAATGTACTAGAATTTGCAAAGTGTAATTTTACTAAAGTTCCACACAAATATGAATAATATGACTTCCTGATTTTATAAATGACAAGACAAAATGGAAAAATAAACAAACGAAATAAACAAATTAATGCTTTTTTCCAGAATACAAGTCATTTAAAATAATATAAACCAAGAATCACCTTGTTCAATATTGCCCAAGATTTGTGATAACCATGTTTAACACACACATGTAAAAGAAGCATAAAACTGTTTATGACTGCTTACTTCTCAAGAAGGATCAGAGCGGTGCTGGGATTCACTCTCAGATACTTGGATGTGGCCTGCCCATAATCAGCTAGATACGTCGACCAGTCCCACACCATAAACAGGTCAAGTAGCTACAAAACACAAGCAATAAATGGTATTATACACAGTTTTTAAAAAAAGTACTGGTGTAATTGTGCGATTTTTAAGTACCATCATGACTTGTATTCTGAAGAAAAGCAACACGCAGAAAATTTATAGTGAAAAAAATGGAAAGTTGCCATAGACCTCAGAAAACAATAGGCTGCTATCCCCTTTGAGAGAGAGTTGACTGTGGCGATTTAACCTGAGGGTCACCACACCTCAGGCGAGGGGCAAGATTGAGAAGGGCCTTCATCTCAGCTGGTATAGGAATTGAATCCGCACTGTTGGCATCGCTCTGCATCACAAACCAGCCAACTGAGCTAACCAAGGACTAGCAAGACTGAACCAAAAGCAGGTTATATTGGGACTCTTTTTCACGCATTAATTTTAAAGCTATTAGGTGCAAATAGTTGAGACACAATCTAAATTAACTCTGCAACTTGAAGTTGTTGACAGATTTGAATCAAAACAAGAATCATACAAAATGGCTTCCCAAAGCTTAAAGTGCGGAATGCTGGAAGCCACTTGAGAAATTAAATTATCAAATTTGAACTGGACAGGTGCTCGCAGTCTGCTTCAAATGTCCACTTGGTTTCCAGATTTGCTGAACCCAGTAATAGACAGGGAATTTGATGAGGCACTTTTATTTTGACTCATGGGTTCCAGGAGAGCAGCAGTGAACGGCAAACCTGTGGCCTCTTAAGCGTTACTCACATTTTCGACTGCACCTTGTATGCGCTACCGTCTGCCACTGGTAAGCCAATGGAAAATAGAACTTACCTTCCCATGCCTTGTCCTCTGTTCAGCATATTTTATCTCAGTAGCACCCTACCAAGATTTTTTGAAAATCCTTAGCAGAGTATAATAATGGCTGCATTTTCCATCAACGTCAACAATTTCTATGAACAACACCTCAATTCCTGAATAAATGCGGGCCATCTTTAAGAAACGTAAGCTAAACAATCTAACATACAATATGGGCTAACATCCTAATGACATACTTGGGCACTGTTGGAGATGCAATTCGTCAGCTAAGACATTAAACCACTTCCAGTACGATTGTTAAAGTGGGTGTTCAAGCTCCCACTATTTCAAAAAAGAGCAAGGCACCCTGCTGGTGCTCTAGGCCAAATCACTCCTTCAACCAATGGCAAAAATAATTAGCTGTTCATTCATCTACTGGTGAATGTGGTAGCCATCCTGCATGCAAACAGACAGGAGATGAGAGACTCGTGGCTATGTTATATAGGGCTGAATGAGGCTGCACATTAGACATTTCGTTGTTTCCCACAGAATAGCATGCCTGTGGAACAGGTTGCCAGTTTGTGAGGTGAACACCGACCTGTTGTGCATCTGAGCGCAGAGGCTTTGTATCCAGTTTGATTGCCTAAACAAGAGTCAGAGGAATTTGCCAAATTTTCTTTTCCTAATTGGTCTAGCTTTTAATTTTTTTTTCACCTCTTCTAGATTACATGGCACCGGGGTGGGCAGGAAGGATCCACTGTTATGGAGAAGGAATCAAAATTGTTAGACAAGTTGGATGGACCAGCTGTCTTTTCCTGTCTGACATGTTCATAGGTACACTTGACAAATACAAGTATGTTGAAAGACTTATGCTGATTATTATAGCCTAATGGATATTATTTTGGATTTAAACTATTCCACTGGAACTCTGAAGGGAATTAAGTGGAGAAGGCCTGAAGCTCTTGTGGTGAAATTGTTGTCTTTCAACTAGAAGACCTAATATTACTTTTTCTTGAACTGTTTGCCATAGAAAGCCTGGTGACCAGAGTTAGTTAGGTATATTTGTACTCTGGAGGTCCTGCCACCTTCAATGACTTCTGCACATATACATCCAGGGCCCTCTCTCTGCTCCTGCACCCCCTAAAGAGTTGTATCCTTTATCTGAAATATCAAGCCAGTAAATACAAGATTTCACACAGTGCCAAAGGTGGGAAATCTAGAATGGCAAGTACCAAACAAGGAGGTAAAATGGTCAGGGTTCCATGCCACAAAATATTGCCCATCGTTGGCTGCGTATCCATAAAAACCCTTCACAATCTCAATTTGTCTTTATATCCCATGAGTATTTGTACTTCGGCATGGTATAAAAATCTTGATACAAACAAATTACAAATGAACATCTCGACACGTTGAAATTTTCCTTGGGCATCATGCATCAGTGTGCATGCAGTCCTTCAGAGATCCTGTAGGTAATTACAAGCCAGTCATCTTAACATCTGTGGTAAGTATGTTAGCCTTTAATTAAGGATGAAATTATTAAGTATCCATGTAGAGAGAAATAGTTAGAAACCATCATGGATTGTGCATGACAAATCTCCTTTGAGAGTGTAACAGATATGGAGATTGGGGAAATGCCATGAATATACATAGATTTTAGGAACCCTCTGACAAGATAGTGGAGATTTAACTAGGGCAGGTTAAGAGATGTGGAATTAGTAGGAGGTAGAAAGTGCATTAAAAACTGGTTAGAAGGGAGAAAACAGTAGTTGGGTGGGTAGTGGTGTTCCACATAGTTCAATTCTATGGCAACTTCTATTCGCTGTGTATCTCTATGATTTGTATCACAGCTGTAGAGGCGATTGAGAGAAAATGTTGAAACTAAAGTAAGAGATAGAACACGTGATCTTAGCGTATGGGGAGCACAACCTGCCCCCTGCCCCTGCTTCCAATGGGAGGGCTCCTTTGTTCGCTGAGACAAAACTGGCCCTGGACAGCGCACTGATGTCAGGAGGAGACAATCCACCCCACTGGACTCCAGGCCTCCGCACTGCTTGATCCGGCATGCATGTGCGGGAAGACCGAAGTCCATTGCAGCCGGTATCTTTAAAAGCCGGCCAGCTGGCCGCAGTTGTTCCTTCCGCGATGAGGAACGCCGCGATTGAGTGCCTCGCCCCACCCGAAACCCGACCACGGCCGACCTGTGGGTTGTGACCCCGAGTTTGAAAACCCCTGCTTTAGAAGACCAATGAAACGGCAAAGGGAAATTGATGATGTTGAAATGTGCTAAAAGGTGGCAGATGGAATTCAATGCCAAGTGTGAGACACTGCATTTTGGTTGAAAAAAAGTAGTCAGTCACTTCACTCTGAAATGAAGATGGCCCAGTGCTGTGGAATAGCAGAGACATTTGGGGTATAGCATCACAGGAAGATAGCACCTGATATTGTAAGGATATAACTAAAAAGATAGTTGAATAAATATGGGATCAGGGTGGGTAAATATGATTCATACTGGAGAGGAAAATCTATTACAAATTGACGGAGCCAAATAGCTTGCTTCTGCATCCTAATTCTATGTGTTGTTCTGTATAAGCTAACAGTAAGAGCAAATCATTATTTGCAAAGTTGCATATAAAATGAAAAGTTTGAGCCTCTTCTGTCACTCAAGGAGTTCACCCAGAGAGTAGCTATTCACACCAGGAAACGTTCAGGTTTAATCACCATCCTGAGTGGAGAGATGATAGGACAACTCGAATCACCCAGAAGCTCCTGCTGGAAACATGTGCACATGCACAGGATCAGACTAAATTATGAAGCCCCATGCAAATCAAATTGCCTACTGAAATTGTCAGTTCGTAAAGTTTTGGAACATGTTCAGCAACCATAGAAAGAGAATGCAGTCAGTAGATTTCGGAGAAGATGGATGAGGAGAAAACACGGCAGATATTTAGCGTGAAAAACATTTAAATGTAAAAATTGCTCATTTTCTGAGCAGACATTTATTGCCTTAAACCAAGTTCAATTCATAAAAAAATAAAATCTGCAAATATGACAGAAAATGAAAGCTTAAGCAATGAAGATGCTTTCTTGGAAGTTCATAATATAACCCAAAATCCTGAAACAGCCTAGATTTCATGGTCTGCCAGTTCAATTGTAGCATGACTTATCTCTTAACCATATTGAGAACTGAAGTCGTAGGGCTGCCCGACAGCAGGTTGCGTCAATTCTCAGGCATGTCAATAAAATGATAAAGCATCTTGCTATGGCAGAGAGCTTCTTTGGAGAAGAGGGGCAAAAGTATGCAGCATTTGGCTTCCATTAAACAATTAAGAATGGTGCTGACAATAGTTATAGAGTACCAAACACCCATGACTATCCTTTCCTCCAAATGGAAACAGACTATGTGGTGCTGAGTGTTCTCAACTTTTATGTTGTTAGAAGGGGGAGGGGAGGGAAGAGAAGGGAATGACGAATGAAACAAAGAGTCTGGGATTAAAGTATAGCCTCTAAAATGTAAAGCATACTTTTAAAACCACTGCTTTGTGCATTCTGTTTCAGTAAGGAGTTAAGTCAATGAATGCATGAGTTCACTATTGTCTTCGGAAATAAAACACTTTGAAAAATGGTTACTACTTGCACCTCTTTTTTTCTTTTATATTGCCAGTTAATACTATGTTGCTACTGAACCATAAGCCACTTAAATCCACACTTGTGGCTGAGCCGAAAATCCAAACAAATTCAAAAGGCAATCAACAGTAGGACAGGTATCAAAGGAAGAAGCTATTTGAAATTCCAAGTATATCAACATTTGCATTTTCTCACACACCGAATGACACTATTCCTTCCACAAACAGCAGTTTAACGTAATATTTAACTGCCAATAATTTCCCTATAATCACAAACTGGCAATTACTTGGACCAAAGCTTGGCTCAGCAATAATACTTTAATTTGCTGTATACTTTGTTTCCAAACACTTTCAGTAATAGCGTAACAAAATCACACATTCAAAACTTAAATCCCATTGAGGAATAACGCCTAAAAACAGGATGACAAGTAATTTAAGCAGCGTTGCCACTAGAATTTATTAAAGCACAATGATAATTATGGGAAATCTTTGAACCGATCATTTGAAGTCTGCAGAACATTCACCAGTATATAATTACAGATTTGGATTTTCTAAACCGGGGCTGTATCCAGAGAGATTTCTAACTATACTGCACCAGGGTTAACTACAGGTGACCACTAGTTCATCTTTAATGGCAGAAGCAATTTGACCAGATGAATTAGGAGCATCGTATAACAATAAAACCTCCTGGAATAAGTGTATTGGCTCAAGTGCAATTGTTTTTCTATAATTAACTGGTGTCAGTGCACTAAATGAGCCTAGTAGTAATCTTGTTTGAAACCAAGTTATAAATACAGAAAGCAATGATCAGTTTTACAAATATATCGTACATCTGTGTATATATTTTATATACTGATTTAAAATATATAACCCAGCAATGTTGGTAACATTTGAGTACAAGGAAATTGTACACACTGTAGTTACTGTTTCATCCAAGAGAAAAAATGTCCCACTTGAGTGGATCAGCAACAAGGCTGGCTTGAATAAAAGAAAGCACTGACTTTTAAGGTGATCATTATTTAGATTGAAAGGTATCCAAACAATCTATTTCTGAGTTATTACTTAGTAATTAATCAAAAAGAATTCTATACTCTGATCAGAATTCTAACTGTTAGCACTTGCCAAATAGTTATTGTTCTGAATCCTTTGAATAGTTTACCTCACAAAATTGCTTCAACAGTGCACATAACTCAAGATTTGTTCAGTTCCAGGTTGGACCACTTAGTGGGGTAATTTGGAGGCATGGAACAAGAAAGATTAAGATTATTCACTAGCCTTGAAATAGAGATTTCCCATTAGATGAGCAGTGGTGTTAGTAATTATGGAGAAGTATAGGCCTAGAGCTCTTGAACCAATTGACTAAATGAATACGGACAAGAGGTCAGAAAGACTACACAACTCTGAAACAAAACCAAATTTACACAAATTTTATACTGGAATGCGGTACTTTTTCCAATAGGCAAGGCACTGCAGGACACTATGGCAATAATGAAATGAATGGGTGTTGAACCTCCATCAGCACTGAAGAAAAATCCTCAAATTGCATTCATCAATGCGCGACAAAACAGATAATCACTTCAGACATGTTCAGAGTGTCCCAAGGTGAGAAAGAGGTTGGCAATGAATAAATACTGAACAGAGTGCTTCATAAACAGGGAGCAAGGGCTGGACCAGCCATGGAGGCGGGACCAGAGGTTGGCAGACCCACAATCTTCTGCCACCAGCCCGCATGCAATTTGCAGACATGTTATCTCAGGCCATTTTAGAAACAATAATTTGGGACAAAGGTAACAGTCACATGGACAAATGTGGGTAATTCAGGAAAGCCAGCATGGATTTCTTAAGGGAAAAATCATGTTTATGAACTTGAAGATTTTTGAAGAGGTAACAGAGGGCTAATGAGGGCTATAATGAATGTAGAAATTGATATATATATATATAATATATATATATATATTTGTGGCAATGTTATTAAAAACCCTGGTTTAAAATACATACAGGCAGTGTGTCCACAAAAGCTATAATTAAGGAGTTGTAAAAGGGGAGGTAATGATTGATTTTAACCATTTTCTTGTTTAGAGAGATGGCTCATGGGACATTGCTCTGATTGCAGGAGATTCCCTGGGAGAATAGATAATTTATGAGGGATTATATTTACTTCTAGCTAAGCAGGTGATGGGACATCTTAGTGGGATACAGATAATATAAGTAATGGAAGGAGTTAGGTCTGCCTGTATTTTGCTGTTTTGCCAAATGCTGTTAGGTTGAGCAGGTTAAGCAGAAGAGTCTGACAATACAGAAGGATTTTAAGGTTGTTTCCAAAAATGTCTGCACAAGAAACTGTTTTGTTGGCATTTAAACTGTATTGGTTGCTTAATTGGAATTAGTGACAGGTGTAGATAGGAACAGCAGCAATATAGACATGGAATTGGCGAAGTGACAGGAAACAAGAGTAGTGGTTAATGGAAGATTTTTTATGCTGGAGGAAGGTTTGTAGTTGAGCTCCCTCGTGTTGAGATTCTTGCTATTCCTAATATATGTTAAATGACCCAAGCCTTGGTGTACAGGGCACAATTTCAAAGTTTGGGAATGATGAGTGATGTGAGGATGAAAATGTAGGACATAGGCAAGTTGATTGAATGGGTGGACAGATGCAGTTCAATGTAAAGAAACGTAAAGTGATTCATTTTAGCAGGAAAAACATCGAGAGACAATATAAAATAAAAGGTACAACTCTAAAGGGAATGCAGGAGTTGAGGGACCTGGCCATAGATGTGCATAAGCCATTGATAATGGCAAGACATGTCGAGAGATTGGTTAAAAAGCAATTTAAAAAATAAATCATTCAAGGGATGAGGGCTTTGCCCAGCTCAATTGCCTTTGAGAAGGTGGTGGCGAGCTGCTCAGTTCTTCCCTCAATTGCTTCTTACGTTGGCAGTGGGACTGAGGAGTGGGGAGCCAGAGAAGCAGAGGATTGGGGTAGAGGCCAACATGGAGGTTAGGTAGACCGGCCTGAAATTACTTATCTATCACTTCCTCTCTTTTCTAAACAATGGTACAACGTCAGCAGTACTCCGGCATCATGCCTGTAGCCAGAGGGTTGAAAAATGATGGTGGACAAATTAGAAGGTTCTGAGGGACAATATTAAATGTCATTTAGAAAGACATGGATGAATCAAAGACAGACAGCATGGATTTGTTCAGGTCATGTCTGTGATTTAATTTAACTTTTTGAGAAACTAACAAGAAGGGTCAGTGGGTGTAGTACATTGAATTTAATCTACATGGATTTTTACAAGGCTTCTGAAAAGATTCTCCATGACAGTTTGACTACAATAGTTAAAGCCCCTGGGATCCAAGAAAAGTGACAAGTTGGATCCAAAATAGGCCCACTGACAGGAAGTGAAGGATAATTAATGGTCAATGGGATTGGTGTGATTGGAAGGATATTTCAAGTGGGGTTCTGCAGGGTTCAGTACTCAGTCCCTAGTTTTTTGTGGCATATATTTAGACTAAATCTAAGGAGGACGGAAGAGGTGATTTACAAGTATGTTGCCAGGGAGACTAGACAACCAGGGAGACTAGACAACTTTTGCCTTGCGGGAGGATTGAATAGACTTGGATTAATTTCTTCAAAACAGAAGAGGCCGAAGCAAGATTTAATTGAGATATAAATAATTATGAGGGGGCCTACATAGCATGGGTAGGAAAGATCAATTTGCTTAGCAGAGTGATCAATAACCAGGTGGCATAGATTTAAAATAATTGGCAGAAGGGAGTTCAGCAGAAATTTAGAGGCTGAAATACTTATCGCAATTAATAAAAATACTTGGGAGATGGACTTGGAAGGGGCGTGAACCAAGAGCTGCAAAGTGGGATTCAGAGAGGTAACTGTTTTTCTGGCCGCACGGGCAGAATAGGCAGTGACCTGCTGAATTGCAAATTTTCCATGTTTTGCTACATTTAGGTGGTGTCTGTCTGTCCACACAGTGTGACAGATTGGCATTTTAGAAAATTCTATGCAAGTACATTAACGAATTAAAAGTAAATTTCAAGAAGTTATTCCCCACTGAGAGATTTCTTAATGCAAGCAAGTGCATCAGAATGTTCCACTTCAAATACATATGCTAATCTCCTAGATTTGGGAAATAAAGTTGATGGACACTTATTTCTAAGTCATATTGCATACGAAGAGTTTTTACTATGCCTATAATTGTTTTAATATAATCCTTCGTTTTGTACCATTGACTAATGCATGCATACCTCACCATCATTCTTTTTTTCTAAGCAGTATTTCTGATGCAATTATTCTGGATCGCATCACAAGACAACTTTGCTTTTAGTTAAATTACATTGCTACATCAATATTATGTCCACTGTGGTATACACACACGCAGAATGCACAATGGTTTATTCTTGTACAGCATCCTTCCTCCATTTATTTTACATTTTAAAACTATGTATCCTCACACCCTCATGGCACAGGCAAACCTATCCAAACTAATCCTGTGAAATTAATTTTAATAATTGAATGGGCTACTCTGTAGTCATTTCAAAAAGTTCTATAAAGCAGAATCTGTCATATCCTGTTTGCCATAACAGACAGCAACAATATCACAAACCACTGAGAAAATACTATTGATTGATTGTTGAAAGAAAGAGACTTCAAATTACAATTGATACAATAAAGAGCATATCTAGAATTGATTGTATATTCTGCAAATGTGCATCATTAAAGTGATTACTCCGCAACTGAACTCTGATTTGTTTTTTAAACACTGGTCTCCTGACGATGCTGATTGGTAACAGATATTGCCCCACAGTTCTGGAAGCTCTCCACTAACCCAAGTGGTCGTTCCTCATGTGCAAGCAAGAGGAGAAACAGTTAAGGGGTTATTTGAGAGAAAAAGGCATCATAGGCCTGATCATGTCCTTAAGGGGGAACCAGATTGTGATCAAGTTGCTTTCAAGATAGGGCAGCATGGTGTCATAATGGTTAGCACTGCTGTTTCACGGTGCCAAGGTCCCAGGTTTAATCCCGCTCTGGGTCACTGTTCGTGTGGAGTTTGCACATTCTCCCAGTGTCTGCTTGGGTTTCACCCCCACAATCCAAAGACGTGCAGGTTAGGTGGATTGGACACGCTAAATTGCCCCTTAATTGGAAAAAATGAATTGGGCACCCTAAATTTGTAAGAAAACAAAACAAAAAAATGCGTATGACTCAGTTACACGTTGGGAAGCATTTTAATGCAAAACCCACCATGGAGAGATTTAAAAGTTTGAAGAAGAAAGAAACATAATGCTTGTTTCAATAGCTTAAGGTTATAATAATGAAAATGCTACCTTGACACAAACAGCCGATTATGGTACTTGGGTTTATTTCACTACTGCAACATGTGAATTCAGTTGAAAAAGGTTCAAAACTGGCTCAAGGAAACAAGAATTTACCAATTCAATCTAGAATATATCTGCAGTGATCTAGTTCCTGCTTCCAATAACTCAGATAAAATGCCACAGCTGCTTTTTTTAAAAATGAGAATATTTTGTTGATTAAACGGTCAACAGTAACAAAGATTTAAAAATCAACTACGTAACATGCCACATATCACCCTAAACATTAAACAAGGAGGAAATTTCACCGTTCGATATCAATACCAATACAAAGCAATATCAGTTACTTTCACAATAAAAACCAAACACACGGTCTCACTCTTCACAGGTTCCTCACCAGAAACGGAGGATAAGCCTGAGAGTGTGTGACCATGTCCAAAACTTTAGTCAGAGTATGAAAATAACTGGCAGAGAATTATCATAAGTGTAATGGTAATCCTGGGACAGCGATGCAGCTCCAATCAGAGGTATCATTACATGCCCATGGTAGTTTATCACTTGACAGAAAGTAGGAGTGCAGTGTCTTCGGGGAGTTAATTACACAGAAAATGAGTTGATTCAAATTTCCTGCGCACTAGGATTCCGAGAGCATAGCAAATGTGAATCAGTTAATTTTATGTGCAACTGCTATCGACAATTGGCTCCCTGAAGATTTTCACCTTCCTTAGTAGCAGAATGGACTAATTTCTTTTGAAACTCCTATAGTGGAATGCAGGGGCTTGGAAATAAGTCCGGTTTTACTCACAAACATTTGCAGGAGAGGTGGAGGGATAGATGCATACCAGAGAGCTGGGGATTTATTCGATGTAGTACTGAAGACAGGAAGTTGACTATTGCGGACTGATTTTGACTACAGGACTACTCGAGGTGCAGTAAAACGAAACAAAACAAAACAAAAAAAAACAAAAAACAGGTGAATTGTTTTCCTCAACATCACAACTTCAGGACTCCCCACTTGCATTTGGAAATCACCACAAACATCAAGAAGGAGGTCAACAGAGGACTCTGAGCAAAGCTCGAGGACTTGGAGAACTGCTCGAGGTGGCACAATCTGAGAATTGTGGGCTTGCCCGAAGGGGCAGAGGGTCCAAGGCCAACAGAGTACTTCGCTAAGAAGTTGGCGGAGCTGATGGGGGAGGGTGAGAACCAGTACGAACTGGACCGAGCTCATCGGTCATTAAGGCTGAAGCCTAAAGTGAATGAGCCGCCATGGGCAGTAATTATCTGCTTCCATAAGTACTGCATGAAGGAGAAGGTGTTAAGCTGGGCAAAGCAGAAGCGTGAGGTGCAGTGATTTGGTGCTGGAGTTCAGATCTACCAGGACCTGACGGTGGAGTTGGCAAAAAGACAAGTGGCGTTTAGGCGAGTAAAGGCGACACTGTACAAAAAGTGGGTGCGATTTGGTATGCATTCGTGAGGGCAGAAGGCTTGGGACAGACATGAGGAGCGGAGCTGGAAGAGAGACTGTGGACTGTGATTGGGGAGCTGGAAAATGTATAAATGCTATAACTGCTATAGCTCGAGGACTTGGAGAACCGCTCGGGGGGGGGGGGGTTTAAACTAATTTGTCAGGGGGATGGGAAAATGAGCTGTAGTCCAGAAGCCAGTGTTGAGAGTAGTGAGGTACTGAGGAGGGTATCAAAGTCACAGGAGTGTACCGGCAGGCAGGAAGGTGGGTTGAAGTGTTTCTACTTTAATGCAAGGAGCATCCGGAATAAGGAAGGTGAACTTGGAGCGTGGATTGGTACTTGGGACTACGATGTTGAGGCCATTACGGAGACATGGTTACAACAGGAATGGTTGTTGGAAGTTCCGGGGTATACATGTTTCAGTAAGAGTAGGGAAGGTGGTAAAAGAGGTGGAGGAGTAGCATTGTTAATCAAGGATAGTTTAACGGCTGCAGAAAGGCAGTTCGAGGGGGTGCTGCCTACTGAGGTAATACGGGCTGAAGTTAGAAATAGGAAAGGAGTGGTCACGTTGTTAGGAGTTTTCTATAGGAGCCCAAATAGTAATAGAGATGTGGAGGAAGAAATTGCAAAGCAGATTATGGATAGGTGTGGAGGTCTCAGGGTAGTTGTCATGGGTGACTTTAACTTTCCAAATATTGATTGGAACCTCTATAGGTCGAACAGTTCGGTCGGGGCAGTTTTTGTACAGTATGTGCAGGAGGGTTTCCTGACACAATATGTGGATAGACCGACAAGAGGTGGGGCCACATTGGATTTGGTACTGGGTAATGAACCGGGCCAAGTGTTAGATTTGTTTGTGGGAGAGCACTTTGGAGATAGTGACCACAATTCGGTGTCTTTCATTATTGTAATGGAGAGGGATAGGGCCATGTGGCAGGGCAAGGTTTATAATTGGGGAGGGGTAATTATGATGCGATTAGGCAACAATTAGGGAGCATAAGATGGGAACAGAAACTGTCAGGGAAAGGCACAAATGAAAAGTGGAGCTTGTTCAAGGAACAAATACTGCGTGTCCTTGATAGGTATGTCCCTGTCAGGCAGGGAGGAAATGGCCGTGTGAGGGAACCATGGTTCACAAAAGAGGTTGAATGTCTTGTCAAGAGGAAAAAGGAAGCGCATGTAAGGATGAGAAAATAAGGTTCAGTTGGGTCGCTTGAGGGTTACAGGGTAGCAAGGAAAGAGCTAAACAAAAAGGGCTTACGAGAGCTAGGAGGGGGCATGAGAAGTCCTTGGCGGGTCAGATCAAGGAAAACCCCAAGGCTTTTTACTCTTATGTGAGAAATAAAAGAATGACCAAGGTGAGGTTAGGGTCGGTCAAGGACAGTAGTGGGAACTTGTGCATGGAGTAAGAAGAGATAGGAGATGCGTTGAATGAATACGTCTCTTCAGTGTTCACCGAGGAGAGGGGCTACGGTTTTGAGGATGAGTGTGATACAGGCTGGTAGGCCGGCGGACGTAGATGTCCTGAGGGAAGGCGTATTAGCAATTTTGAAAAACCTGAGGGTCGACAAGTTCCCTGGACCAGATGGGATATACCCTAGGATTCTTTGGGAGGCAAGGGATGAGATTGCAGAGCCGCTGGCTTTGATCTTTGGATCCTCACTGTCCACAGGGATAGTGCCAGAGGACTGGAGATGGGCGAATGTTGTTCCTCTGTTCAAGAAAGGGAATAGGAATGACCCTAGTAATTATAGGCCAGTTAGTCTTACTTCGGTGGTCGGTAAATTAATGTAAAGGGTCCTGAGGGATAGGATTAATGACCATCTGGAAAGATGCAGTTTAATCCGGGATAGTCAAGATGGATTTGTGAAGGGTAGGTCTTGCCTCACAAATTTGATTGAATTCTTTGAGGAGGTAACTAAGTGTGTAGATGAAGGTAGAGCAGTTGATGTCGTATACATGGATTTCAGTAAGGCGTTTGATAAGGTTCCCCATGGTCGGCTCATGAAGAAAGTAAGGAGGTGTGGGATAGAGGGAAATTTGGCCAATTGGATAAGTAACTGGCTATCACAGAAGACAGAGGGTGGTGGTGGGTGGAAACTTTTCAGACTGGAGACCAGTTACCAGCGGTGTACCACAGGGATCAGTGCTGGGTCCTCTGCTATTTGTGATTTTTATAAATGACTTGGAGGGGGCTGAAGGGTAGGTCAGTAAATCTGCTGATGACACCAAGATTGGTGGAGTAGTGGATGAGGTGGAGGGGTGTTGTAGGCTGCAAAGAGACATTGATAGGATGCAGAGCTGGGCCGTAAAATGGCAGATGGAGTTTAACCTTGATAAGTGCGAGGTGATTCATTTTGGTGGGACAAATTTGAATGTGGATTACAGGTTCAACGGCAGGGTCCTGAGGAATGTGGAGGAACAGAGATCTTGGGGTTCATGTCCACAGACCTCTGAAGGTTGCCACTCAAGTGGATAGAGCTGTGAAGAAGGCCTATCGTGTGTTAGTGTTTATTAACAGGGGGCTTGGGGTTAAGAGCCATGGGGTTATGCTGCAACTGTACAGGACCCTGGTGAGACCATATTTGGAGTATTGTGTGCAGTTCTGGTCACATCATTATAGGAAGGGTGTGGAAGCATTGGAAAGGGTGCAAAGAAGATTTACCAGGATGCTGCCTGGATTGGAGGGTAGGTCTTATGAAGAAAGGTTGAGGGAGCTAGGGCTTTTCTCATTGGAGCGAAGGAGGATGAGAGGCGACTTAATAGAGGTTTATACGATGATGAGGGGGATAGATAGAGTGGACGTTCAGAGACCATTTCCTCAGGTGGATGTAGCTGTTACAAGGGGGCATAACTATAAGGTTCGGGGTGGGAGATATAGGAGGGATGTCCGAGGTAGGTTCTTTACTCAGAGTGGTTAGGGTGTGGAATGGACTGCCTGCTGTGATAGTGGAGTTGGACACTTTAGGAAATTTCAAGCGGTTATTGAATAGGCACATGGAGCACACCTGAATGACGGAGTGGGAGAGCTTGATCTTGGTTTCGGACAAAGCTCGGCACAACATCGAGGGCCGAGGGGCCTGTTCTGTGCTGTACTATTCTATGTTCTATTAAGAGTTGGGAGAGGATATGGAGGAGGGATTCTGGTGTGAGGTGCTCCAGAGAGTGAATGCCTCCACCTTGTGCGCGCGGTTGGGGCTGATACAGCTGAAGGTGGTATACAGAGCACACCTCACGAGGGAGAGGATGAGCCGATCCTTTGAAGGAGTAGAAGATGTTTGTGAACGTTGCGGGGGAGGCCCCGCTAATCACGCTCATATGTTCTGGTCCTGTCCAAAGCTAGAATATTACTGGAAGGAGGTTTTTAGGGTAATTTCTAAAGTGGTGCACTTGAAACTGGACCCAGGCCCCCAGTGGCCATATTCGGGGGTGTCGGACCAGCCAGGGTTGGAAACAGGTGCGGAGGCAGATATTGTAGCCTTCGCCTCGTTGATCGCCTGAAGGCGGATCCTGATGGGATGGAGAGCAGCCTCTCCACCCTGTGCCCTGGCATGGCGGGGGGACTTGTTGGAATTCTTGACTCTTGAGAAGGTTAAGTTTGAACTGAGGGGAAGGATGGAGGGGTTCTACAATTCATGGACATTATTCATCATGCACTTCCAAGAACTGGATAACATTGAACATTAGTTGGGGGGAGGGGGGGGGGCGGCGTGTGTTGATGGTGACTATGGGTGATTCCGGATTCCTTTTTGTCATTCGTTTATGTTAATATGCAGGCTAATGTTTGGGGTTTGGTGAGAGGATGGGATCGTTGTTATTGATTTGGGGATTGACATATTTGTTACTGATTATTGTTTGTTGTTGGTGGGTGTAAATGTGGGAGAAAATGTGAAAAAGGAGAATAAAAAATATTTAAAAAAAAAACATCAAGAAGGAACTTTGAAAACACAAATACCTATGTTCATTATTTCTATTTTAAATAGAGTCCAGTGTCCTATATGACAAAAAATCATTTCTACCAATGCTGAACATGAAGCCCTGCGAGAGCAAGCAATGTTCAGCTGCAGACTTTCACCTCCTGAATATATCCTCAAGGTTAGGCAATGGATTGCCATATTGATGACTATCTGGCTTCATTATTAATATTTTCAGTTGATGCAAATAAACTTCAAAATCAACTTCTCAGAAATCTACCTAATTAATCTGAAATTAGTTTCAAAGGTTAAGAATGCCACAAGCTCTTTGTTGGGAGGAAAGAGACAAACTAAACAGGAATTACATCACCTTTGTGCTGCAGTGTGGAAAACTGCTTAAAATATAATGTAATTTGCTTCCCAAGTGTTCAATGTGCTCATTTTATACCATTGTGAAAACAGAAGAATTCACCACATGAAAAGGAATTCCATTGCACTTTATTTAGGACATTGACAAGGACTTCTGCGGAATTACCCACAAACTCATTCGGTTTTTGTGAAAACAAAGTTAGGCTGTACTAATATCTTTCTTGCAAAACAATAAACTCAACTCAGCAGTTACAAACACTGTCCTGACAATGCAGTATGGCCAGCCAATACCCATCTGCATGTGCGCACTGGTTTGCGCATGTGCAGAAATCCAATGCATACATCAGTTTACCTCCCACACAGGCAACTCATTTTGCTTACCAACTCAGTTATTGCAACATTTTCTTAGATTGTGGATTCCATGGATCCCACATTTTACTTCGCTCAGAATATCTAGATCAAGCATTTTATTGACATTTGGAGAAAGTGTTACAATGAAGAGACAAAATACGGTCTTAAAATGTCTGCATATTCTGTCACATTCTTAAATCTTGAGTTTGAGGAGGATCAATGAATTCATTTTTCAAAAAATGTATTTATGAGATGTGGGCATCACTGCCTGGGCCAGCATTTATTGCCCATCCCTGATCGCCCATTTCAGAGGGCATTACAAGATTTAACCACATTGCTGTGAATCTGGAGTCAGATGTAGGCCAGACCAGGTAAGGAAGGCCAATTTCTTTCCGCAAGGGCATTCATGAACCAGATGTGTTTTTACAACAAATCGACAATTTTGTATACATTTAAAAAAAAAGCCAGGTTTTTCCTGAATTCAAATTTCACCGTCTGCCGAGGTGGGATTCAAACCCAGGACTCCAGAACATTGCCCTGGGTGTTTGGTCCAGTGGCACTGCCCCCCACCCCCACCCCGCCACTCCCCAATAAAATAACTGTTTTTCCAATTCAACTCACTGGCTTTGTAGTATTTATGGGTCAGGCAATCATTCACATCCATATCCCATCCGGTCACAATTCAGACAATTTCACATTCCTCTTCTCTTGCTGCATACACCTCCACCGTGCCCCTACCAAACTATCTAAATGCACTGTGATCTGCCAAATGTGCAGCACAGTAGCACAGTGGTTAGCACTGCTGCCTCCCAGCTTCAGGTACTAGGGTTCAATTCCGGCCTCGGGTGACTATGTCAGTGTGGAGTTTGCACTGTCTCCCCATGTCAGCATGTGATTCTTCCGGTTCCTCTGGTTTCCTCCCACAGTCCAAAGATATGCAAGTTAGGTAGATTAGCCGTGCTATATTGCTCCTTAGTGGCCAAAAGGTTAAGTGGGGTTATTGGGATAGGATGGAGGCATGAGCTTTTAAAGGGTGCTCTTTCCAAGGGC
This sequence comes from Scyliorhinus torazame, assembly GCF_047496885.1. Classification (NCBI taxonomy): domain Eukaryota; kingdom Metazoa; phylum Chordata; class Chondrichthyes; order Carcharhiniformes; family Scyliorhinidae; genus Scyliorhinus; species Scyliorhinus torazame. The sequence goes on from NC_092722.1 coordinate 130,962,711, forward strand.
CGGTGCAGACCCGATGGGCCGAATGGCCTCCTTCTTCACTGTCATTTCTATGATTCTATGTTTAGGTAAGTAAAGGTGTTTTTGTATTACTTCCAAACATTAATCATGTTTCTGGAGAATGTTTGACAGAATCATTGGGGAGACTTAAAGTTCTGCTGTATGAGACAGGAAAGCTTTATTACTTAACAATGTTGAATTGTGTAACAAAAAACTAATATGAATGAGTTTGGGTTGGCGGAGGAAGGTAGGAAAGAGTTCCGGTAGATGCAGGTGCGGGACTTTCCGAGGAAGGTCTTCCTGACCTTCCTGATAGCACCTGCCTCCTCGTTACTGGAGACGGTGCGGTCAGCTGGGTGGGGGGTTGGCAAGGGAGTCGTCTCAGCGATTGGAGGAGGATAAGGGGTCCATGATGGAGGGGGTTAGGGATAAGTAGGAGGATGAGCTGGGGGTGGCACTGGAGGGGGGATTGTGGTGTGAGGTGCTACCGAGGGTGAAAGCCTCGACCTAATGTGCGAGGCTGGGGTCGATAAGGCTAAAGGTGTACAGAGCGCACCTGACAAAGTCTAGGATGAGCCAGCTGTTTGAGGGGGTGGAGGATGTCTGAGAAGGATGTGGGCGGGGCCCTGCAAACCATGTACAGGTGTGTTTTGGAGAACGGTTTTCAGCAGCATTTCGGAGGTTTTGCATGTTGATGTGGAGCCCGGTCCCCTGGGAGCCATATTCAGGGTGGCAGACCGGCCGGAGTTGCAGGCGGGTACGGGGTCAGATGTTTCAGATTTTGCCTTACTGATTGCTCGCATGCAGGTCTTATTGGGGTGGAGGTTTAATGTGGCCGGTGGGTTTGCTATTGTTGTAAAATGTAATGTTCAAAATTTGGAATAAAAATACAAGAAAAGGTTGGGTGGATTGCAGCTAAGGTTATTAAAAGATTACTAGTTATGAAATGGGAAGGCGTTTACAATTTTTGTTTCTTTCAGTTTGGTTCCTTCTTGAAAACAAAATGAAACTTGCATCTCTCCATGAAGCGGACATAGAAATCATTGTCATCATAATGTGATACACAAGAAAATTGACAATACTCAATTGCCCTTAATATTACAGCCTAGTAGGCCTTTCGATTTGTAATGTGATTGCCTTGATTCTGCTCCTTATCCAGAAGCACAAACATGTTTATCTCACGCACGTACACAGAAGAGTGCCATCAAATCCACATCGGGAGTTTGTAATTGGAGAAAATAAAGAATGCTTCAGCAAGTAGGTTTTAAATACAAAGATTAAAGTTAACAATTTTACATAATTTAAGTTTAGAACAGGTTTAAAATTTGCAATAGAAAGGGTTTCTACCCTAGCCGACTCGCAAGGCTCCAGGCTTAAGTCACATGGAGCACAAAACTCAGATTGGCATTCAGTGCAGTACTGCCTTGACACACAAGACATTAAATCAAGGCCCCACCTGCCTGCTTGGATGGATGTACAAGATCCCATGTTTCAATTCTGAAGAGTAGTTCCCCCTCCCCCCCTTCCCCGCTACTGTCCTGGACAATATCTATCCCTCAATCAATACCACAGAAACAGATTATCTGGTCATTATCACATTGCTGTTGGTGGGAGTTTGCTGTGTGCAAATTGGCTGTCACCCGACTTACATTACAGCAATGACTACACTTCAAAAGTACTTAATTGGCTGTAAAGCACTTTGAGACATCCGGTAGTTTTGAAAAGTGCTATACAAATGCAAATCTTTTCCTTTTTTGACTACTCCATTGTAAACACTGCTCAGGATTTCTAACAGTCAAGGCTAAACACAGGACATGTCTACCAAGCACAGCTGATTAACCCCTAATCATCCAGCTGCTCTTGGACCCAATTGTAAGTGTAATTACCTTTTTGTCAGGTACAATTTGCCTGATAAACATGTCAGAACACTTGCTGCTTAGTCTATTTCAACAGATAACTGCTGTCCATCCACAGCCTGCAGGCACAATTACCAAAGAAGACGGCTGTTATAAAGCACATAGAAGCTAATGCACTAAAGGAGGCTGAAAAAAAGAAATCGCCACCTGACCTCTGGATAACCCAAGCAGGAGATTAGCCTATTTCCAAACAAGCAGGCTGTCACACACAGCTTGGCCAATTGCTCCCATTGCCACTGTGCATACAGTTCTTACACAGGCTAATGAGGGCAGACTGTTATGCTATTACTGCATTACTATTATTTCTATACCCTTTCTAAGCCAAGTATTGTAAATGCTTCTCATCAATGCAAAAGCAGAGAGGGGCCCAAAATCTTCGGGAGCACAAAAGGTGAAAAAGTTCAAAAACAGATTTTAATTGGGATGCCTAGGCTACATAATCATGAGAAATTTGAAATAAAAACAGAAAATGTTGGAAAAACGCAGCAGGTCTGGCAGCATCTGTGGAGAGAGAAACAGAGTTAAAGTTTCGGGTCCAATATGACTCTTCTTCGGAACGGGGAACTAATTTATATGAGAACCTTGATATGGGATTACCAATATTGATGTCTTGTATATTAGTCTAATTGTTTGCAACACTATTTTTAAAGCTTCAAAAATATTTTTGAAAAATCACCTGATGGAGACTCCCTTTTACCACATAATAATGTAAATAGCATTATTTTCACACTTGGCCTTTCAATTAAGGAGAATTAAGCTCCTTCTTTTATCAGGTGTTGACTGGCTCCCAGACATATTTACTCATCCCTATTAGTACCCATCCCCTCACATTCCCTAGTGAGAACAGCTATCAAGGAAATGAATGTAAACTCGTAACACTGTTATACACACAACAAAGCTAACACTTCCGGAAATGGCAGCAATTTATTACCAGCTCAATGGCCAACCTACAAAAATTACCTATACTTCACGGGTTTGCGTCACATACCAAAAATCCAACAAAATCCTTGACGGTTTTTGTTAAACCTGCATTCACTTTGATCAGAGGTGCAAACAGCCTCTCTGAGGGATATGAAAGCCACCTGCTGTGGTTGGCAGGGCAGCTGCTAATTGGTAAATTCTTCAGAACTTTCCTAACAGATCCCAGGTTTTTACAGGAAAGTAAAAACAAAAGCACTGAGTGTCACACAATGAAAGCCAGCTCACGGGGGGACCATGCATCAAAGGAAAATAAAACTGCTGTGTGCTCAAAACCAGCAGCACACAACTCTCAAAACGGTGCACCTAAAAATCTGGAATTAAAATTTACTTGACAAAAATTACAAACTGATCACGTTAGTTTTGGAGGCCAAAATCAATACTGCTAAATACGCCGGCATCTCCACATCATGGCTAAATACAAAGGTAATGCTGCTTTAAGAATTACCTATACTTCACATGCTGACATTATGTGGGGAACGAAATTCCCATAGGTTTTGGCAGCTAGAACAGAGGGATTTGTTACTTTTCTGAGGAAGGAGGTCTGGTTATTTGGGTTCATACTAATCCTGCTCAATCTTCATTTTTCCCCACAGGCACCATACTTTCCAAAACTAGACCCTTAGGCTATAGCACTGTGGGAAGTCCGGTCTCGTTATATTCAGAACTAAGCCCAACGGCACCAATGGTGTTCTAATCTCAGACACACCCACATAACCCAGGCTGGAGGGCAAAGAAAAATTTTAACTGTGGGAACTGCACATCTCAGCAAGTTATCCTCACGGTGGACCTGAACTAGTAGATTAGAAAATCCTTCCGGATATGTATAACACAAAATGAATCAAAAGTCCGTCAATATCTTAGCACATTTTCCTTTAGATAAATATCCTTATCTGCAACAGCAGGCCTGCAAGATATTTTCCCATCATGGAAACATATAAAAAATGGTTAGGGCATTATTTTATGTGGTAACAACTGTGCCATTATGCACCTGTATTTGTGTTGATGCAAAGCTGCTTCAGAAAAATAGCATTGTGATGTGAACCAGACTGGTAACGTGAACTCTGAGCAATCATACTAGGAGGTGAAAGACTATCTTAAACAGCTGGGCTTTGTACAGGTGTATTATAACCCAAGCCCACTGTAAAGGTGATTATAAACATGCTTTTGAATGATTTTAATGTTAGCAAAGAACGCAGTGTAAGGGTCCTTCCTGTTTCTTCCCTTATTTCCACTTTCTTTTATTTTTCTGTTACCTTTTGGATCCATGGATGATTAATGGACCTGTATCTTTAAGACAAGCAGGATTAATAAACATGTTTCTTTAAGGCAAGCAGCTGAATTCAGAAGTTATGGGAGAGAAGTCTGCTAGTTTGAGCTGTTTTCAACAGGGGGCTGCAGACATTTCAGCATCAGAAAGAGAAATGTGGCGGGACTCAGTTTGACAGATTGGTTGGTGGCCAATGAATTGGCCCAAAAAACTGTACTCTGCCCTGTAACAGGTGGTGATTGGATCTTATCCCACTGGAATGATTTTCAGAGCCCCAAGGAGTTTCAGTTTGATTATGGCAGCACAGAGAAAGGTCCTGCTGCGCTCTCCCCTCCTTTTTTTTTTTAATACAGAAAAGCTGTGTGCGTTGTATTTCTGAACTGGCAGAGAACCTGGATGAATCTATCTACAGGGAAACCATTGCAGGCAGAAAACAAAGACCATGGGCGAGATTCTCCAACCCCCCGCCGGGTCGGAGAATCGCCGGGGGCTGGTGTGAAACCCACCCCCGCTGGTTGCCGAATTCTCCGGCACCGGATATTCGGCGGGGGCGGGAATCGCGCCGTGCCGGTTGGCGGCACCCCCCCCGCGATTCTCCGGCCCGGATGGGCCGAAGTCCCGCTGCTAAAATGCCTGTCCCGCCGGCGTGGATTAAACCACCTACCTTACCGGCGGGACAAGGTGGCGCGGGCGGGCTCCGGGGTCCTGGGGGTGGCGCGGGACGATCTGACCCCGGGGGGGGGGGGGGGGGGGCCACGGTAGCCTGGCCCACGATCGGGGCCCACCGATCCGTGGGCGGGCCTGTGCCGTGGGGGCACTCTTTTCCTTCTGCCTTCGCCACGGTCTCCACCAAGGCGGAGGCGGAAGAGACTCCCTCCACTGCGCATGTGCGGGAATGCCGTCAGCGGCCGCTAACGCTCCCGCGCATGCGTCGCCTGGAGATGTCACTTCCGCGCCAGCTGGCGGGGCACCAAAGGCTTTTTCCGCCAGCTGGCGGGGAGGAAATTTGTCCGGCGCTGGCCTAGCCCCTTAAGGTTGGGGCTCGGCCCCCTAAGATGCGGAGCATTCCGCACCTTTGGGGCGGCGCGATTCCCGACTGATTTGCGCCGTTTTGGGCGCCAGTCGGCGGACATCGGGCCGATACCGGAGAATTTCGCCCCAGAACCTTCGATCACTCTCCAGAAAAAATGAATGTTGTATTTCTGGGAGTGTTGTATTTCTGGAACTACAGAGGCCTGCAAGACTCCACAATAAAAACTACAAACTGAAAGCAAGGTTTGATATATACACACATACATATATGAGGGTGGGGGGGGGGGGGGGGGCAAGTTAAAGTGGGATATTAGCAATTAGATAATAGTTAACCAGTTGTGTTTGCTGCATATTTCATTATAGTTCTTATTATAAATAAACTAATTATGTTTACATTTAAAAACCTGATGACTGTAATTATTGGGTGTGGTACAGTGACACAGTGGTTAGCACTGCTGCCCCATGGTACTGAAGTTTCGGGTTCAATCCCGGCCTTGGATCACTGTTCGTGTGGAGTTTGCACATTCTCTCAGTGTCTGCATGGGTCTCACCCCTGCAAACCAAAGATGTGCAGGGTAGGTGGATTGACCAGGCTAAATTGGCCCTTATTGGAACAAAAATGAATTGGGCCGTCAAAGGCCAAAAACTTTGTGTATTTTGTTTAAGGATTATTGGTTAATTTACTTGTGTTGTGACTCTGGATCAAATGGGGCTGGAATTGGCAGTGTACTAGCACAGGGTGGCGTAACAGCAGGAACATAAAAAATTAACCAGCCACAGGAGCACGTATGTCAGAGATACAGTCTGAGACCAACAGCAGCACTATAATGCACCATTACTACAATTACTATATCAGATGCCAGGGTACTAGATAATAACAACTTTAGTGTGTGTTAACCGGAAGAAGAAAATTTGGCAAAATTATAAAAAGCTTCCCATTTCATTGCACATGTATTGTTAACAAAACTCTCACCACATTTTCAATTAATGCCTTTTCTCTGTTTTTGGGATCAACTTGCCAGCGTCTCATCCCATTTGCAAAGGACCGTCTTGAAAAAGGCAACATAATCTGCACACAAGGGTATTAATTAACTCGGCTGCTTACTTGATCCTGGATTTTGCATCGAGTAGCATAAACCCTCTATAGGGAAAAGTTGATTGGATTTGATGTCATTCTTTCCAGCTGGGAAATCCGTTCCCTTTTGCTGGCATGAGCAGGGTGTTTTGACTGGGATAATGAGCAAGAGATCAAAGAGAACATTTCTTAAAATTGCAAACATTATGTATATATGATTAAAACAAAAACACTGGCACGGATGTATGTAGATAGCTGCATGGTTTCTTTCATTTTTATATGAATTAAAAGGATTTTTGAGCTGTCCATAATTATCCACTTCCTTTATTCCGCAAAGTTGTTCTTTGATTTCACCTGTAATCACTTAAAATCCATCAATTAAGTTGTTAGGGCAAATTCATTTCAGGTCTGAACAAAAGATCATCTAGGTTTGTCGAGATTGAATGCCTACATAACTTTATAATATTGATTTATATCAGTTTGACAATATATGAAATACATTTTGCTGATAAAAATATAGATACCTGTATACATTAAAAGCAAGTTGTGTAACCATGCTGGTCAAGGTAGCAAGTGTCAACTGGCTATTCTACTATGGAGGCCATCCCAACCAAAATTTGGTTCTATATTCATTCAACACCCAATAACAACTTGTATTTTCATGACATCCTTAACATCCTTCACAGGAGCATTATAAAACAAAATCGGACATTCGAACTACAACTATATTAGGGTAGATGATCAAAAGTTTGGTCAAAGTTAAAAGGAGGAAAGAAAGGTAGCAAGGCATAGAGGTTTACTGGGTGAATTCCAGAGCACAGCCCTATTTAGGTGCTAAGTCACCAATGGGTTAAAATTGGGATTGCTCTCGAAGATTGATCAGCAAACTGCAGCTACCTTATAAAATTGTGGAGGTGCAGGACATTAGAGTTTGAAAGGGGCAAGGCCATGGAGGGATTTGAAAACCAAGATGTGGGGCTGGATTCTCCATTGGTGGGATCCTCCGCTTCACTGGCAGCGCACTCATGCCCGCGGATTTTCCGACGGCGTGGGGCTGCCCACAATGGGGAAACTCCATTGGCTGACCGCCGGAAGGAGAATCCCGCTGCCGGCGGAGGCACGCCGCACCAGAAAACAGTGCGCCAGAATGGAGAAACCCGCTCGTGGACTTTAAAGTTGAGGCATTGTTTAAACCGGAGTCAGTGTATGTCAATGAACACATAGGTGCGATGGGTGAATCAGACTTGGTTAAAATTAGGACACAGGCTGAATTTAAGAAAACTTCAAGTTTACAGAGGGAAGCATGTCAGAAAAGACATGTCTACAGGTAACTAAAATATGAATGAGGGTTTCAGTAGCAGATGAACAGAGGCGAGATGCAGTCAGGCATTCTCTAATGTATCTGGACTGCAAATGAGGTCAGTGGATAATAAAGATTGGGAATTCTGATCAATTGTCTTCTCCATAGTAATGTTGTAGTCCCTTTATTTTTATCAAATAAGGACAGCACGGTGGCGCAGTGGGTTAGCCCTGCTGCGGTCACTGTCCGTGTGGAGTTTGCACATTCTCCCCGTGTTTGTGTGGGTTTCGCCCCCACAACCCAAAAATGTGAAGGCTAGGTGGATTGGCCACGCTAAATTGCTCCTTAATTGGAAAAAAATAATTGGGTATTCTAAATTAAAAAACAATTTTTTAAAATCAAGAATGAATGATTAGGAATTCAGTGCTTTCACAATAAAACTCAGATCTTACTTAAAAGGCCAGTTACGTTCTTTTATAAAGCATGAGGACTAATACTGACAAGATCATTGCAAATGTCACCCCTCAATGAAGGCATCAGAGAAAATCTTTGGAGCATAAAGCTGAGTGTTTGTAATCTGTTGGGCAGACTGCATCTTCCCATCCACTTAACAAAGATATGCTGTTTATTTTAAAGGATGCAGGCTTGAGAATAAAGAATGGACGGCCTACAAAGTCCCCATATCTGATAACATAAAGGTAAATTTGCAGACTCCATTTAATTGGCTTTCTCTGTGAAGAAAATATTCTGAAGTCAGAGTTGCAGAAGGAAGAGTGAGTGCAGCAGTCAGTGACTACTTTGAATAGGCCTTGTGGGTTAGCCAAGATTTTCAGGCGCAAGGGGCAACATTTAAATTAAATTTAAACAAATGGCAGGCATTTGGGATGAAGAGGAAAACTTCTCTCACCCACAAAGGCTCCTTTCGCTCATTTTGTGATCTTGAAAGGCAATGCTATTATGGATCGCATAGTCTCAAATTTTTCAATTAGGAAGCTTGGGCGCAGAGAAGAAAAGTATTTAAAATAAGAGAACAAGCCAGAGCTCCTGGAAGAGAAAACAAACAATGCCTAACATCCCAGTAGTAGCTTTTGGCTTAGTGTATGGAAGCAAGGTTTGAATAAGTGAATGAAGTCTTATTGGCCTGGGAGCAGCATTTAAACATTCAGTTAGTCTTGATCTCCTAGAAAGTTAATTGGACAAGTGTGGTTCGGCAACACAGAAGATTAGCACCAAAGAAAAATTCTTTCTTTGGATCATAAACAACTGACCAGACTAAAGTTATAGTTGAAAGGGTCAGATCAACTTGAAAAGCAAAGGTAAAAAAAAAAGTGTTACAAATATTATGGGATTGCAACATTTCATAACAGGAGAGAATACCAATTTTAATTAAATTTAAATGCTATGTTTAATGTTAATTTATATACACTTTGTTAACTTAAATGCATTAAAAGCCTTTTATATTTCTAGTGGTTCTAAAAATTATCAAAGCCTTTGGGCTTGTTGTCTTAACATTGTCAAAGTGTACTATTTCCATAAATTTTAATTTTAATTCAAACTGTCATTCAGAACTTGAAATTTCAAAACCTAATAACCAGAGTTTGTTATATTAGATTTTTTCAAAAAGTAAAATACCTTTTATTCTTTAAAATCAGTATTCCTAATCTAAACATGCATGTTCAACAGAAATTGCATTGTGTTACATGGCTGTAATTAATTTGAGGGATTTTGATGATATAAACAGAGGAAACATTGACCAATTTGATCAATATTCCAAATTTTACAACAGAATTAAAGTCAAATAAGTTATGTTCTTGCATAGCTACAGCTACATCCAAATAATTGTAATAGCAGCAAGTAATCAGCAAAAGCGATTGGTGGCGAGGTGGAGATGGTTGACAGCTTCAAATTCCTTGGTGTACACATCACCAACAATCTGTCCTGGTCCACCCACGTCGACACTACGTCCAAGAAAGCACAACAGCGCCTATACTTCCTCAGGAAACTATGGAAATTCGGCATGTCCACATTGACTCTTATGAACTTTTACAGATGCACCATAGAAAGTTGCATCACAGCCTGATATGGCAACTGCTCAGCCCAAGACCATAAGAAACTATAGAGAGTTGTGAACGCAGCCCAGTCCATCACACGAACCCGCCTCCCATCCATTGACACTGTCTGTACCTCCCGCTGTCTTGGGAAAGCGGGCAGCATAATCAAAGACCTGGCTTACTCACTCTTCCAACTTCTTCCATTAGGCAGGAGATACAAAAGCCGGAGAACGCGCATCAACAGATTCAAAAACAGCTTCTTCCCCGCTGTCACCAGACTCCTAAATTTAAAAAAAATACATTTAGAGTACCCAATTCATTTTTTCCAATTAAGGGGAAATTTAGCGTGGCCAATCCACCTACCCTGCACATCTTTGGGTTGTGGGGGCAAAACCCACGGAAACACGGGGTGAATGTGCAAACTCCACACGGACAGTGACCCAGGGCCGGGATCAAACCTGGGACTTCAGCGCCGTGAGGCAGAGTGCTATCCACTGCGCCACCGTGCTGCCCCCCACGACTCCTAAATGACCCTATTATGGACTGATCTGATCTCTTCACACATCTTCTCTACTGAGTAGTACTGCAATTCTGTTAGCTTCACCCGATGCCTTTGTCTATGTATTTACATTGTGTATTTATTTACGTCGTGTATTTATGTACGTCCTGTGTTTTTTTCATGTATGGAATGATCTGTCAGAACTGTATGCAGACAATACTTTTCACTTTACCTATAAACAAATCCAATCAAAATTAAATATTCCACATTCTGAGTCCTTAATTTATACCATTAAAGTAAAACCTGGTAAGATCACGGAATCCCCCACAATCCTGGGGGTCACCATTGATCACAAACTGAACTGGACTAGCCACATTAATACTGTGGCTACCAGGGCAGGTCAAAAGCTAGGAATCCAACGGCAAGTAACTCACCTCCTGACCCCAAAGCCTGTCCACCATCTAAAAAGGCACAAGTGTAATGGAATACTCTCCACTTGCCTGGATGAGTGCAGCTCCAACAAAACTCAAGAAGCTCAACACCATCCAGGAGCTTGATTGCTCCTCCTTCCACAAACATTCAGTACCATAATAACTAGGCTACCATATTCAAATTACCTTTCTAAACTAAAGACAATGAACGTGGATTAGGGAACAGTACCTTACACAAACCCATGCTAGGGATAAATAAATGATCTCTGCTTCGAAAGTGAAGGTATAGTGCAAACGTTTGCAAAAGACGAGGACTGCATCAAAATACAGGACGACATTAACAGGTTGTAGAATTGACAGATAAATGACAAATTAAGTAAAAGCAGAAAATATTGGAAAACACTCAAGGATTTGTAGCACGTGCGGAGAGGAACAGATATTCTCCTGGCACAGATGCAAGAGCAAAGATATTTCTGGAAATCTGAATTAAATAAAAAATCTGAAAATACTTAGCAGGTCAAGCAGCATTTGGGGAAAGTAGTTCTAATGAAAAATCATTGCCCTGAAATGTTGGGCATGATTCAGCAGTCTCATCGCGCCTGACTTGGGTGTCGGGACGAGGTTGTTGAATCTTGCCTTGACGCTTGAAACATCCCATGAAATTTAACGGAATCTAGCAAGATGTCATGATCTGGATCTCACCCTCACTGGTCAGGATTCAGATTGGAATATTTAAATGAGCGATTCACCCGGCCCTCCAACGGCTGCGCGTGGAGACCTAACCAGGGTGCCGTTTTGTACTGGAGCACTGGTCCACACGACGGCATCTCGGAATGGGGATGATCCACTCAACGTCTGGGACTCCCACGGCCATGCCTGGGAGACCTTGCCAGGGAGCTATTTAGTGGACCTGTCATAATGCCACCTGGAGGGAGGGGGGGGGGTGAAACATCTCCAGGCCATTGGAGACACCTGGGTGGTCAGGGAGGTACCCTGACACTCCCACTGGCACCCAGCCATCTTGGCATTGCCAGCACCACATGGGCACTGTCAGGGCACCTAGATGGCACTGCCAGGGGTTGGGGTGGCTTGCCAGATAGAGGGGTTGTTACCGGTTGCCTCCCCAAGGTTGGGTGGATGAGGGGGGGGGGGGGGTAAAACATTCAGGGCATTCCAGTCAAAATGGCGGCCTGCTCTGTGAGGAGCCCTTACTGAAACTTGCCAGCAGGAAATACTCAAGTGCAGCCTCAGCGGAGAGAATATTTAAAAAAAAATTCCAAGTGCCATTGAAGAGCGGGATGTTTCTTGGCGCTGCAGCTGCTGAGAAACACCTGCTAAATGCGCCGTTCAGCATACTTTAACTCAGGTCTGTTGAATCTTCTCCATTAGTTCTGCTTCTCTCCCTCTGATTGATACCTCCAAAAGGCCATACACTTTGTTTAATCATGTGTCTTTGTGCGCTATATTTTCAGCAAGTTTTCTAGATTTGCATATATAAATGTTGTGATATTTTAGTACATTAACAACAACATATTAATGCGGCTACAAAATAGAAGATACTTTTGATCTTGGTCTTTCTAAAGTAATAGTTTCAAACCTTTTCCTTTATAGGGACTATTTAAAAAATATATATATTTTATTAAAGTTTTTCGATCAAAAAGAATTTTCCATTTTTACAACTTTGCAACAAAATGTACATTGACCGTGACCGTTATTTAAACAATATATTAACTAACAACAAGTACAGAAAAAGAAATAGTAACATTGAAAAAATAAATATAATTATAAACAACTAGCATGGAAAAGAACAAAAAACCCCCAAGGACCCACATGTACCCTCCCCTCCCCCCCACCCGGGTTGCTGCTGCTGTCTTTCCTGTTTTCCCTTATCGCTCTACGAGATAGTCAAGGAACGGTTGCCACCGCCTGGTGAACCCCTGAGCCGAACCTCTTAGTGCGTACTTTATTCGCTCCAATTTTATAAAACCCTGCCATGTCGTTTATCCAGGCCTCCACGCCCGGGGGTTTAGCTTCTTTCCACATTAGTAGAATCCTTCGCCGGGCTACTAGGGACGCAAAGGCCAAAACATCGGCCTCTCTCGCCTCCTGCACTCCCGGCTCTTCTGCAACCCCAAATATAGCCAACCCCCAGCTTGGTTCGACCCGGACCCCCACCACCTTTGAGATCACTCTTGCCACACCCACCCAGAACCCATGCAATACCGGACATGACCAAAACATGTGGGTGTGGTTCGCCGGGCTTCCTGTGCACCTCCCGCACCTATCCTCCACTCCAAAAAATCTACTCAGCCTTGCTCCCGTCATATGCGCCCTGTGTAGAACCTTGAATTGGATCAGGCTGAACCTGGCACACGAGGACGAGGAATTTACCCTACTTAGGGCATCTGCCCACAGCCCCTCCTCAATCTCTTCCCCCAGCTCCTCCTCCCATTTACCCTTTAGCTCCTCTACCATCGTCTCCCCCTCGTCTCTCATTTCCCTGTATATATCGGACACTTTACCTTCACCGACCCATGCCCCCGAGATCACTCTGTCCTGGATCCCCTGCGCCGGGAGCTGCGGAAATTCCCTCACCCGTTGCCTTGCAAATGCCCTCACTTGCATATATCGAAAGGCATTCCCAGGTGTCAACTCATTTTTCTACCAGTGCTCCCAGACTCGCGAACTTCCCGTCCAAGAACAAGTCCTTCAATTTCACAATTCCTGCTCATTGCCAAGATTGGAATCCCCCATCTATCCTTCCCGGGACGAACCTGTGGTTGTTCCTTATCGGGGACCACACCGAGGCACCCGTCACCCCCCTATGTCGTCTCCACTGCCCCCAAATCTTGAAAGTCACAACCACCACTGGGTTTGTGGTGTATTTTCTCGGGGAAAACGGTAACGGCGCCGTCGCCAGTGCTTTTAAACTTGTTCTCCTACAGGACGCCATCTCCAGCCTTTTCCACGCCGCTCCTCCTTCTTCCCTCATCCACTTACATATCATAGACACGTTGGCGGCCCAATAGTAATCACTCAGGCTCGGCAGTGCCAGTCCCCCTCTATCCCTCCTACGCTGCAGGAACCCCCTCTTTATCCTTGGGGTCTTTCCTGCCCACACAAAGCTCATAATACTCCTATCCACTTTCTTGAAGAAGGCCTTTGTAATCAGTATGGGGAGGCACTGAAACACAAAAAGAAACCTCGGGAGGACCACCATTTTGACCGCCTGTGCCCTACCCGCCAATGACAGGGGCACCATGTCCCATCTTTTAAAGTCCTCCTCCATCTGTTCTACCTGTCGTGTCAAGTTAAGTTTATGCAAGGTTCCCCAGTTCCTAGCCACCTGGATCCCTCGATATCGAAAGTCCCTTGCTACTCTCCTCAGCGGCAGATCGTCTATTCCCTGCCCTGTTCCCCGGGCTGCATCCCAAATAGTTCACTCTTTCCCATGTTCAATTTGTATCCCGAGAATTCTCCAAACTCCCCGAGTGTCTGCATTATCTCAGGCATCCCCTCCACTGGGTCCGCCACATATAGCAGCAGATCATCCGCATATAATGACACCCGATGTTCCTCTCCTCCTCTAAGCACCCCTCTCCACTTCCTAGAGCCCCTCAGCGCTATGGCCAATGGCTCGATTGCCAACGCGAACAGTAACGGGGACAAGGGACACACCTGTCTTGTGCCCCTATGTAATCGGAAATAGTCGGATCGTTGCCTGTTTGTAACCACGCTTGCCACCGGGGCCCCGTACAGGAGCTGAACCCATCTCCAAATCCAAATCTCTTCAGTACCTCCCACAGGTAGTCCCACTCCACTCTATCAAATGCCTTCTCTGCATCCATCGCCACCACTATCTCCGCCTCCCCCTCCGGTGGGGGCATCATCATTACCCCCAGCAACCTTTGTATGTTGGCATTCAATTGCCTCCCTTTAACAAACCTGTCTGGTCGTCATGTACCACTCCTGGGACACAGTCCTCTATCCTAGTCGCCATCATCTTGGTCAGTAACTTGGCATCTACATTTAGGAGGGAGATGGGCCTGTATGACCCGCACTGCAGCGGGTATTTGACTCGTTTCAGGATCAACGATATCGTCGCCTCCGACATCGTCGGGGGTAGTGTCCCCCTTTCCTTAGCCTCATTGAAGGTTCTCGCCAGGAGTGGGGCCAGTAGGTCCACATATTTCCAGTAAAATTCCACCGGGAACCCATCTGGTCCCGGGGCCTTTCCTGCCTGCATGTTCCCGATTCCTTTTACCACCTCCTCTTTATAGGGACTATTGATCATCAGCATAAGCTTTCACGGACCGCCACGTACAAAAGCCATTAAAACATTTTCTTTTTACATAGCCGAGGCGCGCGAGCCCCCGGCCTCGCCCTCCCTGCTCATTTCCCGACGTCACACCGCCCTCCCCGCTCCTTTCCCGAAGCCTCACCGCCCTCCTCTCCCCTTTCCCGAAGCCACACCGCCCTCCCTGCTCCTTTCACGGAGGCGCCCCCCCTCCACGGTCCTTTCTCGAGTTGAACTTGTATATTAAGAGGGGCATTAAAAACACAGCTATTTCTAATAGTTTATGATGCACACTCACAAATTCATTGCACTCGTCACAGCACATTTATCTGAAATTGGCCTACCAGTGGGAACAGACAACGCTTACCCTTAAATGAGAAGGCTGATATATACAGATGTCAAACGCTGGACATCAGGTTCCAGGAATGACAGTCACAACTGGAGATCTGGTCCATTCCGATATTTGGTTTTCAATGCGACAAGCCTGAAAATCCAGTTTTGCAAAGGTAGGTTGCAGTAAAAGGCATCAGAAACTTTACTGTCTTGTGGGACAGTTCTGGGTATTCGGAGGCAATTTTAGTCAAAGGTCAGTCAGGTAGTTCTGAGAGAATTACAGCTTTAAAAGCACCGTCACAGGACAGTTCCATAAGGCTGTCCTTTCTCTCCCTCTCTCTCTCTCTCTCTCTCTCGATCAGGCCTGTGAGAATATCATTAAGGCTTGCAAAGGCATTTTGTATCCAGTTGAACTTCGGGAACAGGGCTCATGACCATTTTGGAATTAGCGGTTAATCGTATCCAGGCTTGCCCACTGAATTCGCAAATATTTGCAGATGGGCAGTGATCACCAACTACTTCTGCATACCGAAGTTTGCTGGCTTTCCAGAGGAAAGGCCTTTGGCTAAAACGCTTTCAAACTTTGCAGGTGCTCTCTGATATCATGCTGCAGATTGGAAGCTGCATTTCTGCTGTGGCCAAAAAAATCTTGACATTTGCAAACGAGTTGTGATTTGGCTGCTCAATTGTTTGGCCCACTGCCTTATTTACTTGATCATCGCTTCTATTTTGTCTTGCGCATGAAAAATGGTCACAAATTTTTCCTAAAAACTCAGATTGAGCCCACTTTTATCTGCCAGATATGCCAATTTGACAAGTAGCTGAAAGCGTCGAGCGTGTTCAAATTTTGGGTCAAATGCAACTCGAAAAGACATGCAAGAATCTTTGCTCTGGAAAGCCAGCAGACATTGGTGTGCAGATGTAGTTGCTGATCACTGCCTATCTTGTTTGCAAATTTTCACAAATTCAGTAGGGTGGCCTTGATAAAATGAACTGTTTTCAGTTTTTAGGGAGGACAGACAGAAAGGAAAAGGTGGTGGAGTTGCATTGTTGAAGATAGTGATACAATATTGAGGAAAGATATTGGCACAGTTGATGTGAAATCTGTCTGGGTCGAGTTAGGAAACATCAAGGAGCAAAAACATTCGTAGGGATGGTATATAGACCACCAAAGAGCAGGGGTAATGTTGGGAATAGAATTAGACAGGAAATCAGAGATGCATGTGCTAAAGAAACATTGTGATGATGGGTGGCTTTAATCTGCATATAGATTGGGTGAGCCTAACATCGGTAGTAGGGAAGTTGCTAGGGTCCATTATCAAGGATTTTGTAGCACAGCATTTGGAAAGCAGTGGTGTAATCAGACAAAGTCAGCATAGATTTGTGATAGGAAAGTCATGCTTGACAAATCTACTAGAATTATTTTAAGATGTAACTAGTAGAGTTGACCAGGTAGAACCTGTGGATGTGGCTTATTTAGACTTTCAGAAAGCTTTCGACAAGGTCTCACATAGTAGATTAATACGTTAAAGCGCATGGGATTACAGGTAGTGTCATGAGATGGATAAAAAGCTGGTTAGCAGACAGGAATAAATGGATCTTTTTCTGATTGGCAGGCAGTGACTAGTGGGGTACCGTAAGGATCTGTGCTAGGACCCCAACTGTTCACATTAAATATTAATGATTTGGATAAGGGAACTAAATGTATGATCTCCAAATCTGCAGATGATACAAATTTGGGTGGGAGGGTGGGCTGCGAGGAGGATGTAGAGATGCTTCAGCTGGATTTGGGTAGGCTGAGTGAGTGGGCACATGCATGGCAGATGCAGCATAATGTGGATAAATGTGAGACCATCTGCTTCGGTAGCAAAAAAAAATAGGAAAGCAGATTATTATTTAAATGGGTGTAAATTGAGAGAGCTGGATACTCAGCAAGACCTTGGTGTACTCGTACATCAGTCGCTGAAAGTAAGCGTACAGGTACAGCAGAGAGTAAAGGCAAATGATATGTTAGCCTTCATAGTGAGAGGTTTTGACTATAAGAGGTTTTAAGTATAGGAATAGAGTGCAATTGTACAAGATATTGGTGAGGCCACACCTGGAGTATTGTGTGCAGTTTTGGTGTCCTTATCTAAGGATGTTCTTGCTATGAAGTACAGCGAAGGTTAACCAGGCTGATTCCTGGGATGGTGGGATTGTCTTATGAGGAGAGACCAAATCGGTTAGGATTATATTCATTGGAGTTTAGAAGAGTGAGAGGGGATCTCCTAGAAACATACAAAATTCTAACAAGATTAGACAGGGTAGATTCAGAAAGAATGTTCTCGATGATGGGGTCTGTCCAGAATTAGGGGTCATAGTTTGAGGATAAGGGGTAAACCTTTTAGGACTGAGGTGAGGAGAAACTTCTTCACCCAGAGAGTGGTGAATCTGTGGAATTAGCTACCACAGAAAGTAGTTGAGGCCAAAACATTGGTTAATTTCAAGAAGGAATTAGATATAGCTCTTGGGGCTAAAGGGATCAAGGAATATTGGGGGGGGGGGGGGGGGGGGGGGTGGAAAAGAGAAAGGCAGGATCAGGGAATTTAACATAATCGGTAATGATCATCATGATTGGCAGAGCAGGCTCGAAGGACCGAATGGCCTTCTTCTGCTTCTTTAACCACTAATTCCAAAATGGTCAGGGGATCAGCAGACATTTTCTTTGCATTTATCACCTCCCTATGGATGCTGCAGTAAATAGATATTGCTAGCAGAGCCACTGCTCCTACCCGCCTAACAGTCCTAGTGTATTGGACTAACATCACACAGGCCCCATCTGTGCCAACTCCTGCACATTATGAAAAGTGTTCAATGTGTCAAAAATAGCCTTTGCAGTTGAGCGTGTGGAGAAAGTCCTCATGTATCTCTCCATTGTTATCAGGTTTGAAAGGTTTGCAATGTACAGTGATTCATCCAGTTGAAGTGCACAAAATCAACTTGCTTGTATTCTCGCTATTAATATAACACTCACATTCTGGGCATCTCAGCAATTCTGCGTTTGACTGTTATCAGACAATTAAATTATGCTAATTTGCTTACAGGCCTTTTCTTCCAGCAGAACACCCGCCATCTTTTGAATTCTCTTTCCCCCCCCTCCCCCCCCCCCCACAAATTAAGGGGCAATTTAGCGTGGCCAATCCACCTTCCCTGTACATCTTTGGGTTGTGGGGGTGAGACACGGGGAGAATGTGCAAACTCTACAAGGACAGTGATCTAGGGCCGTGATGCAGCAGTGCTAACCACTGTGCCATCCACCATTATCTTCTCAGCCACTGGCAATATCAACTCCTCCCAATTGTGTGCGATTTCCTTGCCTTTGAACAGAGCTACCTGATAGGAGGCCTCCACCGCCTTAGCATTATCACTGCCTATAATTGTGCATTCATAATTTTCTTGCTACTCAGAAATTCTTTGGGCTTGCTTTCAAAAAATTCGATTGACTTGGATGCGTATTCCCCATGTTCAGCCTCCAGATGAAGATTAAGCTTTCATTCGACAGAGCTTCAACACACAATGGCAATGGTTCGTTTTCAGTGCCTGCGCAAAATAAATCCCAGTTCTAAGTATTTACTATTGTATTTTCATTGCACTCAATCACTTAAGTTTCATTTGATGATGCCTCACTGCCATTTTGACATCGGTCGGTGGGCAGCACGGTAGCACAGTGGTCAGCACAGTTGCTTCACAGCTCCAGGGTCCCAGGTTCGATTCCTGGCTGGGTCACTGTCTGTGCGGAGTCTGCAAGAGGTACTTTTTCTCCATGTTTTTTCTTCAACAGACTCACGGACCACCTGCAATACTCTCTGTTCTAAAGCTCTGATCTTTATAAAATTCATCCCCTCACCGTCACTATTTAATCTTGACCTGCTGCCCTCAACTGACAAATGCTCTTCGAGCTTGACAGTAAAAGATGTCAGACATGGCGCAAGATAACAGAGCAAATAAACCGAATGACTACTTGTGTTCGAAGGAATTGATTGACAGGACTTGAAATGGTCGCCCTGAGACTGAAAAACAATGTTCCTGTTGGACAGGATCGCCAATGCTCCTATTTTCCCATTAAATAGAGAAGCCCGGTGCTTTCAAGAACTCTGACACACTACAATTTCGATTAGCAACATTGTGAGAAAGATAGTACTATTGCAAGTACAGACTCAGTTGAGTCCTCTGAAAAATAATCTTAAATACATGTACTTTTCATTAATGGAAACATTTGTGCACATTAGATTTCAATGTTGATTATCTAGACTTTTTGCAAGTGCACACATATTTGGTTTCATTCAAGGTTTTTAAAACCAGAATTTGTTCGCATTTTCCAACAAATCTTTCACATCCACAGCCTAAAGCAAGGGAAAAAAGGGAGCTGCTAGTGAGACAGCCAACTTCCATTAGTGATCAAATGATTGGCAGTGGGATCATGACCCCTCAATCTTGGGTCACCTACTTTTCTGAAAAGGGCAATCCTGATGATCCATCTTTTAGCCACAGCTTCTCATCCAATCCCAAGCCTCTTGCCTTTCAGCTTTGATTTGACTCAAGCTTTCCCTAGTATCAGTCTCTACCTGTCATCAACTCTTCTGTAAAGCGATGGAAGTATCAAGAGCCTAACCCTAGGGCACAGTCAGGGTGGGCAGGTAAAACCTGACCACTAGATATACTTCCTTATCTTTCAGAACCTCGAAGGCAGGGCAGAGTATCAAATTCAAACTGGAGAACAGTACATGAAACAGCCAGATGACCCTATGGAGACGTTCCTTATAAAAGGCACTGTTTCCTGCACAGCCTGTTTGAAAAGAAATGTCATCCATCACATTAAAAAATAAATGGATCATAGGATTGTATGACAGGGAAATTGGCACATGGTATTCCTACTACAGGTGGATACTGATTTACACAAGTGCTTGTGTTCTTTTGCATTCCCAACACATCGTCACTCACAAGGCAGAAAAGCTGAATGAGGTTTTAGGCTTTGATTAATGGAAAGCCACATGATCCCTTGAGAGCACCGAACTAAAACTGCTTTATAACAATCAAATGAGCATGTTTAAATCTAAAGCATTCCAGTTACAAAGTGCTGCATGGAAAATTAGACTTAAGCAAAAAAATGAGATTTTCATAACATGCGTTAACGAACAAACACTTACATATATAAAACATATGCACAAATACATCGAACAAGTATAAAGCACTGTTACAAGTGTCAGGAACCGTTTAAATAAATTTGGCAGCAGGAAGGGAACCAAATGAAACATTTGAGAGGAAATGTACGGCACATAGAGACTGAGAGAGACAAATAGCATTATCCTAAAGAGTAGCTCATGGGCTGGATCAGATGGGGGTTAATGAAAAATAGTCTAAGGTGGGTTTGAAGTGCATACGGGTATGGGGAGGGAACTGGCTCAAAGAAGGTGATGATCAGTAACTAACATTCCAGGCTACAAAGTACCAGTAAAGATGGGAGAAGTAGAGGGTGGTGAGCAACACTGATCAAAAAATATTATAGCACTGCAAGGAGATGATGTAGTTAAGGGGTCAATGACAGAATCCATTTGGTTATCACGAATGAAGGAACAGAGTAGCTATTACACTACTGGGTGAATACTGTAGGCCACTTGGGGAAGAATAGAGGAGCAAATTCTGTAATTTATAGACAAAGAACAACATATAGACTTGTAAGCAAAATAAAAGCCTATGAATGAGGACAGTAACATTGCGGATATAAAATTGGGCAAAGGAGAGAAAACAGAAAGCAGTGATGAATAATAGAGTTCAGACTGAAGGAAAGTTTATAATGTGTTTCTTTGGCGTCAATGGTAGGACCAATACTCTTTTTGATATATTTCTAATCTGGACTTGGGCAAGCATGGCAATTTCAAAGTTTGGAGATGACACAAAACTTGGAAATGTAGTGAATAATGAAGAGGTTGGCACAGGCTTCAGGGGGACATAAACCAACTAGCAGATTAAATTTATGCAGAGAAGGGCCGGCACGGTGGCAGATGGTTAGAACTTCGACCACACAGCACCAGGGACCAAGGTTCAGTTCCAGTCTTGGGCAACTGTGTGGAGTTTGTAGGTTCTCCCAGTGTCTGCGTGGGTTTTCTCTGGGTGCTCCAGTTTCCTCCCACAGACCAAAGATGTGCAGGTTAGGTGTATTGATCATGCTAAACGATTGCCCCTGAAGTGTCCAGAGATGTGTGGGTTATGGGGATAAGGTGGGGGAGTGGACCTGGTTAGGGTGCTCTTTCAGAGGGTCAGTGCAGACTCAAATGGGCCAAATGGCTCCTTCTGCACTGTGGGAATTCTATTGATTCTGACAGTGGAGTGATATATTTTGAGAAGAACGAAAATATTTTGAAGGTGGCTGGATAATTTGGGGTCCATGCCTCTTTATTAACTGAGGCATGGGACACAAGAAGCAAGGATGCTAAATCTTTATAAAATGCTCTTGTAGGCCTGCATCCAATTCTGGATACCACACTTCAGGCCTGAAAATAACAGAGTCGAGACTGGGGAAGCTGGGAAATGCTCTCCTTGCAGCAGAGAAGGTTAGGAAATTTGATTCAAGTGCTCAAAATCATAAAGGGTTCTGATGAAATAAATTATGAGAAACCGTTTGCAGTGCAGAAAAATCAGAAACTAGAGGACCCAGATTTAAGATGGCCAAAAAATTAAAGGTGACAGGAGAGTTTGTTTCAAAAGCAGCAAGTCTGATCTGGTATGCTCTGCCTAAAATCATGGTGGATCATCATTAGTACGTCACTTGGCATTTGCACATTCATTTATTTGGTAGCTAGCTCTGTGGAGCAGCATATAGCTAAGAAAGAGGACGACAAAATGTGTTCTTAAAAAAATTGTTAGTGGTAGGAGGGGCTGGAAGAGCAGCCATTGCTGGAGATGCTCTGTCTATGACAGGAGAACTGCACAATGTAAGTTCCAATGGATAACAGAAGAGAAGTGATGGAGGAGGATGGTGTGTTCCAACATGTTGAAATTTGCAGAGAGGTCAAGGCGGCATAATTTATCCTAGTCACAGTTAGAGCAAATATTGCTTGTGACTGCTTGGGACAGTTTTGGTGCTGTGTGGGGGTGGAAACTTGGATTAATGAGATTTTAATGGAGGAATGAGTGAGGTAAATGTGCATTTTGAAAAGGAACAATAGTATTAATTAAAATGATGCACAGTTGCAACATTTAATTGCACTGAAACCAAAAGGTTATTGTGAGTTGTATGCAATGACCCACTTAATGCTATGTAACCAACCAACTGATTTAAGCCTCTGTGGAACTTCAGTGAGATTCCTAATGTAGTCCACCAGGTGGTGCTGCAGTAATCCATTCCTTGAAGAATGTTGGACATGTTGCTAAAGGTGCATAAAGGAATGTTTTCACAGGCTCAAGGTCCCAAAAGGTTGCCCACTCCAAACCTTTTTTCCAGGTTACCACTGTACGAGTTGATTTCTTGAAGGGAAATATTAAGAAGTGCTGGAAAGCTAAAACAGTAGGCATGTCATTCGACTGCTGTTTGTGCACAGCTATTCTTGTTGGCTAGCTATAAAGACAACTTGCAAAACACTTGAATATATTCTGAGCCCAAGAGAGGTTGAACAGGTGGCCAGCTATTTTGAGGAAAACAATTTATACATCTGAACGGATGTAAAATGTAAAAAAATGTCATTGTCGCCACAGTCCCAGAGGACCATAGGCTGCTCTTCCCTTTGTGAGCTGACTGGCAAGGATTTAACCCGAGGGTCACCTCAGGCGAGGGGGCAAGATTCATTAATAACCTCAGCCAGTATGGTAACTGAACCTGCGCTGCTGGTGTTGGTCCACATCACAAGCCAGCTGTCCAGTCAACTGAGCTAACTGACCCCATGGGCTGATGGAATGGACAACACAAGCCAGAGAGAAAGGTTGTGTTTAACTGCAGTAAAGGATGACCTAATATTCCGAACTTTGAACAACCCCTCCCACTACCACACCTCCATCCCACCCAGATTTATGTGAAACCATCTTGAATTTTGAGATAACATTTACCTCTGCCCTTCCCTAATCACCTCCTAGAGTAGCAGGGTAGGAGTATGAAAGCAAAAGTTAAATCCCACTCCACTACTGGGAGCAGAAATTCCTTTCCATTCCTCTGATCCAAAACCCTACACACTAAGCAGAGATTCTGACTTTTAACCAAAAATCCTCCTTGAACGAAAATTCAAAGTTCAAAAAATCTTGTTAGCTTCCAAAGTACTCAACCACAGAATCACAAACCTACATCAGCTTCCTGAGTGTCACAGGTCACTCCTCAGTCAGAGTTGCTGTGGCACATTCTGCACTCTGGCGATATGGATAGTAATGATAGAGCCTCCAAATTAATTTAATCACAGGGCTGACCAGGAATCTCTCCCATTTTTATCACTCATTACTGGAATATTTTGGAACGATTTGCAGATCGATATCAACTTGCTTGGCCACTTTCCCAGACATCTTGGGGTGGGACTCTAACCTGGAGTTTCCACATTCAGAAGCAGTGTCACTATCCACTGCACCACAAGGCCTCCAAGTACATTCCAATAACTGAACAGAAATTGACGAATTGGATCACTAGCCCACAATCTACCCACTGCTTTCAGCATGGAGCATAATATCGGACATGAATTTACCTAACGCACAACTGAGAAAAGAGAATATGTTATTTTTTCCCCCAGTAGCAGACCCCGACCCAACCGAGCAATACTGTGTTCAACACTAAATACCTCTCTCAAAGACATGCACACCCAAACCCCCCCTTACAGTGCCTAACCCTTAGATTGAAGTTTGAACCTCTCAGATTAAATATCCAACTAAGCCTTGTTTACGCGGTCAAGAGCTCAGCTTTTTCTGCACCCACCTCATTTGTAGTCAACCTTTCTGGTTTCCTTTCACCATCCCCTCTCCGATCTTAACCACATTTCCAAATCTCCCCCTGCCTTTAAACCGAGCTGACTTTATTCCGGTGCTTGGTTTTAACTCCCTATTTACCACACATTTGGTGATATAAATATTTGAAGTTTATGTATTACGACCTCAATAACAAAACAGAACATACACTCCAGAGGTTGAATGGCCTACTCTCACTGGGCAGGCTATTCAGCTCCAAGTCTGTTCAGTCATTTAATTAGGTCATGGACGACCTTATCACAACTCCATGTGATACTCTTTGCAAAAAAATGTACTGTCGACCTCTTAAATTAAAAAAAAATTACTCAGCATCGTTTTGGGAGAAAAAACTGTTTAATTACATGCTACTTAACCAAGAATATGTTTGTTTAGTACTCAGAGTTTGGAAAAATAATCTCATTTTTAAAAATTACATTTCTCAGCAAAACCGGTCACTCAGAGGAGAAGAAAAAGGAAATTAAATCCAAGAGTTTATTTGAATCAAAATCTTTTGTTCAGCACATCACAACCAGCGTGCAGCACTTTGTCATGGTTCACGGCATTATAATCCTGTAAAGCCGACATGGACAGAGCAACTTCCTTAAAAAAAAAACAGCTAACAGGCAGCATCAATGACTGATATTTTACCAATCGTTTCAGCATCACTCATCAAGGAAAAATAATCTCAAAGCCTTACTTGTCGGAGGTCGATGAATGCTAACTGCAGGGTGTCCCCTTGGAATCCTGGTACTGGCTCAGAGCTAGCAAACACTGAAAGTAAAGATTAAGGGAGGGAAAAATTAACTCTCAGGCAGAAACATGGCAAATCTACACAATTATATGCAGCCTTCTGAAGCATATCAACCTTGACTAAAGATAGTCACAAATGATCATTTCCTGATTTTTTGGGGCACAAAGAAACTTTTTAATCCAAATCCTTTAAACTAATTGCTGTACTAAATTTGCAACATACACATAATTTAGATTGCTAGGTGTTGTTTAATGACGATATAACATTTCTGTGCAATCATGTGCACAGATTTTACAAGTTATGATATTGCTGTAGTAAATGGGTTGACAATTCACCTCAATTATTTTGGTCCACAGGGTGAATGACTACAAAAGCATTTTGAGAAAATAACGATTTCATGGCTGTCAACATATTTTTTAAACATCTGCTTTGTTACAGCATCTGTTCAATAAAAATCCTACCTCTAGCCAAACAGCAATTAAAGACAGACAGTAGGGTGGGAACTAGCTGAACATGCAGACAACAGGTGGAATGCTCTAAGCACTACAATCTGGACTTAAATGGAATGTCTGTTCTTGCAATCCAAGACATTTCTGATAATGGAATTTAATACAAGTCCGTTTGAAAAGGCCGTTTAAATATGATTAAAAGAAAAAAAGAAAGCTTGACCAATTGGAAATCCTACAATTAAAGGCTACGAGAACACTTTCCTTTCAGACAATTATAATGCAGTCGAGCTGGCAAATAGGAGTTGTCCATCCGCACAAAAGTCATGGTATGAGCTAAAAATAGTGTCTATGCAACAAATGTCTGTCCCATGCCATTTAGAATTAAGAGTATTTGGCATTTCTTTATTGCTTAAATCAGTTATTTTAAGTCACACGCAAATAACATTCATTGTAAATAAATGGCCTATCCTATTGAATCCCCCCCCCCCCCCCCCCCCCGCAGCACGGACAGATATCAAGCCATGCCTGTTTGGAAGAATCACATGGCCTCCCTCAAGAAATGTTTGAGATGTCATGACGATAGTGATGCTCCTATGTAACCCTTCTGACTTGTCTGCAACATACAAGGTCAGTTCGGCACTCAAGCTTGATTTGTGTTTGGAGGCATTTCCTAAAAGAAATGATCCATCATTTGCATTCCCTACAAGGTGTGAGGGACAGCTGTAATAAAGTGTGTGGGGGAGGATGCCCCTCAAGAAAACAAAAACAAATATTTTTTTTTCTTCTCAAATCAATCCACCGCATTGCTGGAAACTAACACGGTAGTAAGCAGAATGAAGAGAAGGAATTCCTTACAGGCCAAAAACAGTGACTCCAGCTGAGAGGGTCGGCAGGCCAAAGGAAATGTCTTCAATTGCTCTCAATCTAAAGAAAGGTTGGTGTAGGTATGTGGGCTATTCCATATAGCGGTCTTACATATACCATCCACAATATTCTGAAGCAGTCAGTCATATTGGACTCAGGGCAGCATGGTGGCGCAGTGGTTAGCATTGCTGCCTCACGGCGCCGAGGTCACAGGTTCGATCCTGGCTCTGGGTCACTGTACATGTGGAGTTTGCACATTCTCCCCGCGTTTGCGTGGGTTTCGCCCCCACAACCCAAAGATGTGAAGGGTAGGTTGATAAGCCACACTAAATTGCCCCTTAATTCGAAAAATGAATTGAGTACTCTAAATTTATTTAAAAAAAGTCATATTGGACTCAAAAATGTTAACTCTGTTGCTCTCTCCACAGATGCTGCGAGACCTGATGAGTTTTTTCAGCAATTTCTGTTTTGATAGAAAAATAATAATAATAATAACTGCTTATTGTCACAAGTTGGCTTCAATGAAGTTACTGTGAAAAGCCCCTAGTCGCTACATTCCGGTGCCTGTTCGCGGAGGCTGGAACAGGAATTGAACCCGTGCTGCTGGTCTTGTTCTGCATTACGACCAGCTGTGCTAAACCAGAACAAAGAACAAAGAAAAATGCAGCACAGGAACAGGCCCTTCAGCCTTCCAAGCCTGTGCCGACCATGCTGCCCGTCTAAACTAAAATCTTCTGCACTTCCGGGGTCCGTATCCCTCTATTCCCATCCTACTTGTCAAGATGCCCCTTAAACTTCACTATCGTCCATGCTTCCACCACCTCCTCCGGCAGCGAGTTCCAAGCACCCACTACCCTGTGTAAAAAAATTTGCCTCATACATCCCCTCTAAAGCTCGCCCCTCGCACCTTAAACCTATGCCTAGTAATTGGCCCCTCTACCCTGGGAAAAAGCCTCTGACTATTCACTCTGTCTATGTCCCTCATAATTTTGTAGACCTCTATCAGCTCGCCCCTCAACCTCCGTCGTTCCAAACAGAGTTTATTCAACCGCTCCTCATAGCTAATGCCCTCCATACCAGGCAACATCCTGGTAAATCTCTTCTGCACCCCCTCTAAAGCTTCCACATCCTTCTGAACACTATACTCCAAGGGTGGCTTAACTAAGGTTCTATACCATCCACAATAACTGGTTTTAGGGCACCCCAGGAAGTAGCTGTACAATAGCTCGAATGGGCAATATAATAGCAATGCAGTACATATTTACCATGTCATTTTGTCAAGTTTTGTGGTTGCTATGTTCTAATTGAAGGCTAGTGCCATTTAGATGTATTTTGCAAATATCAGAGGCAAATTAAAATTCAGAATCATAAGTTCTCCCTCTAAATGAAGAATTGGCAGGAATGCTGTGTGTGCAAAATGTCAAATCAGTGAAGGTTGTCAAATTTAAAGTAGACTCAAAAAGAAGAGACACTAATCAGCACAAAACCAGACTAAAATGCTAATTTCATACCAAAGAGTATCCATCTGGATTTATTTTCCAAACCACTTGTTTGAATCAAGCCACCAAAGAATGCTCACCTAAATATTTTAAGCAGGAATAGCTGATGGCAGCTATACAGACACACAACGTTTGGGTTTCATTTATGCTAATAGGATACTGGCTATTGGTATCTTGAGGCACTCGATGAAAATCAAGATGATAACATTGAAACTTGTACATGATCTACAGCTGGGAAGACATTGTACAGCTTTGGACACTCCACTGTAGGCTTGATATAAAAAGCAATGATGAAGGATCAGTGCAGAATGACTTGGATGGTATCTGACACTTTGAAGAGAGAGTTGATAAATTAGGTTATTGAGGTTTCAAAAGATTCTGAAGAATTATGACAAATTAGAGTTGGATTTCTTCTACTAATTAGCAAGGTGCTAATGAGAGGGCATAAATTTAACATAATCACGAAAAGAATTAAAGGGGAGGTTAACATTTTAACAACGTCTGGTCTGTTCAGGGGAGAGAGTACACATGAAGTACAAGCTGTACATGGGACAATAGCACCCTGCGTGTTTACCAAGACCTGAGCACTGAGGTGGCCAGGAGGAGGGAGGGTACAGGCAGGCGAAGGAGATTTTGTACAAGAACAAGGTGAAATTCGGGCTGCTTTTTCCGGCACGACTGTGGGTTACGTACGAGAGCCAGCACCATTATTTCGAGGAACCCGAGGAGGCGAAGGACTTTGTTAAGAAGCAAGGGCTGGCTCTGAGCTGAGGACTCTTGGACTCATGGTAGAACTTTTAAGTCTATTTTGTTTCTCTCTCGCTTTGAGCGATGCCTGCATGCTTGAATCCGTTCTTTTCGTTCATTTTAGGTTGATGTAGTTTGGTTGCAATGTGTTTTTCTTGTTCTTTTTCGTGGTTTCCCTAAATGTTTCCTTTTTGGGGTCTCTTGTTGGGTTGGAGGTTTGGTAGGGGGAAAATAAATAAAATAGCTAAAAAGATGTGGTTATGATGGATGTTTCGGGGGGAAATTTTTTGCAATCTTTTTCTGTGTGGAGGGGAATCATAGAATTTACAGTGCAGAAGGAGGCCATTTGGCCCATCGAGTCTGCACTGGCTCTTGGAAAGAGCACCCTACCCAAGGTCCACACCTCCACCCGATCCCCATAACCCAGTAACCCCATCCAACACTAAGTGCAATTTTGGACACAATGGGCAATTTAGCATGGCCAATCCACCTAACCCGCACATCTTTGGACCGTGGGAGGAAACCGGAGCACCCGGAGGAAACCCACGCACACACGGGGAGGATGTGCAGACTCCGCACAGACAGTGACCCAAGCCGGAATTGAACCTGGGACCCTGGAGCTGTGAAGCAATTGTGCTATCCACAATGCTACCGTGAAGTGCTGGGTACTTCTTATCTCTATCTGTTTGATCTAAATTGCACTATTGTAGGAGATGTCTTTGACTTGTATAAAGTAGGTGTTTAAGCAGAGCTGGTTTGGGGAAGTGCTATGGATGGGCTGGGGGGAAGGGAGCCAGGGAACACTGGGTGAGAGACCCGCTGGCGCCAAAGCGGGGAGCCACCAGGCTAGCTGGGTGGGATAGTGAACAGAAGCCAGGTGGGGGGGATTCATACAATTAGACGAGAGCAGGGGTTGGGTGGCAGGATGGTGTTACGGGGGGGTGGGGGGGGAAGAGTTGATCTGCTGACAAAAATGGAAACTGGACATGGCATTAGTGAGGAGGTCATGGGTGGAAACGGCCAGGAGGCGGGCCAGAGGAAGCGTGACCCATGGCTGGGGGGGGGGGGGGGGGGGGGGGGGGGGGGCTGGCCAAGGAAAGGGGATGGCTGATCGGCAAAGGGGAGGGGGGGTGGCAAAGTGCCCCCCAACCAGGCTGATCACCTGGAATGTTAGAGGGCTAAATGGGCCAGTGAAGAGGGCGCGTGTGTTCGCGCATTTGCGGGTTCTGGAGGCGGACGTAGTCATGCTGCAGGAGACGCACCTGAAAGTGGCAGACCAGGTTAGGTTGAGGAAGGGCTGGGTTAGCCAGGTCTTTCATTCGGGGCTCAACACTGATCTCAATCCGGACCACAGGGACAGGACAGACAGGGCAGAAACGGACCGACTGGTTCAGGAAATTATACAAACGGACAGGAGCTATGCGGAGCCCCCGAGGCCAGAGTTACTCAGGAAACGACAGAGGCTGCAGGCCGAGTTCGGGGTGCTGACTACAGGCAAGGTTGTAGAGCAGCTTAGAAAGGCAAAAGGCGCGATATATGAGCATGGAGAGAAGGCCAGCAGAATGCTCGCGCAACACGGTAGCATTGTGGATAGCACAATTGCTTCACAGCTCCAGGGTCCCAGGTTCAATTCCGGCTTGGGTCACTGTCTGTGCGGAGTCTGCACATCCTCCCGTGTGTGCGTGGGTTTCCTCCGGGTGCTCCGGTTTCCTCCCACAGTCCAAAGATGTGCAGGTTAGGTGGATTGGCCATGATAAATTGCCCTTAGTGTCCAAAATTGCCCTTCGTGTTGGGTGGGGTTACTGGGTTATGGGGATAGGGTGGAGGTGTTGACCTTGGGTAGGGTGCTCTTTCCAATAGCCGGTGCAGACTCGATGGGCCGAATGGCCTCCTTCTGCACTGTAAATTCTATGAAATTCTAGGAGCACTTAATCTGACACAAGCCTAAGGCCTTTCTGTCCTTCAACATGCTGGAAGGAATAGGTCAGCGGCCAATGCTGGTTGATGATATCTGCAGAGTGGCATAAGGTGCAGAAAGTGGAGCCTCATGAACTTTGGCTAAAACGTTTCAATAGACTTACCAAACACGTGGTACATGAAGGACAAAGAAAAAAAACAAGAATAGAAAATTATAGATATACACAGAGAAAAAGATGGATTAAGGTTTTGAGTGAGATGTTTCATTCAAACTTCTTCCCAAAGACTACACACCAAATAGCTTTTTCTTGATGCAGATGTTAACAGACCTGCCGTGTTTCTGGTCATTTTTGTTTTACTTCAGCTTCTAACATTATTTTTATCACTAGAAACAAGCAGGGACTGTGTCAGTCAGACAGCGGTTTATTAAATTGTATTTATTCATCAGCTATCCCTTGATTCAAGGATGACAGGACTTCATGCCACGGAAGAGGCCGATTCTGGACTGTCAAATCTTTGGGCACATGGGCAGGACGTCCCACAGGGCAGTGGGATCCGGAGTACAATGTTTTCTTCCTTTCCTCTCTGCTGCTGCTGCATTGGGGCTCAAAGCAAGATGGAAAGTTACCACCATTCTGAACGTTTGGTAGCAAGATCCTCAGAGATATCAAGGTCAATGCCACTTCACTTCAAGGCAAGCTTCAGTGTCTTTGAAGCATTTTCTTTTGTGCTCCTCTGGAATTTTGGCCATTTGAGAGGACACCATCTTGTGTTGGATCTCATCAATGGGGGCCTTTTGAGAGAGGTAGCTGCCCAAGATAATTGCTCAACGAATTCCATATTCTCTCCTTCAACATGTATGGGAAATGGAAAATTTGGCTGAGCAGATCTGGGTTGATATAAGAGTGTAGTTTTGGGGATATTCAAGGACAGGCTGAGCTACTTGTATGTAGAAATGAAGAGATCAAGAATGGCAGAGTGGGCAACCCCTTTGTTCCAACTTCACAGCCAGTGAGGGGCATTGTACTCCTTTGCCGGTTCTGCTGTGGATGACCTTTTGGTCTTCACTTTATCTGGCATCTCTCCTCAACCCTGCTACTATGGGTGGCCCTACCAGGAGTGAGGAGCTCCTGAGAACATCCTTCAAGGGACTGCTGGAATGTACAAGCCTCTCCACCATGTCAAGGTGACAATCCAGAGACGTGTATATAATTCACTATTTTGGCTGAACTCCGAAGTCTTTATCTTGCAAAAGAAATTCTGACTATCAAGAGGAAATGGCCATTCTGGTTTTTAATTATGTATTATTAATTTTTAATGGAATAGGTGTTTGTTTGACAAGGTGCCGCAGAAAAGACTGATCCAGAAAGTGAGATTGCAGGGGATTGTAGGTAGAGTACTCGATTGGATTGAGGATAGGCTGACTGACAGAAACCAGAGGTTGGGATAAATGAGTCCTTCTCTGCCTGGCGAACTGTAACTTACGGGATGCCACAGGGGTCAGTCCTCTGACCTCAACTGTTTACAATCTATATCTAAATGATCTGCAAGCAGGGATAGAGGGTAGCATAGCAAAATTCTTTTTTTTTTTTTTTTTAATTTAGAGTACCCAATTCAATTTTTTCCAATTAAGGGGCAATTTAGCGTGGCCAATCCACCGACCCTGCACATCTTTGGGTTGTGGGGGCAGAACCCACACAAACACAGGGAGAATGTGCAAACTCCACAAGGACAGTGACCCAGAATCGAAGCTGGGACCTTAGTGACGTGAGGCAGCTGTGCTAACCACTGCAAATGTTACAAAAATAGGTGGGCAGCGAAGAGAAGGTAAAGAGTTTACAGATGGATATAGACAGTAATGTAATAATGTAATATAATAATCTTTATTGTCACAAGCAGGCTTACATTAACACTGCAAAGGAGTTACTGTGAAAAGCCCCTAGTCGTCACATTCCGGCTTCTGTTCGTGTACACAGATTGAGAATTCAAAATGTGCAATTCACCTGACATGTCTTTTGGGACTTGTGGGAGGAAACCAGAGCACCCGGAGGAAACCCATGCAGACACAGGGAGAACGTGCAGACTGCACACAGACAGTGACCCAAGCCGCAAATCGAACCTGGAACCCTGGTGCTGTGAAGCAAGTGCTACCCACTGTTCTGCTAGGAGAATGGGTTGAAATTTGGCAGATGGAGTTCAATGTGGATAAATGTGAGGTTATCCATTTTGGCCAACAAAACAGAAAGGCAAATGATCTAAATGGAAAGCCGATTCAAAACGCATCTGGGCAGAGAAATCTGGGTGTCTTTGTTCATGAATTGCAGAAAGTCGCTATGCAGGTACATGTAATTAAAAAGGCAAATGGAATTTTAGCATTTATTGCAAAAGGACTGGTGTATAAAAGTAGAGAAGCATTGTTGCAATTGTATTGCATGTTCGTGGGACCAAGTCTGGAGTATTGCATCCAGTTTTGGTCTCCTTATTTGAGGAAGGATGTGGTGACACTGGAGGCAGTTCAGAGGAGGTTCACCAGATTGATTCCGAGGGTGAAAGGGCTGACGGCTGACGTATGAGGAGAGATTAAACAGTTTGGGTTTATACTCACTGGAGTTAGAAGAAAGAGAGGGGATCTGATCAAGGTATATAGAATACTAAAAGGGATAGATAAAGTAAACATAGACCAAATGTTCCCCCTTGTAGTGCAATCTAGAATAAGAGGTCACAGATATATAGGTTGAGAGGTGGTAGATTTAAACGGAGATGAGGAGGAATTACTTCTCGTAGTCCCATAGTACGATGGAGTGTGGTGGAGACTGAATCATTAAATGGGTTCAAGAAGGAGATAGATATATTTTGGATTTTAAAAATGGATTAACGGGATATGGGGAGCAGCCATGATCTGATCGAATGGTGGAGCAGGCTCGAAGGGCTGAATTGCCTACTTTTTGTATTTGTTTGTTTATTGTCACATGTACCGAGGTACAAACAGTATTAATCAGGTCAGTGCATAAGAGAGCCGTTTAGGAGTCTGGTAACAGCGGGGAAGCTATTTTTGAATCTGTTTGTGCGTTTTCTCAGACTTTTGTATCTCCTGCCCGATGGAGGAAGTCGGAAGAGTGAGTAAGCCGGGTGGGAGGGGTCTTTGATTATGCTTCCCGCTTTCCCAAGGCAGCAGGAGGTGTAGATAGAGTCAATGGATAGGAGGCAGGTTCGTGTGATGGACTGGGCTGTGTTCACTATAATTCCTACATTCCAATATTAGCCCATTTTAAAGCAGGTATGCAACTCACAAAAACAACTTCCTCCCAATTTTAGGCGGGAACTGAAGAACATAGATTGGGGGCGGATGTTTGAGGGCAAATCAACATCTGACATGTGGGAGGCTTTCAAGTGTCAGTTGAAAGGAATACAGGACAGGCATGTTCCTGTGAGGAAGAAAGATAAATACGGCAATTTTCGGGAACCTTGGATGACGAGTGATATTGTAGGCCTCGTCAAAAAGAAAAAGGAGGCATTTGTCAGGGCTAAAAGGCTGGGAACAGACGAAGCCTGTGTGGCATATAAGGAAAGTAGGAAGGAACTTAAGCAAGGAGTCAGGAGGGCTAGAAGGGGTCATGAAAAGTCATTGGCAAATAGGGTTAAGGAAAATCCCAAGGCTTTTTACACTTACATAAAAAGCAAGAGGGTAGCCAGGGAAAGGGTTGGCCCACTGAAGGATAGGCAAGGGAATCTTTGTGTGGAGCCAGAGGAAATGGGCGAGGTACTAAATGAATACTTTGCATCAGTATTCACCAAAGAGAAGGAATTGGTAGATGTTGAGTCTGGAGAAGGGGGTGTAGATAGCCTGGGTCACATTGTGATCCAAAAAGACGAGGTGTTGGGTGTCTTAAAAAATATTAAGGTAGATAAGTCCCCAGGGCCGGATGGGATCTACCCCAGAATACTGAAGGAGGCTGGAGAGGAAATTGCTGAGGCCTTGACAGAAATCTTTGGATCCTCGCTGTCTTCAGGGGATGTCCCGGAGGACTGGAGAATAGCCAATGTTGTTCCTCTGTTTAAGAAGGGTGGCAGGGATAATCCCGGGAACTACAGGCCGGTGAGCCTTACTTCAGTGGTAGGGAGATTACTGGAGAGAATTCTTCGAGACAGGATCTACTCCCATTTGGAAGCAAATGGACGTATTAGTGAGAGGCAGCACGGTTTTGTGAAGGGGAGGTCGTGTCTCACTAACTTGATAGAGTTTTTCGAGGAGGTCACTAAGATGATTGATGCAGGTAGGGCAGTAGATGTTGTCTATATGGACTTCAGTAAAGCCTTTGACAAGGTCCCTCATGGTAGACTAGTACAAAAGGTGAAGTCACACGGGATCAGGGGTGAACTGGCAAGGTGGATACAGAACTGGCTAGGCCATAGAAGGCAGAGGGTAGCAATGGAGGGATGCTTTTCTAATTGGAGGGCTGTGACCAGTGGTGTTCCACAGGGATCAGTGCTGGGACCTTTGCTCTTTGTAGTATATATAAATGATTTGGAGGAAAATGTAACTGGTCTGATTAGTAAGTTTGCAGACGACACAAAGGTTGGTGGAATTGCGGATAGCGATGAGGACTGTCTGAGGATACAGCAGGATTTAGATTGTCTGGAGACTTGGGCGGAGAGATGGCAGATGGAGTTTAACCTGGACAAATGTGAGGTAATGCATTTTGGAAGGGCTAATGCAGGTAGGGAATATACAGTGAATGGTAGAACCCTCAAGAGTATTGAAAGTCAAAGAGATCTAGGAGTACAGGTCCACAGATCACTGAAAGGGGCTACACAGGTGGAGAAGGTAGTCAAGAAGGCATACGGCATGCTTGCCTTCATTGGCCGGGGCATTGAGTATAAGAATTGGCAAGTCATGTTGCAGCTGTATAGAACCTTAGTTAGGCCACACTTGGAGTATAGTGTTCAATTCTGGTCGCCACACTACCAGAAGGATGTGGAGGCTTTAGAGAGGGTGCAGAAGAGATTTACCAGAATGTTGCCTGGTATGGAGGGCATAAGCTATGAGGAGCGATTGAATAAACTCGGTTTGTTCTCACTGGAACGAAGGAGGTTGAGGGGCGACCTGATAGAGGTATACAAAATTATGAGGGGCATAGACAGAGTGGATAGTCAGAGGCTTTTCCCCAGGGTAGAGGGGTCAATTACTAGGGGGCATAGGTTTAAGGTGAGAGGGGCAAAGTTTAGAGTAGATGTACGAGGCAAGTTTTTTACGCAGAGGGTAGTGGGTGCCTGGAACTCACTACCGGAGGAGGTAGTGGAGGCAGGGACGATAGGGACATTTAAGGGGCATCTTGACAAATATATGAATAGGATGGGAATAGAAGGATACGGACCCAGGAAGTGTAGAAGATTGTAGTTTAGTCGGGCAGTATGGTCGGCACGGGCTTGGAGGGCCGAAGGGCCTGTTCCTGTGCTGTACATTTCTTTGTTCTTTGTTCTTTGTTTGTTCAATGCATTTAAACATAAACTCAAGTCCATAAAATGCCATTTTCTTTCCCCTGCCAAAGCCATGCATTGTCTTCTTTCTTTGATCTACTTTTGGTTGCTGTGAACTAGTTACTCACGTAGTTATCATGCACCAGGTTTATGATCAGCACTTTATTGGAAATCTGTGTTCTGCAGCATCATTCCACAGAACTTGTTGCTGCCTAGAAGATGGAACCAGAAACACAATGTAGGACACAGAACAAGTGTCACCTCCCACGGTGTTAAGAATGTGGTTAAGTGGATTTTCCACAGCATAGTAGCATTGCTAAGGAACTGGTGACCCAGTTCTGCATTGCAAAGCAAATATTGAAATTTATTGTTTTTTAAAGAAACATTCAAGTTGACTGTTAACAAATGGCACTTTAGTGAATAAGCTGAACTGAAAACTAGAATATTTAAAAAATATTTCCGGGGAACAAAAACATTTATTTTGTTTAGGTTTCTGCATTTGGTATTGACTTTTGAAACTGCTCTGTTTACAAAAAGGTGGCAGGATTTGAATCTAGCTGACATTTAAACATAACATGACTTTCAGTTGATACCATTCCTCCTGTGTAAGTTAAACCCTTAAGCGCATTTATCAATTACAATAAAGGAAGCTACCTGCCATTTGTGAGTTATTTGCACATATAGGGTGCTAATGGAAATGTCACTCTTCTGACCATTAATCCTGAAAATGTCATACACAGAGACTGGAGGAGGGCACTAAGTTCAAACATAAATCACAGGCAGCACAGTGATTTCTGGAATGTACATTTGACAGTAGCCGCAAATGCTCAACGAAGTAAGCTTCAACTATTTACTGTCCTGGCAGCCATAATCCAAATTTCAGTCAATTTTTCTCAGCTATTGTTTAAAGTATACAATTTATAACAGGCAATATTACTTTAACCCACTGCGCCACCGTGCTGCCCTACTGTGGCCAACCATAACATCCTTGGCAAGGGGCAGCACGATGGCACAGTGGGTTAGACCTGCTGCCTCACGGCGCTGAGGTCCCAGGTTCGATCCCGGCTCTGTGTCACTGTCCGTGTAGAGTTTGCACATTCTCCCCGTGTTTGCGTGGGTTTCACCCCCACAATCCAAAGATGTGCAGGCTAGGTGGATTGGCCACACTAAATTGCCCTTTAATTGGAAAAAATGAATTGGGTACTCAATTTTTTTTTTCTGTTTTAAAAATAACACCCTGGGCACGATTCAGCCACCGAGATGCACCCGGAGCGGATCTGGGTGAATAGTTGGAGGGGGCAAAATAGAGGTTCACGCCAGATGGAGTGTTCCAGATCATGCCCAAAAAGCCGAGAATATCATTAACCCTCATTTGCATTCATTTCAATCTCAATAATGAGATTGAAGTCAAATACAGCAGACTCCCAGGAATTACCCACTCAGGAAGTCACGTGGGCATCGCTTAATATTTCTTTTCAAAATGGGAAGCTGGCACAATGGCTACTGAGGGGAAGTAAGGTGGTGAGTAGCCATTTCCATTTTCTGGCATGCAGCTCAAGGGCACCGACGGTGGGTGGGCATCTGTGAGGCCTTCTAGCCATCTTTAAATATTGTGGAGACCCGTAACAGAGGAAACCACAGGTGCAGTCGGTCTGTTCCACCAAACACTTCCAGAACAGAGCCCTGCTGCGGCTCCTATCCTGAAATTCAATTTTGCTCCCTTTGACTGTGAGCAGTCTCTAACTTCACAGCCGAGAGCTATTTTAAATGAGGAATTAGCCTTGTTAATCACTCATCTTTCCACAGTAACTTCATTTGAAGCCTACTTGTGACAATAAGCGATTTTCATTTCATTTTCATTTAATTTCATCAACTCTCACACGTGCCTGGTTTGAGAGGATGATTAGTGCATTGCATGTCCAGCAAACCTTGTCTGACATGAAATACTCATTTGAGACAGGTCATCTGGGGAAGAGGCAGTGTATCCTCACCTCTTGTCGTGCGGGCCAGCCTTGCTGTCGGTGACTGCTCGTTCGTCGGGCAACCCACCCATTTACAGGGTCCAATCCTTGTAGGCGGTGAGGGCTAGAAACTATGGGACTCCACCTCCCCATCTTGGCCCTTTCCAATTTATTATGGGTTATCCTCTCGTGCGGGCGCAAAAGGATGGTATTGTGAGCCGCACGTTTGATAGGCAAAGTTTATAGCAGGTGCATGCGTGGCATCATACCTGCACAAGAAAGGGTTGGGCTAGTGGTGCCTGGGGTTTCTGAGGAACAAGCACGAAGATCGGATGTGGGGAGGGTGCTAGGTGTCAGCCAGTGAATCAGGTGGGGCAGGTGGAACTGATGCCAGGAGAAAGGTGGGAACTTATGTTGCAGCTCATTGGAGCTTTGTTTTTTTCCTAGATTGGACGGCGGTCCTCCTAGTCATGCTGCCCACACGACCATTGCTGATGCTGCTACTGGTCCTCTGACCCCTCAAGAGAACAGGGTCGCCTCTCTACCGCAGCGTGAGAAGCCTGGCCAGGTTGCCATCCCCAAAGCGAGGAGAAGGTCGGCGCGCTGCCATGCTTGTGTGTTGACTGGGAGTGGTTAGGGATCATTTAAAAGCAGCTCCCCCTCGTTAGCGGCAAGCTGCTGAGGCGCGAGTCACAAATCAGATGGTGAGGCAACCAGTAATGACGAGAATCTGGTGCGAACTCATTTTTGGCGCTAAGTGCCTTTGAATACGGGCCACGATCTAACCAATGCTGCCACCATGAAATAGCCCATCAAACATGCCTAATGCCGGGAAATTTTTCTGTTGAATTGCACCCTCCATCATTGCCCAATATTTTTAAAGATCATAGACAGGGACCTGGAATATTCTAGGTCATATACAAAATTATAGTTTAAAATAAATGAATTTATAAACAAAATAGATGTAAAATTATTAAAATGAGTCTTTCAAGTACCTTTCTTCATGTTATTTTTCCTTTTATTACAAAGAAAGTAGTAGCACTACACCAACAACAAAGTGGGAGGGTGGGGGGTGTAGGAGAGAGTAGCGAGTATGGTGACATAGTGGTAATGTCACTGGACCAGTAATTCAGAGGTCCAGGTTAATGCTCTGGGGATATGGGTTCAAATCCCACCATCGCAGCTAGTGAAATTTAAATAATAAACTTGGAATATAATGCTAGTTTCAGTACTGCTTTCAGTGATTGTTGTAATACCCATCTGCCTCACTAATGTACTTTAGGAAATCTGCCATTGTTACCCGGTCTGGCCTACATATGACTCAAGATCCACAGCAATGTAGCTGCCTCTTTTTTTCCCCCTGCACTAACTAGCTCAGCTCACCAGTGCAGAAAGGCACCCCAATCACCCTAACGTGGCCTCTCTTTCTTTCTTTCTATCTCTGCCCCCTGCCCCCTGCCCCCCCCCCCACACACACACCCAAGTGGTGGTACACTTGATCCACGTTTGTGGAAACCAGTGCTTAACGTCGCCCGCTCAGGGTCTCCGAGGCCGTAGTTGCCTTTCAACAAGCCTCTGCAATGGTCTAGCAAGCCATTCAGTTCAAAGGCAATTATGGATGGCCTTGTCACGGACTCCCACATCCGATGAAAGATGGGCAGCACGGTAGCACAGTGATTAGCACAGTTGCTTCACAGCTCCAGGGTCCCAGGTTCAATTCCCGGCTTGGGTCACTGTCTGTGCGGATTCTGCACGTTCTCCCAGTGTCTGCGTGGGTTTCCTCCGGGTTCTCCGGTTTCCTCCCACAGTCCAAAGATGTGCAGGTTAGGTGGATTGGCAGTGCTAAATTGCCCTTAGTGTCCAACAAGGATAAGTGGGGGGTTACAGGGATAGGGTGGAGGTGTGGGGTGTTCTTTCCAAGGTTCGGTGCAGACTTGATGGGCCGAATGGCCTCCGTCTACACTGTAAATTCTATGTCTACGGCTGTTCACCTATTGTCCCTGTGCTGATGATTGACATTAGCTCCTGGTCCAACAATATCTCAATTCTAAAATTCTTCTTTATCTTCAAACCTTGCTAGGCCTTGCCCCTCCCTATCTCTGTAACTTCCTCTAGTCCATCAATACCGAGATCTCTGCTCGTCCAATCCTGGCCTCCTGCACATCTGATTTTGATCATTCCACCAGTTGCAGCTACAATTTCAGCTGCATTGGCCACAAGCTCTGGAAGCCCCCTCCATAAACCAGTCTCTGTATCACATCCTAGAAGATGCGCTTTAAATTTTTTATTGACCAAGATTCTGGTACATCCTGAAAAACATCCTTTAGGAGTTCAGAGTCAAATTTTGATTGATAATGCTGTTGTGAAGTTAAATGTTCAGCTACACTGAAGGTGCAACATAAATAGTCGTTGTTGTATAGGTGTTTACATAAGGATGAGTTCAAAAAGATGCATCCCATTTGAGTGATTTTAAACTTATACATGCTTCAACTGACTGATGCAAAAATCATACATTGGGCACCTGGGGTCTCACCACCAACATGCCTGCACATTTCAACTGGCTCCGAATTTATTTTTAAATCCTTCATAAATCCATAGTCGCTTAAGACATTTCACGCTGACAGGTATTCTGCCATCCGGGGACCTGGTAATGGTTATAACAGCGGTTCAGCAGAGGGGAACCTTTCTTAAAAGAAATAAAAA
This sequence comes from Scyliorhinus torazame, assembly GCF_047496885.1. Classification (NCBI taxonomy): domain Eukaryota; kingdom Metazoa; phylum Chordata; class Chondrichthyes; order Carcharhiniformes; family Scyliorhinidae; genus Scyliorhinus; species Scyliorhinus torazame. The sequence continues at coordinate 131,003,214 of NC_092722.1, forward strand.
ATGGACCCCGACTTAAGCCTCTTGCAGGTCCTTCTAATTGATCCCTCTTGGCTGCAGCGAGTATGCATTAGTATGACTGTATTTAAAAACTCTGAAGCCCCAAACTGAAGCACGATCTCTCACTCACCTTAGAGTAATCATTGAAAGAGGAGAGACAGCTGATGGAGAAAATGCAATGAGTTTACTCATTGCAATAAGCAGTGAAAACTGGGGGTGGGAGAGAAGAGAGAATAAAACTACATTTCAAGAAAAGGCCTCAGTAGATTGGTGCATGCCAGCTACTGCAATGCAAAGCAGGAGTTGTGTAACTTAAACTGGAAAAACAAATTAAACAAAATAATTCAATGGGAAAGTTGAATCAAAAGAATAAATGAAAGGAAGAAGCCATTAGTTGTGCAATGACTTGATCAATAGCCAAATCAGGGCTGCCGACTGCAGCAAAGCTTTGCACCAGATCACTCTCCCTCGGAATCCAAAACTGCTGCTGTGACAATAAGCGATTATTATTATTACATTCCGACCCACTACATAACATTCATTCAAGGACAGACATCCAGAAACACCCCCCCCATCCATCTCCACCCCACCCAGAATACTACACAGCAGAAGAGGCCCTTCAGCCCACTGAGTCTGCACTGATGCATGAAAGGCCTTGGACTGCCCACCTCATCCCACTTGCAGCACTTGGTCTTTAGCCTTGAATGTTATGGCTTGCCAAGTATTCATTCAGGTATTTTTTAAAGGATATGAGGCATCCTGCTTCTACCACCCTCCCAGGCAGTGAATTCCAGACTGTCACCACTCTCTGGGGTAAAATAGTTTTTCCTCAAATCCCCCCTACATTTCGGACTATGAGGAGCCCCTGATGCAGAGTGCATGAGGAAACCACCCTGATATTCCACAGCATTGTTATTTACGAAGGCCGCAAATCTTAACCTTGCCCCTTGCCGGAGGTGTGGTGACCCTCAGGCTAAATCACCACCAGTCAGCTCTCCTCCTCAAAAGGGGAAAGCAGCCTACAGTCATCTGGGACTGTGGTGACTTTATCTATCTATGCAATGCAAAAGGAGTGGAAATGAGTAGTTCCAAAATTGGTTTAACATTCATATTCATTCCTTTTTTTTTTTACTAAATATTTTATTGAAAATTTTTAGTCAACCAACACAGTACATTGTGCATCCTTTACACAATATTATAACAACACAAATAACAATGACCTATTTTATAAACAAAAAATGAATAAATAATAAATAACAAAAATGAAAACTAACCCTAATTGGCAACTGCCTTATCACAAGTAACACTCTCCAAAAATATAATTTAACAGTCCAATGTATAATTATCTGTCACAACGACCTATACATATTATACAGTATATATTAACAACCTTGAGAGTCCTTCTGGTTCCTCCTCCCCCCTCCTCTTCCCCCCCCCCCCCCCCGATCCTGGGCTGCTGCTGCTGCCTTCTTTTTTCCATTCCATCTATCTTTCTGCGAGGTATTCGACGAACGGTTGCCACCGCCTGGTGAACCCTTCAGCCGACCCCCTTAGAACGAACTTAATCTGCTCTAGCTTTATAAACCCTGCCATGTCATTATCCAGGTCTCCACCCCCGGGGGCTTGGCTTCTTTCCACATTAGCAATATCCTGCGCCGGGCTACTAGGGACGCAAAGGCTAAAACATCGGCCTCTCTCACCTCCTGCACTCCCGGCTCTTGTGCAACCCCAAATATAGCCAACCCCCAGCTTGGTTCGACCCGGACTCCTACTACTTTTGAAAGCACCTTTGTCACCCCATCCAAAACCCCTGTAGTGCCGGGCATGACCAAAACATATGGGTATGATTCGCTAGGCTTCTCGAGCACCTCGCACACCTATCCTCCACCCCAAAAAATTTACTGAGCCATGCTCCAGTCATATGTGCCCTGTGTAATACCTTAAACTGAATCAGGCTTAGCCTGGCACACGAGGACGACGAGTTTACCCTGCTTAGGGCATCAGCCCACAGCCCCTCCTCGATCTCCTCCCCCAGCTCTTCTTCCCATTTCCCTTTTAGTTCATCTACCATAGTCTCCCCTTCGTCCCTCATTTCCCTATATATATCTGACACCTTACCATCCCCCACCCATGTCTTTGAGATCACTCTGTCCTGCACCTCTTGTGTCGGGAGCTGCGGGAATTCCCTCACCTGTTGCCTCGCAAAAGCCCTCAGTTGCATATACCTGAATGCATTCCCTTGGGGCAACCCATATTTCTCGGTCAGCGCTCCCAGACTCGCGAACTTCCCATCCACAAACAGATCTTTCAGTTGCGTTATTCCTGCTCTTTGCCACATTCCATATCCCCCATCCATTCCCCCCCGGGGCAAACCTATGATTGTTTCTTATCGGGGACCCCCCCCAAAGGCTCCAGTCTTTCCCCTATGCCGTCTCCACTGTCCCCAAATCTTCAGTGTAGCCACCACCACCGGGCTTGTGGTGTAGTTCCTCGGTGAGAACGGCAATGGGGCTGTCACCATAGCCTGTAGGCTAGTCCCCCTACAGGACGCCCTCTCTAATCTCTTCCACGCCGCTCCCTCCTCCTCTCCCATCCACTTACTCACCATTGAAATATTAGCGGCCCAATAATACTCACTTAGGCTCGGTAGTGCCAGCAGCCCCCCCCTATCCCTGCTACGCCGTAAGAATCCCTTCTTCACTCTCGGGGTCTTCCCGGCCCACACAAAACCCATGATGCTCTTTTCAATCCCTTTAAAAAAAGCCTTCGTGATCACCACCGGGAGGCACTGAAACACAAAGAGGAATCTCGGTAGGACCACCATCTTAACCGCCTGCACCCTCCCTGCCAGTGACAGGGATACCATATCCCATCTCTTGAAATCCTCCTCCATCTGTTCCACCAACTGCGTTAAATTTAACCTATGCAATGTGCCCCAATTCTTAGCTATCTGGATCCCCAGGTAACGAAAGTCCCTTGTTACCTTTCTCAACGGTAGGTCCTCTATTTCTCTACTCTGCTCCCCTGGATGCACCACAAACAACTCACTTTTCCCCATGTTCAATTTATACCCTGAAAAATCCCCAAACTCCCCAAGTATCCGCATTATTTCTGGCATCCCCTCCGCCGGGTCCGCCACGTATAGTAGCAAATCGTCCGCATACAAAGTTACCCGGTGTTCTTCTCCTCCCCTAAGTACTCCCCTCCACTTCTTGGAACCCCTCAACGCTATTGCCAGGGGCTCAATCGCCAGTGCAAACAATAATGGGGACAGAGGGCATCCCTGCCTTGTCCCTCTATGGAGCCGAAAATATGCAGATCCCCGTCCATTCGTGACCACGCTCGCCACTGGGGCCCTATACAACAGCTGCACCCATCTAACATACCCCTCTCCAAAACCAAATCTCCTCAACACCTCCCACAAATAATCCCACTCCACTCTATCAAATGCTTTCTCGGCATCCATCGCCACTACTATCTCCATTTCTCCCTCTGGTGGGGCCATCATCATTACCCCTAACAACCTCCGTATATTCGTGTTCAGCTGTCTCCCCTTCACAAACCCAGTTTGGTCCTCGTGGACCACCCCCGGGACACATTCCTCTATTCTCATTGCCATTACCTTGGCCAGGATCTTGGCATCTACATTTAGGAGGGAAATAGGTCTATAGGACCCACATTGTAGCGGGTCCTTTTCCTTCTTTAAGAGAAGCGATATCGTTGCTTCAGACATAGTCGGGGGCAGTTGTCCCCTTTCCTTTGCCTCATTAAAGGTCCTCGTCAGTACCGGGGCGAGCAAGTCCACATATTTTCTATAGAATTCGACTAGGAATCCATCCGGTCCCGGGGCCTTTCCCGCCTGCATGCTCCTAATTCCTTTCACCACTTCTTCTACCTCGATCTGTGCTCCCAGTCCCACCCTTTCCTGCTCTTCCACCTTGGGAAATTCCAGCCGATCCAAGAAGCCCATCATTCTCTCCCTCCCATCCGGGGGTTGAGCTTCATATAATTTTTTATAAAATGTCTTGAACACTCCATTCACTCTCTCCGCTCCACGCTCCATCTCTCCTTCCTCATCCCTCACTCCCCCCATTTCCCTCGCTGCTCCCCTTTTCCTCAATTGGTGTGCCAGCAACCTGCTCGCCTTCTCCCCATATTCGTACTGTACACCCTGTGCCTTCCTCCATTGTGCCTCTGCAGTGCCCGTAGTCAGCAAGTCAAATTCTACATGTAGCCTTTGCCTTTCCCTGTACAGTCCCTCCTCCGGTGCTTCCGCATATTGTCTGTCCACCCTCAAAAGTTCTTGCAGCAACCGCTCCCGTTCCTTACTCTCCTGCTTCCCTTTATGTGCCCTTATTGATATCAGCTCCCCTCTAACCACCGCCTTCAACGCCTCCCAGACCACTCCCACCTGGACCTCCCCATTATCATTGAGTTCCAAGTACTTTTCAATGCACCCCCTCACCCTTAGACACACCCCCTCATCTGCCATTAGTCCCATGTCCATTCTCCAGGGTGGGCGCCCTCCTGTTTCCTCCCCTATCTCCAAGTTCACCCAGTGTGGAGCGTGATCCGAAATGGCTATAGCCGTATACTCCGTTCCCCTCACCTTCGGGATCAATGCCCTACCCAGCACAAAAAAGTCTATTCGCGAGTAGACTTTATGGACATAGGAGAAAAACGAGAACTCCTTACTCCTAGGTCTGCTAAATCTCCACGGGTCTACACCTCCCATCTGCTCCATAAAATCTTTAAGTACCTTGGCTGCTGCCGGCCTCCTTCCAGTCCTGGACTTCGACCTATACAGCCCTGGTTCCAACACCGTATTAAAATCTCCCCCCATTATCAGCTTTCCCATCTCTAGGTCCGGAATGCGTCCTAGCATCCGCCTCATAAAATTGGCATCATCCCAGTTCGGGGCATATACGTTTACCAAAACCACCGTCACCCCCTGTAGTTTGCCACTCACCATCACGTATCTGCCCCCGTTATCCACCACTATAGTCTTTGCCTCGAACATTACCCGCTTCCCCACTAATATAGCTACCCCCCTGTTTTTCGCATCTAGCCCCGAATGGAACACCTGCCCCACCCATCCTTTGCGTAGCCTAACCTGGTCTATCAGTTTCAGGTGCGTTTCCTGTAACATAACCACATCTGCCTTAAGTTTCTTAAGGTGTGCGAGTACCCGTGCCCTCTTTATCGGCCCGTTCAGCCCTCTCACGTTCCACGTGATCAGTCGAGTTGGGGGGCTTCCCCCCCCCCCCCCCTTGTCGATTAGCCATCACCTTTTTCCAGCTCCTCACCCGGTTCCCACGCAGCTGTATCTCCCCCAGGCGGTGCCCCCCCGCCCATCCTCCCCCATACCAGCTCCCCCCTCTCCCCAGCAGCAGCAACCCAGTAATTCCCCCCTCCCACCCCCCCCCGCTAGCGTAATTACTCCCCCCAAGTTGCTCCCAGAAGTCAGCAAACTCTGGCCGACCTCGGCTTCCCCCCGTGACCTCGGCTCGCACCGTGCGACGCCCCCTCCTTCCTGCTTCTCTATTCCCGCCATGATTATCAAGCCCGCGCTTCTCCCTTGGCCCCGCCCCCAATGGCCAACGCCCCATCTTCTCCACCTCCCCCCCTCCTCCCCCCCATCACCACCTGTGGGAGAGAGAAAAGTTACCACATCGCAGGATTAGTACATAAAACTCCTCTTTCCCCCCTTTTTAACCCCCCTCTTTGCCCCCCACATTCGCCCCACCACTTTGTTCAAACGTTCTTTTTAATAACCCGCTCATTCCAGTTTTTCTTCCACAATAAAAGTCCACGCTTCATCCGCCGTCTCAAAGTAGTGGTGCCTCCCTCGATATGTGACCCACAGTCTTGCCGGTTGCAGCATTCCAAATTTTATCTTCTTTTTATGAAGCACCGCCTTGGCCCGATTAAAGCTCGCCCTCCTTCTCGCCACCTCCGCACTCCAGTCTTGATAAACGCGGATCACCGCGTTCTCCCATTTACTGCTCCGAGTTTTCTTCGCCCATCTAAGGACCATTTCGCTATCCTTAAAACGGAGCAATCTCACCACTATGGCTCTGGGAATTTCTCCTGCTCTCGGTCCTCGCGCCATCACTCGGTATGCTTCCTCCACCTCCAACGGACCCGCCGGGGCCTCCGCTCCCATTAACGAGTGCAGCATCGTGCTCACATATGCCCCGTCGTCCGCTCCCTCCACACCTTCAGGAAGACCAAGAATCCTCAGGTTGTTCCTCCTTGCGTTGTTTTCCAGTGCCTCCAACCTTTCCACACATCGTTTCTGATGTGCCTCCTGCGTCTCCGTCTTCACCACCAGGCCCTGTATGTCGTCCTCATTCTCGGCTGCCTTTGCCTTCACGACCCGAAGCTCCCGCTCCTGGGTCTTTTGTTCCTCCTTTAGCCCTTCGATCGCCTGTAGTATCGGGGCCAACAGCTCTTTCTTCATTTCCTTTTTGATCTCTTCCACACAGCATTTCAAGAACTCTTGTTGTTCAGGGCCCCATGTTAAACTGCCACCTTCCGACGCCATCTTGGTTTTTGCTTGCCTTCCTTGCCGCTGTTCTAAAGGATCCACTGCAATCCGGCCACTTTCTCCTCCTTTTTCCATCCGTATCCAGGGGGGATTCCCTTCTGGTTTACCGCACAGTGTTTTTAGCCGTTAAAATTGCCGTTGGGGCTCCTATCAAGAGCCGAAAAGTCCGTTTCACCGGGAGCTGCCGAAACGTGCGACTCAGCTGGTCATCGCCGCACCCGGAAGTCCTTCATATTCATTCCTAGCACAGCAGCCAATAGCATCAATAATCCCTGTAACAACTGACCACTAGCCCCAGATCAATCTCCACATATAATCTGCCAATAAACCTGGGGGACCTCGACTATGCCAATGAGGAGACCCTCTATTCCCCTTATCCATAGATGAACAATGCAAAGCTCAGGTACTTGCTCCCAACAATCCTACTGGAGTCCCTGCTACTCAATTGACAATGCGGCCAGAATTCTAACTAGAGATTACCTACGTGCTCCCTCCCCCCACACCAGCCAAATGTATCTCTATTCTGCCCAGAATAAAGAAAGCCAAGGACACACACTGGCACAGACCCTCCATATGAAGCAATGCAACTCTATCTAGACACTTAAGGGTAAGCATGTTTCTGAGCTCTGGCAGAATGAAGCTTTGTGTATAATACAGTCCCTGGATTTCAGACTGCTTGATGAAAATAGTTTCCCTTTTTAAAGAAGTTCTGGGGATAAGTCTGAGAAAATAAAGTCATGATGGCCCCTTACTTGAAGCAGTCTTTTGAAAACCGTAAATATACATTTCAAAAGGCTCTGGGTTGCAATTGTTGAGTTTGCATAGGGACCATCACTGTCCTGATATCTTTAATACTTGCCATAATTCCAGCTAAATGTGCCCGCTGTATTGTACAGAACTATTCTATTCGACCATGATAATAACAACCTCAATTCTATTGACATCCTATTCCTACTTGGCACCAAAAAATGATCACACAAACAAAATTCTGTGGATTGATGTTCGTGGCAAGCTACCTGAATGCAGCTCGAAGGCGTCGCACATGTCTGCATCTGTGCAAAAAGAAAATGGAACTGTGCACTGAAAAAAAGACTGCACACAATAACGGAATTTGAAAAGGGAACTTGCTGCAGATATAGAAATTTAAAATAAAAACAGAAAACGTTGGCAATACTCAGTAGACCTGATTTCATAGGTGGAGAGAGAAACGTTTCCCTTTCATCATTGAATTGAAACATCAACTCTTTCTCTCTCTCCAAAAATCTACATGAACCATACCGGTTCAAGACGACTGCTTGCCATCACCATCGCGAGAGAAATTACGGGTGGACAATAAATGCTAGCCTTCAAATGCATTTTTTTTTTTTTTTTAATTTAGAGTGCCCAATTCATTTATTCCAATTAAGGGGCAATTTAGTGTGGCCAATCCACCTAGCCTGCACATCTTTGCGTTGTGGGGGCGAAACCTACGTAAACACGGGAAGAATGTGCAAACAGTGACCCAGAGCCGGGATCGAACTGGGACCTTGGCGCTGTGAGGCGGCAATGCTAACCCCTGTGCCACCATGCTGCCCTGCGAATGAATATTTTTAAGTACGGTCCCACAATGGCATAATGATCAGCTAAATTGTTTTATGCCACCATACCCTGAGTGGAATCACTCCTGGAGCAAAGTATCCTTACCTCACATCCTTACAAATAAATAAAACATTGGGGTATCTGTCCAGTATCCTAGCAACTGTTGGGTTCTGGTCCAGGATTGGAATAGAACTGGCAAGTTAGATTAAAGAATAGGTCAACAGGGGTGCAGTGGCAGACATTTAAAAGGAATATTTCAGGATACACAGAAAAGTCACACTTCAATGAAAAAGAAAGAAATCCAAGTGGAGGATCCAGCATGTAATTAACTAGAAAAAGTTAAATATAGTATCAAATTTAAAGAAAAAATATATAATTGTGCAAAGATGTGCGGAAGGTCAGATGATTGGACAGAACGTAAAAAATGAAAGATTAGTAAGGAGGGAAAAAGAAAAAAAAAAATTATGAGAGAAAGCTGGCTAGAAATACAAAGATAGATAGTAGCAAGGACTTCTATAGATATTTTTTAAAAGAGCAAACAAAACGAGCTTGGTCCTATAGAAAGTGGGGACTTAACAATGGAAAACAAGGAGGTGGTGTTAGATTAATCAAACAGGTATTTTGCATCGGTCGTCACTATAGAGTATAGTAACATCGCAAAAGTGGAATTGGAAGGGAGGGAGCAAAATGACAATCACCAGGCAAGGGGTACTTAGCAATTTATCCCCAGGTCCTGACGGATGTTATTTAAGGCTTTTAAAACTAGTGAGATTGGTTTAGATTTTCCAAAATTCAAGAATTTGGGAAGGTTCTATTCGATTGGAAAATAGCACAACGGTTAGCACTGCTGCCTCAGTGCCAGGGACCCAGGTTCAATTCCGAACTTGGGTGACTGTCCATTTCCCCCAGGTGCACTGGTTTCCTCCCACAGTCCAAGTCCAAAGGTGTGCATGTTAGGTGGATTAGATATGCTAAATTACCCCTTAGTGTCCAAGGATGTGCAGGTTAGATACGATTATGGGGATAGGGCAGGGGAGTGGGTCTAGGTGGGATGCTCTTTCAGAGAGTCAGTGCAGACTTGATGGACGAAATGGCCTCTTTCTGCACTGTAGGAATTCTATTCTATGCCAATGTAATTAATTTTATTTTTTTTAAAAAAGGAGGGAGACAGAAAGTAGGAAACCATAGCTTAACATAGGGGCTGGTGTAGCTTAATGGGCTAGACAGCTGGTTTGTGATTCAACAAGGCCAGCAGCATTGGTTCAATTCCTGTACTAGCTGAGAATTCTGAATTCTCCCTCTGTGTACCCGAACAGGTGCCGGAATGTGGCGACTCGGGGCTTTTCACAGTAACTTCATTACAGTGTTAATGTGTGCCTACTTGTGACAATAAAGATTATTTATTTATTTATCTGTCATAGGGGAAGGGCTTGAAGCTATTAAATATATTGTAACAGGACACAGCTGAGTAATAAATTCAAAGTATCAGGCAGAGTCAACATGGTTATGTGAAAGGGAAATCATTAATTTATTGGAGTTCTTTGAAGAGGCAATGGGTACAGTGATAAAGGGGAACTGGTGGGTGTCAGAGTCATTGAGGTCTACAGCACAGAAAGGCCCTTCGGCCCATCCAGTCTGCACCGGTCAAAACAATCTAACTATTCTAATCCCATTTTCCAGCACTTCGCAAAAATACGGGGACAGCCCATCAAGTTTCTCTGGGACACAGGAGGGTCCCGCACCACAATAAATTCCTCCACCATGTTCCAAAAGGACACGTGGCCCACTACAGCCACTATCACCCTCAGCGGCTTTACAGGCCACTCACAGCAGGGACACATCACAGCCCCTATACCCATTCAAATCGGCATCACCACCAAGCATCCCATAGTTTTAGCCGATCTGCCCCACACAGCAGAACACATTTTGGGCATAGACTTTATGAATTCCCACAATCTATCCTTTGCTCCAGTCAACCAATGTGTCTGGAAAATGGCAAAATCTGCAAGAGCCCCCTGCAATGCTCACAACAGGTGAATACGCCAACAAAATTAGCGCAGTAGGCTAATTTTGGTTTAACCCGATGACAATTAGCACGGACAAGCAGGTTAGGGCAGTGTTACACAAGAACAGGACAGCATTCGCGACCCACAAACACGACTGTGGCCGGATGACTGGTTCAGTACAAATCACAGGACCTGACCCTAGACCCCAAAAGCAGTATGGATTTCCCCAAGAGGCAGAGGGAGAAATCGCAAATGAATCGACAGCTTATTAGAGCAGGGCGTACTTAGATCAGTAGCCTCCACGAATAATGCCCCGATTTGGCCAGTGAGAAAGCCCGATGGATCATGGCGACTGACCATCGATTAACGGGAACTCAACAAAATCACCCCGCAGCAGCCCCCACAGTAGCCACAAGTCCCGAGACCATGCTCAAGCAGGGACTCAATTCCCAATACTTTACGGTTTTGGATATCAGTAATGGATTCTGGTCCATACCATTGGCAAAGGCGTGCCAGTACAAATTTGCATTCACCTTTAAAAACCTATAGTACACGTGAACATGCCTTCCACAAGGATTCCACTACTCCCCCTCCATTTTCCACTGACAGCTGGCAAATGGATTATCGAAATTTTCACACCCCAAAAGTCTGGTCCAGTACGTAGACGACCTACTACTGCAGACAGACACCAAGGAAGAGCACATCGAGCTTCTGTCCGAACTCCTGGAACTCCTACAAGCAATTGGATGCAAAGTTAACCCCAAAAAGGCCCAGATTTTGGAAAATAAGGTGATATATTTGGGTACAATTATCACACATAGTAAACGCGAGATCGAGCATAAAAGGATTGACTCGATTGCTAAATTGCCCCTTCCCCAGAACGTTTCAGCACTCCGGTCATTTTTAGGACTGGTTGGCTACTGCCGAAACCACATTGACGGTTTCGCCAGCAAGGCAGCACCCCTCTCAGACCTCCTAAAGAAAGGAGCCCCCTGGGAATGGCTTCCGCAGCATACGGATGCTGTGGACTCTTTGAAACAAGCACTCATAGCAGCCCCCGCACTACAAGTTCCAGACCCGCTTTCCCCCTATGCAATAGAGGTAGCAAGCACAGACCGCACCCTTTCGGCCGTGCTCCTTCAGGAATGGCACGAACAGTTAAGACCCGTGGCTTACGCCTCCAGAGTTTTAGATGCTGTGGAGCAGGGATTTTCAGCCTGTAAAAGGCACCTGCTCGCAGTATTTTGGGTAGTACAGTATTTTTCTTACATTACCGGACTGAACCCCAATCACAATCCTCACGGAACACACCCCCACCGAACTTTTACTGGACGGACGACTCAAGGACGGTAGTTAGTCAGATTAGAGCAGCTAGATGGACCCTTCTTTTGCAGGGACGGGACATCACCGTTAAAAGGACAAAGACCCACACTTTTTTAACCGACAACTTACAGTACCCCGGAACCCCCCATGAATGTGAAATTATCTCTCCACACTACAACACAGGTCCTTTTATTGCTAAAACACCCCCCAGAAAGATAGATAGTTCAACCCAGAGCCCCACGCAGACAGACACGTGCAAACCCATTAGGATATATGTGGTTGGATCTTCCACAATATTAGAAGGGAAGCGCATAACAGGATGCGGTATTTACGTCGAGGACGCGCAGGGACGCACCATAGAAGAAACAGCAATAAAACTTCCAGGACACTTGGGCGCGCAGGCAGCAGAACTTGCGGCCATCGCATATATAGTGGAACACCCAGATTCCTTCCCCAGCCCAGCAGACATATATTCGGACAGCCTCTATGTCTACAATAGCCTTATGGAACTCCTACCCCTGTGGAAAGCAAGAGGATTTGCTTCCGCAGACGGAAAACCCCCTCCCCTCAGCCCATTGCTCCGTCACATTTTAGAGCGAGCACAGAACAGGTCTTTTGGAATAGTCAAAGTTCGAAGTCACCATCGTTCCTCCCCCGCCCTGGAAATGTAAAAGCTGACGCACTGGCTAAAGCAGGTTCTAGGCATGGATATATTTGGACACCCCCCGAAAGCACACCAGTGCTTCAGGTCTCACAGACTGATATTGAGGATTTAGTGCAGGCCCAGAAGCAGGACAGCAATCTCAAGGAGATTTTGAAAGGAAACTATCTAGCACCTATAGCCATGTAAAATGGCTGCGTTCCGATTAATCTGGCCAAAACCCAGTTTCAAACGGCTAACCCGAAAGACTGCTGGGAAAAGCAGCCAAGAAGACACAAGCAGGCAGCTGCAGACAGTTTTGCATATTCGGCTCTGGGAAGGTAGCCCAGATCGATACTCAGGGCTATCAACAGCCCATCAACCCAGGTATCCGCAGTTGTATTCAGGACTGTTTGCAGCTAATCTATTCAGACATCCACAGTTAAATCGGCTATTCCCGGGAACAATTGCAACATATTAGCAATTGAATACCGGGCCAGACTTGTCGGTGCCTGCAGCGGCCGAAACAAAGACAGGTGAGCAACCACCCCCCGATCGAGGAATCGCCTCACCATTGGACACATCGACCGACCCCAGAGATTGGGGACAGAATCCAATCACTTGGGACTCAGGGTCAAGGGCCGCCCCGGGAGGCGGGAAGCCCCTGGGCCCTATAAAAGTGAAGGTCCTAGTTCAGATCTCTCTCTCTCTCTCTCTCATCTTCGCCTGCTCGAGACCTTCGCAAGACCAGCCACCGGCAACTGTAAGTTTGAATCCAACGATCGCTATCCGGTAGAGACACCTAGCCACCGACCTGTAGCAGCCTTTTGAATCCCACGGGCCAGATTTGATTGGACAAGCCATTCGTTTCCCTGACCTGGTGGGCTCTTCCTAAGTTAAGTATTGGCCAGTAGTGATAGGTTTATTATATAGAAAGTAGTATTAGGGTATTAATATTGCTTGTTGTATATAATAAACGACCGTTGTTTTAATCCTTACTAAGCGGTGTGCTGTGTTATTAATCATAACCTGAACTTGAACCACGTGGCGGTATCATAAAGATACCTGGCGACTCATGAGCAAAGGTGATGTAAACAGAGCAAATAGACTAAGGTTAAAAAGAGCAACACACCCTAGGAGAAATTTTAGAATACACTGACCACACATGACAGTGTGGTGTTAAAAGACACCCTTTGTGGTTCCTGAACAGGACAGGAATCAACTGATTTGTTTTTTCCATGACTGTCATGGACATGAGGGAATCGACCCCACTACAGCCCACCTCAGGCAGCTCTGTTGGTGGCCGAGTTTTAAAGAAGATGTAAATCACTACATTGAGAATTGCCTCATCTGTGCCCAGAACACCCGGACAGATACGTCAAAAAAGCTCAACTCAGTCACACCCGACCCGTTAATGGCCCCTGGACAACCTCCAGATTGATTATATTGGACCATTGCCCCCTTGCAGGAATGGTTATAAATATGTACTCGTGGTGACAGACACGTTTACCAAATGGGTGGAAGTATTCCCATCCAGGACAAACATGGCAAAGACCACAGCCAAGATTTTAACCCACCACATCTTTACGAGATGGGGACTCCCCCGCAGCATTGAATCCGACCAAGGTTCCCATTTTACGGGACGTGTCATGAAGAACGTCCTCACGATATTTGGCATTCCCCAAAAATTCCACTTGGCATACCACCCCCAGTCGAGTGGTATCGTGGAGCGCACGAATCTTCAGAAAAATGGTCCAGCAAAACAACACCACTTGGGATTCGGTCCTCCCTTTTGCGCTGATGTTTCTGCAAAACACGATTTCCACATCCACAGGTTACACCCCACACACTCATGACCGGACGCCCCATGAAAGGCACAGAATTTTTATTAGGATTAGATTTGACCAGCCCCGAAGTGACGGCCCTCACACACGAGAAAGCAGTAGAACAATTAGTGGCAAATGTTAAAACGGCTCAGCTAGCAGCCGCAGTGAAATTGGGCACAAGAAAGAAACAGAGCAAGGCTTGTTTCGACAAGACAGTGCATGCGACTGAGTTCAGTGTAGGACAGCAAGTCATGCTCTCCGTATACAACCCCAGCACATTCCTGTCACCGAAGTATTCGGGTCCGTACTCCATTGCGGACAAAGTCAGCCCTTCCGTCTACAAAATAAAGTACCCCAATGGAAAGACTGCGTGGTTCCATATCAGCCAGATGAAGGCATATGGAACACAGTCTAACCACACACACCACGTCATGCCCGACGCAGCAGACCACGCCCCGCCCACAGCCAACGTAACCTTACCCTCCCCCAACACGTCCAGCCCAGCCACGGTCTCAACCTCGACTCCACCCCCAAAATATACACTCCGCCCCGGAACGCCCACAGACAACAGCAGCAGCGACTGTGACTCGGACAATAGCCACAGCACACCTCCCTACCATCCCCATGCAACAGGACCGACACCCAGCGAATCTGACCACGATTCGAGTGATCCCTTCATGATCACTTTCCTAAACAAACCCCACCACCGACCAACAATGACGACCCCGACTCCGTCCCCACAGAACTAGACACCACCTTTTGGCACCGAGATAATTCGTACAGACTCATCCGGAATGACGAGAGCGATCCCAGATCACACCATGCAGCCCTATCAACCCTGATACACTCGAGAGTTTGGCCACCGGGAGAAGATGATGACTTGGAGTCTGACTCCCAAAACGATACCCCCTTTGCGACCCTGTTCGCAACCGATAACCGAGGTGTCCAGAGGGCGTTTTAAAAGGAACCGCTTGGGAGAAAACGGTGTCCTTTCTGACGGAACCTGCAGCATGTTTGATGTTGTTTGTACTTGTTCTGTTAAATGTTGTATGTTAGACCAGAAATTCTTTTTCCACGGCCCCACGACGCCACCCTTCTGACGCCCACTGGCAGTCAGAGAAACTAGTTTGGCCAGACGCTAGTTCAGCGGAACTAGTTTGTCTGCAGAGACTTGTTAATGTCCCAGATGCCAGTTCAGAGGAACTCGTCTGTCGACTGAAACACAGACCCCCGTTTGTAACTGCTCTTCTGCTTTGAAGGAAGAACCAATACGGCAGCCCCCCACGATGACTACATTTCTTGCCTGTTCTGGTCGGTTGCTCAGGCAGTGGAGAAACGGCATTGGGACCCGCCCTGCCTGGGAACCCCCCTCTGGTCAGCTACGCTCGGGTAGGGCACACACTGCATTGGTCGCCGTCCTACCTGGGGACTCCATCCAAATCGTACCCGTCGCAGCCCATACGCACCTCATTTCGGCAAGTTTTGTTCAAAAAAAAGTTTGGTTTTATTTTCAGGTAACCCTTAGGTTGCCAACCCTCTGCTATTTACATCCTCAAACATTTGGATTGTAAATCGCACAGCCTGCGAGACGGCTCACACTGGTTCATTATTTGTAAGTGTGTCTTGTCCTGAAATTCGGTTTTTGGAAAAGAAAATGAGGGAGTCACAGTGACCAATTATAAAGGGAGTAATTGGCACTAAAGGACAGACAGGCTATCATACGAGATATTAAACCAAGATAGTAACAGACACTATGCTTGATCCCACAGAACTCCAGAAGCTCCAGGACCAGAGAAGAGATTAGAAGTGAAAGAAGAAGAACCATGAGGACATCCTCCGCGTGGCTCATAACAATAATGGACATTTGGTTGCGCGCGAACGCGAACCCCCTGACCTCAACACCCCCCCCCAGCCGTTAATGATTCACTTCCCCACAGTACCCAGAGCCCAGTCACAAGCGACACCACACCATCTTGGTGTGACAGGTTTATAACCTGGTACTCCCTGTCCTACTTGATAGAATCCCTACTAGCATTGGCGATACTCTGCTGCATCGTGCGGACTATTCGTCTGAGAAAATGGAGAAGGAGCCTACCGCGCTCGCACCCCAGTATATAGGATAAGATCCCCTATTTTCGGATATGACCAGACCCCCGACCCCCGCGATCTATAATAAAGAGCATTCGTTTGCAATTTGTTGTAAATAAAGAAATGTTCATGAGCAATTGTACAATCCTGAGCTTGACTGCCAAGCCAGAAAAATGTGTATAATACTGCTCTGATTTTGTTTGTATGGTTTAGGAAGTTAGTGTGATGAAATGTTTGAGTGAGTGTAGTTTATTAAGGATAGTTAGAGGTTCCGATTTTCTTGTTTTGTAATGCATGTCCCTATTTGACATAGCGCCCCTCAGAATTGTCAGTTAAAATTTTTTGCATAGTTATGGTCAGTGTAGAGGCCATAGAAGAGTGCTCGCCGGGTCAGGGAACGAAGAACATCGCAGTTATGTGATCCTTCACACTTCGCGTTAGGATCACAAGGAGGGAGTGTAGCCACCTGGGTTGGCCAACTACCGACGTAAAATGGAGAACAGCAAAGGCTGCAGGGAAATTCAGCCAACAGAGGCAGAAACTAGTAGGTGCAAGTTACTGTGTATTAAACTCTGCAAAAGCCCAGACAGCATTGATACAAGCAGCCATCTGCATCATAATGTAGCAGCCATCTACATACTAATGAGCGATCCCCAGGTACAATCGAAACATTTGGGATAAACAAAGCCAAGCCAGACTCCCCGGCGCCAGCAGGAGCCAACACAAAAGAGGTTAACGGACACCTCAAGACCGCCCATCGATCAGGGAACTGCTCCAGTATTGGAGAAATCGAACCAAGTGATTGGAACGAAGTCCAATCACTTGGAACCAGGTACAGGGTCCGCCCTGAAAGGCGGGAAGCCCCTGGGGACTATAAAGTTAAGCCCCCAAGTACAAATCGTTCTTCTTGACCGGGTCACTCAGCAACACGAACCAACCCTTGACAGTGACCGGTTCAGCTGCCGCCGATATCCAGTAAGTCTTAGGTCAACGCTCGCTACGAGATAGGCACTCCTAGCTACCAGTCCGTACCAACTTCGAATCCCGCAGACTCAGAACCCGAACGAAAGGCCATTTGTTCCCCTGACCTGGTGGGCCAGTCCGAAGCTAAGTATAGACCTGTTAGTTGTAGAAGTAGCTTAGAAGTAGAATTTATGCATGAGTAGCGATTACGGTGTGTAATAAATGTGCTTTGATTTGAATCTTACTAATTGGTGTATTGAGTTATTGATCATTACTTGAACTTGAACCTCGTGGCGGTATCATAAAGATACCTGGCGACTCGAGAGCAAAGGTTATAAAACAGCCAATTGAACCAACCAAAAGTTAGCAACAATCCATATCCTCCTGGCCAAGGTTATCGCCCTCACTATTTACCACCCCACCAATTTTCGTATCATCTGCGAACCTACTGAGTAACCCTCGTACATTCATGTCTAAATCATTCATATAAACCATAAAAAGCAAGGGTTCCAACACGGATCCCTGTGGGACCCCACTGGACACAGGCTTCCAGTCAGAAAAACACCCCTCAACCATCACCCTCTGCTTCCTGACACTCAGCCAGTTCTGGATCCAATTTGCCAAATTTTCTTGGATTTCATGGGCTCTTACCATCGCCATCAATCTCCCATGTGGGACTTATCAAATGCATTTCCCTCATTTACACATCTGGTCACCTCTTTGAAAAATTCAATCAAGTTAGTCAGACATGACCACACCTCAACAAAACCAGGCTGACTGTTCTCAATTAATCCCTGCCTCTCCAAATTAAGATTAATATATGAATTATGAGGAGTAGGCAGCACAGTAGCACAGTGGTTAACACTGTGGCTTCACAGTACCAGGGTCCCAGGTTTGATTCTCGTCTGGGTCACTGTCTGTGCGGAGTCTGCACGTTCTCCTAGTGTCTGCATGGGTTTCCTCCGGGTGCTCCAGTTTCCTCCCACTAGTCCTGAAAGATGTACTGTTAGCTGATTGGGACAGTTTGAATTCTCCCTCTGTGTACCCGAACAGGTGCCGGAATGTGGCGACTAGGAACTTTTCACAGTAACTTCATTGCAATGTAAGCCTACTTGTGACAATAAAGATTATTATTATTGAAAAATAAGGATGGCCTATTTCAGATAGAGATGAAGACAAATTTTTGAGGGTTAAGACACTTACAATTCTTTTGCTCAAAAGGTGGTTGAATATCTTTAAGGGACAAGTAGATAGACCCTTGATAGGAAAGGGCATAAAAGGTTATCGGGAGTAGGCAGGAATGTAAAGTTGGAGGTTAAAATTAGATCAGCCACGATCTTATTAAATGACAGAGAAGGATCAAGAGGCCACGGAGCCTACTCCTGCTCCTAATTCATATATTTGCATGTCTGACAGCTTTCTCTAGCAGTGGGAAATACTTAATAAGCAGAGGTGTTTTTTGACATCCCGAGGTTATGAAAGGTAGTGTACAAATTTAAGTTCTTTCTTTTTTAACTTGCCCATCAACCATCTAAACTCAAGTGAATACAAACAACGTTTTTATGAAATCCTTCCTGAATTTAAAACCCTTTAATCCCTGGTATCATCCTCCAAGGCCAATATATATTTCTTGGTGTTCAGTGAGCAAAACTGAACACAGTATTATAGATGATGTCTGGTCAAAGATCTGTAAAAGTGAAGCATTCCTTCCTCACTTTTGTGATGCAATTCCCTTGAGTAAGGGTCAACATTACCTTTCAGTTTTCTGCCTATGCACTAGCTTTGTGATTAGTGTACATGGGCACCTAAATCCCTTTGTTCCTTTGGTGCTCTAAGGTTCATAAACAAAGAAAATATTCTAATTTGCCTTTCCCCACAATGAACTCCACCTCCTTCATACTACAGTGGGAAAGTACCATAACAGTCTCTCATGCATCATATCATCACATTTTCCTCCACTAAAAAACAAAGAACTCCAGAGAGACCTGGAACAAAAGGTAAAAGGATTTAGGAACTGAACACAAAAGAGATTGAATGGAGAGCACTGAAAGGCACAGATGCAGGGCAGAAGGAACTAAATAGCCTCCTATTAATGGGTGCTGAAAAGCCTCTCTGGTATATCAAAGCCAACTACTACGAATAGATTAACAAGCTAGGGAAACTCGTCACATGGACCCTTCAGCATTAACTGCATCAATAGAGTAAAGTTTCTTTAAAAATAAATTTAGAGTACCCAATTCATTTTTTTCCAATTAAAGGGGCAATTTTAGCGTCTTCAATCCACCGAGCCTGCACATCTTTGGGCTGTGGGGGCGAAACCCACGCAAACACAGGGGGAAATGTGCAAACTCCACACGGACAGTGACCCAGAGCCGGGATCGAACCTGGGACCTTGGCGCCGTGAGACTGCAGTGCTACTACTGCGCCACCGTGCTGCTCTCAATAGAGTAAAGTTAATGGTGACCTCATCAGACCCTACTGAGATGAACATGGTTTGTGAACTATTGCATCTCATCCTGGCCCTTGAATTCTTTTTGTAAGTCCTGAGAAACTGCACAATATTTATCCAACCATCTCCTCCATAACTCCAAGAAAATTTAGATTCCTGTTTTGAACCAGTGAGGCTCAGCAGACAGGAGAAATCCCGCAACTTTGGAAAACCTTGGGGCCTGATGGCTATCCTGCCAAGCTCCACAAAGTCCTCCCCCAGAGCTCACTCTTTCCTCTCCGTACCCCCTTTTATGAAATTATTAAAAAAACATGTTTCCAATTAAAGAGCAATTTAGCATGGCCAATCCTGCCATGGTTGTGGGGGGTGCTCACAGACATGGTGAGAAAGTGCAAACTCCGCATGCACTCGGGTCCTTGGCACCGTGAGGCAGCAGTGCTAACCACTGCATCAACGTGCCACCACCCTTTTTATAAAATTCACACTATTTTTAAAGACAGACACTTTGAAGGTAGGCACAATTAAATTAATGCATGAAAAAGGCAAGTGTCAATTCCTTAGATCTCTACAGTGCAGGTGGTCATTTGGCCATAGAGTCTGCACCGAACCGCCAAAAAAGAGCACTCTACCTAGGCCCACTCAACTGTCCCATGGTCAATCCACCCAACCTGCACATCCTTGGGCATGAAGGTGCAAATTAGTATGGCCAATCCACATAACCTGCACATCAAATTATACAGACCTATATCACTCCTCAAACTATGATTCTACCCTTCAGACTAGATACAATCCTCTGTGGGCTGTTTCACACAAACGACAAAGGCTCCCTGAAGAGACAACACAATATAGCTGTTCAATGTGGTAGACCAAGTCATAAGCACCAACACTGCTCTCCTTTTTCTCTTCTTGGATGTCAAGTGGCACTTTGTTTTTGTAACACTCGAGAGTAGTAGGTGATCAAAGTGACAGGTATCCACAAATAACTGAGAGCTTTACGGATAGTGTGAGGGAAAAGCCGGGCACAGCAGAAAGATGGACACAACAACGATAAAACTTTGTGACAGGGCTACAGAAAGATGGACCAAACATGGGATCGAGCAGTAGGAGGGACAGAGTAACAGAAACAATTAAAGAGACAGAGAAAATGTCACAAAGATATGAGCAATGCTACAGAAGATCAACCTCCATTTAAGGATGTGGGGTTTCAAAGATAATATCCTGTTCAGAACACAAGCTGTTATTTACATTTACAGCAATCATATTTATTTTTGTAGTAAATATATGGAAGAAAATCCCATTAGTAGATCACTACCCTGTCCCATAGTAATAAAGCTGCATCATTTTATGTGCTCGCACATGCTACTGAGATCACATAAGCCTGCAAGCTTTTTAACTCTAGTAGCAGATTTTTGCACATCTGGCATCAACATAAACTCAGTTTGATCAAACTAATGAGGTTAAAATAATTTGTTCAACTCCATTAGGCTAAATAAAGTTTGACTTACATTCACACTGAATAACATCCAGGTTGAACTGTTGAATGGCTCCCATGCTTATCTGCCTCACTTCAGCATCCAGAAGCATCTGCATTAGAGATGTGGATAGGTGCTTACAGGCTGACATGCATGCTGTTTGGGCTACCTTTCCCTGGAAAAAGTTAAGACATTGACCAAAATCAGTCCTAAGAACAAGGGCAGACACACAAATTCTGCTTAATCCTTTCAGGACAAGATACCTTCAATTTACAAAGTACCCCAATTTGATTAATGTCACTCAAGACTGATTACAATACACTACATTTGATAGAGATCAAATTGCATTCCAAATGAATGGAAATGTGAACTATATTAAACATTTCATTATAAGGGTAATAATATGTTGCTCTCATCCTCAAAGGGTTAAACTCTAAACAGTTTAGGATATTTTGAAAAAAAAACAAATACTTAGAAATGGTGGTGTGATATTTCACCCTGTATTGACAGAATACATATTGGGGGGGAAAAAAAAAAAAAAAAAAATCACAAAAGTGGTTTATGATCTGACTGTTAATACTAATGATTGTTATACAAATGCACATCATTTATGTACAAGAAAATGTATGGGAGACTGAAATGGTATGCATGAACTACAGGAACTTCCAGCAACTGTACTGTGCCTTTCTCAAGAACCGAGAAATCACTTAACTGATTTTGTCAAGACAACATACAAAGGACAGCAGTTTGATCTGCTCACAAGTTTGGTATATTAATTTAAATGAGCGCTGCCAGTTTTAGAAAACACTCCAGCATTTAACACCAAGCATACTTAAATACTGCACAAGTACAATATGGTTTCCACTACCTTTAGACGATGGAATTAATTCTGTACCATAATTGTACCAAACAAACAGCTTTGATTGTTTGGAGACAGTCTTCCCGTCTCATACAATCTTTTCAGTTTCACGTGCTGGAATGTGCATTTGTGCTGGTTGCACGAATTTAGCAACTGGAACAAAAATCCATATTCTTTGGTGAGGGAACCAACTTTCTATTTTGGTTCAGTATCAATATAAACTGACACTTATAATTTATGTTACATTTAATGTAACAATGTAATCCACATGAAAAATGCATTATTGGGAATTATAGTCATGCAATACATTGTCATACCACGGCAGTGTCATCAGATCATAGGAGATGGAGAGATAAGGCTGGATGTAATTCAGATAAAGCAGGGCTCTAAGATTTCAGTAGCTCCAGCTGCAGCTAAATCTAAGCAACCCCAATGAAAACAGATTTTCCTACTGTGTTAGTTCATTCTGTTAATCCAGCAGTGTATAATTGCTTATACAATGCAATATATAAAATAATGCTATAAATTAGAAAATACTGAGCAGTTCAAATCACCTTATTAACTTGACAATGAAGATATACATACCAAGTTTGCTAAATTCTTGATGTTAGAATTTTGTTTTAAAAGTGCTTGAAACCATTTAAATTTCACATCAGCCTTGTATTTGTATCTATAAATTCCTCCAGCCCTCTCATGCATGCAATATGCCTTTGTTTCATGAAAAGTACTTATGAGTAGTTATGATCAATGTATTTTTAATAAAACCCCTGGATGTTGCCACCCTGGAACATGCAGCATTTTTACAATTCAAAACACTCACACAAGTACTCCCTCCAGCTGAAATGCAGGTGACCATTGATGCTAAGTTGTCAAATCAACGATCTATGAAATTATGCATTAGCATCATAGCAAATTTCAGAACTAATTTTGTAAGTAGACCAGGCAGAAAGAATGGATTTTTTTTTTTTTTTTTTTTTTTTTTACAGCTGCCAAACCATGCGTGTTAAAATTTCACAGCAAATCAAAGAGGTTGAATGCATACAATACACAATGATACAATTAACAGCAATTTCTATCACTACAAGCAGGTGTTTTACTATATAATTTGGTTTTTAAATTGTTTTTCCCAACACCATGATCATTATTTAGAATACATGGAAAATTAGCAATGAGTCTAAGTGACAAAATACATTTCTATTTAGCAGTAAGGGACGTCGCTATCCACAATTTGCAAGTTAGTTTCCTCTATACTTTAGGTGGTAATCCACAGGACATTTTTCCACTGGGAATATGAAGCACGCTAACCATTTCCCAATGCACTAAATCTATTGTTTAAGACAATGTACCAGAACATTAATTTAAAAGGATATTGCCAGTGGGGACAGATTTACTGAGTTATTCGCAATTAACGATAATTCAGTCAATTCTTAACTTTGCCTGCTTTCTTTGACTGGTCCTAAACTAAGCTTTGTTAAGTTATTAGGCACAAGAATGAGTCCACAGTCTTTGATGAATATGGCTTTAATTTTCATGATCAAGTCAGAAATAATTAACTTTAGAATGCCATTCTATAAAACATGTTGCTCATGTTTGCCAATTCTTAACAAACAACAAACCTATATTTCCTGATCAGTATTATTTAAACACAAGTGTTAAAATGAATGGATTAATACGTCATCGAAACAGTAATCACAAAACCTTGTCCACAGCACCAAGCAGTGCAGAAATTACAGCAGAATCTAAATCCAGGCGAAAGCAAAGCTTGATGTTGTCATTAAGCTTTAGTAACAAACACCATTCCATTGCAACTCCCCTCGAGTTAATTATTCAAAATAGTTCCTCTGATGATGATTGTACATCACTCGAGACTTAGTTTCTGACTCTTGCTTCGGCCAGTTAATTCAAGGTAACATAATTGTTCCCACTTAGTGTGAAATTAGCACATAACGACATTGCATTTATTGAGGGAAAGCCCCAGTGTACTATTCACACAGCAAGGATTCCGCCCCCCCCCCACCCACCCCCTCTCATGTCTTAACCTCTTTTTTTTCTAAAACAAATTTCACAAAAAAGGGAGATTATCGGGTGTGTTTGTTTGTATTTGTTATTTACAGCGCAAAAGGAGGCCATTTGGCCTATCACGTCTGCACCGGCTCCCAAAAGAACCTACCTAGTCCCATTCCCCAGCCCTATCTTTGTACCCGTATAAATTCATCACTTTCAAATATTTATCAAACTCTCTTTTAAAATTTGCTATGGTGCCTTCCCATCGTGATCACGAAGGCCTTTTTTAAGAGAGTAGGTAGGAGTATTATGGGGTTTGTGTGGGCGAATAAGACCCCGAGGGTAAGGAGAGGGTTCCTGGAACGCAGTAGGGACCGAGGAGGGTTGGCGCTGTCAAACCTGGGGAGCTACTACTGGGCAGCAAATGTGTCGATGATCCACAAGTGGGTTATGGAAGGAGAGGGGGCGGCATGGAAGAGGATGGAGATGGCGTCCTGTAAAGGAACGAGCCTGGGGGCGTTGGTGACGACACCGCTGCTGCTCTTGCCGACAAAGTATACCACGAGCCCGGTGGTGGCGGCAACACTAAGGATCTGGGGCCAGTGGAGAAGGCACAGGGGTGCAATGGGAGCATCGGTGTGGTCCCCGATCAGGGGTAACCATCGGCTTGCCCCGGGGAAGATGGACAGGGGGTTCCAGAGCTGGCAGCGGGCAGGGATCAGAAGAATGGGAGACCTGGTCATTGACGGAACGTTTGCGAGTCTAGGGGCACTGGAGAAGTTTGAGTTACCCCCGGGAAATGCCTTTAGATATATGCAGGTGAGGGCTTTTGTGGGGCGACAGGTGAGGGAATTCCCGTTGCTCCCGGCACAAAAATTCAAGACAGAGTGATCTCAGGTGTATGGGTCGGGGAGGGCAAGGTGTCGGAAATACACCAGGAGATGAAAGAAGAAGGGGAAGCGCTGGTAGAAGAGTTGAAGGGTAAATGGGGGAAGGAGCTGGGGGAGGAGATCGAGGAAGGTCTGTGGGCGGATGCCCAAGGTAGGGTTAATTCCTCCTCCTCTTGTGCCAGGCTCGGTGGTTCACAGACCTCACCTGACAGGGGAGAGGTTGAGCAGGTTCTTTGGGGTAGAGGACAGATGTGAAAGGTGCTCAGGGAGCCCGGCGAACCATGTCCATATGTTTTGGTCATGCCCGGCACTGGAGGGGTTCTGGAGAGGAGTGGCGGGAGCAATATCTCAGGTGGTGAAAGTCCGGGCCAAGCCAAGCTGGGGGCTAGCAATATTTGGAGTAGTGGACGAGCCGTGAGTGCAGGAGGCGAAAGAAGCCAGCATTCTGGCCTTTGCGTCCCTTGTAGCCCGGCGAAGGATCTTGCTAATGTGGAAGGAGGCGAAGCCCCCCAGCGTGGAAGCCTGTATAAACGATATGGATGGGTTTGTAAAGTTGGAGAGGATTAAGTTCGCCTTGAGAGGGTCTGCATAGGGGGTTCTACAGGCGGTGGAAACCGTTCCTAGACTATCTCGCGGAGCGTTAGAGGAAGATCGATCAGCAGCAGCAGCAACCGGGGGGGGGGGGGGGGGGGGGAGAGACACTGCCTGGGAGGGTGGATGAGCAAGTGATAACATGAAGGGTTGGGGAAACTGGCATGTATGGGAGAGAGCCAGTGTACAAAGACATGTAAATATATCATTTTGCCATGTATATATCTTGCTCTGCGCGATTTCTCGTTATTTTGTTACCGGGGAGGGGGGGTGTTATTGTTTATAAGGGAGAAAAATTGTGTTAAAAAACTTTAATAAATATATTTATTAAAAAAAAAAAAAATTTGCTATGGAATCCACCTCCACCCCTATCCCAGGCAGCGCATTCCAAACTCCAACAACTCGAGTGAAGAAGTTTCTTCTCATCTCACTCCCAGCTGACTTGCGATCTTGAAATTGTGACCCCATGTCACTGATATACCAACTAGTGGAAATGGAATATCCTTCTGTACCCGGTCAAAATTGTTTGAACACCTCAATAAGGTCGCCTTCTCTGCTCCGACTGCTCCAAGGAGAACAAGCCCAATTTCTCCAATCTTTCCTTGTATCTAAAATTCCTCATTCCTGGTATCATTCTAGTAAATCTCCTATGGTGGGCGGCACGGTGGCATAGTGGTTAGCACTGCTGTCTACGGCGCTGTGGACCCGGGTTCGATCCTGGACCCGGGTCACTGTCCGTGTAGAATTTGCACATTTCTCTCTCCTCCTTTACCCCCCCAAAAGATGTGCATGTTAGGTGGATTGGCCGTACTAAATTGCCCCTTAATTGGAAAAAAAAATTGGGTACTCAATTTATAAAAAAATAAATCTCCTCTGCACTCACTCTAGAGTTGCAACATTCTTCCTTAAAAAAAGTGTCCAGAACGGAATACAATACTCCAAATACTCTCAGTGAGGAAAGACTGCAGGGACAAGTTGAGGCAAGTATCCTGCAGAGGGCGGCAGAGCGGCGACGCCGATTGGCTGTTGCGGGGTGTGAATTGTGGAAAGCTGTGATCGGGTGAGTTTCTAGAACTTATATATTTCAGGCAGTGGCTAAACCCGAGGCACGACACAGGTAGTGTCTCCCACCCATCCTCCTCCTCTAACCAAAAAGAAAAGACTGTGTGGTGAGTTGGTGAGGTAAGCTTTTCTTTCCTTTTCCTCTCTCCACCCTTCCACCACCTCTAACCTGCGAGGAGTGTGAAAATCAGGTCAGCTTTTTTTTTTCTCTCTGTAATTGTCAAGTGGATAAATGGAAGGAACGGCAGAGAGGGCAGTGCAATGTTTCTCCTGCAGGATGTTCGAGGCGAGGGACACCGTCAGTGGCCCTGCTGAGTTCACCTGCGGGAAGTGCACCCATCTCCAGCTCCTCAAAGACGGTGTTAGGGAACTGGAGCTGGATGAACTGAGGGTCATTCGGGAGGCAGAGTCAGTTATAGATAGAAGCTGCAGGAATGTAGTTACTCCAAAGAATGAAGGTAGCTGGGTGACGTTTAAAAGGAGGGGGAAGAAGCAGTCAGTGCAGGGATCCCCTGCGGTTGGTCCCCTCAATAACAGGTATACCGTTTTGGATACTGTTGAGGCGGGGAGGGGAAGAGACTACCAGAGGTAAGCCACGGTGACCAGGTCTCTGGCACTGAGTCTGTCCCTGTGGCTCAGAAGGGAAGGGGGGCGAGCAGGAGAGCATTGGTTTTGGAGACTCTATAGTTAGAGGTACAGATAGATGGTTCTGTGGCAACGATGGAGGCTCATGGTTGGGGTGTTGCCTCCCGGGTGCCAAGGTCCATGACGTCTCCGATCGTGTTTTCAGGATCCTTAAGGGGGAGGGGGAGCAGCCACAAGCCAACGACAGGTTGGAAAAGAGACTGGGATGTAAAACAGGTATTCAGGGAGCTAGGGTGGAAGCTGAGAGCCAGGACAAACCGTGTTGACATCTCTGGTTTGCTGCCAATGCCACGTGCTAGTGAGGTGAGGAACAGGGAGAGAGTGCAGTTAAACACATGGCTACAGGGATGGTGTAGGAGGGAGGGTTTCAGTTACTTGGATAATTGGAGCACATTCTGCGGAAGGTGGGACCTGTACAAACAGGATGGGTTACACCTGAACCAGATATTCGGAA
The DNA here is from genome assembly GCF_047496885.1 of Scyliorhinus torazame. Lineage (NCBI taxonomy): Eukaryota > Metazoa > Chordata > Chondrichthyes > Carcharhiniformes > Scyliorhinidae > Scyliorhinus > Scyliorhinus torazame. The sequence goes on from NC_092722.1 coordinate 131,030,611, forward strand.
GGAAGATGGGTTAGAAATTTTGAGATGCCGGAGGATAGATAAGTCTCCTGGGCCTGATGGGATATATCCTAGGATTCTTTGGGAGGCAAGGAATGAGATTGCAGGGCCTTTGGCTTTGATCTTTATGTCCTCACTGTCCACAGGAATAGTGCCAGAAGACTGGAGAGAGGCAAATGTTGTCCCCTTGTTCAAAAAAGGGAATAGGTATAACCCTGGGAATTATAGGCCAGTCAGTCTCACTTCCGTCATAGGTAAATTACTGGAAAGGGTCCTGAGGGATAGGATTTATGATCATTTGGAAAGATACAGCTTAATCCAGGATAGTCAGCACGGATTTGTGAGGGGTAAGTCTTGCCTCAAGTTTGATTGCATTCTTTGAGGAGGTAACTAAGTACATAGATGAAGGTAGAACAGTTGATGTCGTATACATGGATTTTAGTAAGGCGTTTGATAAGGTGCCCCATGGTCGGCTCATGCAGAAAGTAAGGAGGCATGGCATAGAGGGAAATTTGGCCGATTGGATCAGTAACTGACTATCACATAGAAGACAGAAGGTGGTGGTAGATGGTAAATTTTCATCCTGGAGCCCAGTCACCAGCGGTGTACCACAGGGATCAGTGCTGGGTCCTCTGCTATTTGTGATTTTTATCAATGACTTGGATGGTGGAGTTGGAGGTTGGGTTAGTAAATTTGCTGATGACACCAAGATTGGTGGAGTAGTGGATAATGTGGAGGGCTGTTGTAGGCTGCAAAGAGACATCGATAGGATGCAGAGCTGGGCTGAAAAGTGGCAGGTGGAATTTAACCCTGATAAGTGTGAGGTGATTCATTTTGGTCGGACAAATTTGAATGCGGATTACAGGGTTAACAGCAGGGTTCTGAAGAATCTGGAGGAGCAAAGAGATCTCGGAGTTAATGTCCATAGATCTCTGAAAGTTGCCACCCAAGTGGATAGAGCGGTGAAGAAAGCAGTGAGGAAAGGGTGCAAAGGAGATTTACCAGGATGCTGTCTGGATTGGAGGGTAGGTCTTATGAGGAAAGGTTGAGGGAGCTAGGGCTTTTCTCATTGGAGCGAAAGAGGATGAGAGGTGACTTAATTGAGGTGTAGAAGATGATGAGAGGGATAGATAGAGTGGATGTTCAGTGAATTTTTCCTCAGGTGGATGTAGCTGTTACAAGGGGGCATAACTATAAGGTTCATGGTTGAAGATATAGGAGGGATGTCAGAGATAGGTTCTTTACTCAGAGTGGTTGGGGCGTGGAACGCACTCCCAGCTATGGTAGTGGAGTCGGACACTTTCGGAACTTTCAAGCGGTTATTGGATAGGCATATGGAGTGCACTAGAATGATTGGGAGTAGGTTGATTTGATCTTAGTTTCAGACTAGTTGGGCACAACATCGTGGGCCGAAGAGCCTGTACTGTGCTGTACAGATCTATGTTCTTAAATATAGTCTGGCCAATGATTTGTAGAGGTCCAACATCACTTCATTGCTTTTATACTCTTATGCCTCTAGATCCCTCTGCTCCTGTACTCCCCTCAAAGTCGTATCATATCGCTCCATGTTTCTTCTACCAAAATGCATTACCTCACATTTAGCTGCATTGAAGTTGATCTGCCAGCTGCCTGCCCATTTGGCCAACTTGTCAATGTACCTCTGAAGTAGGTCAGCATCATCCTCACAATTTGCTATTCTCCCTAGCTTAGTATCACCTGCAAATTTAGAGATTGTGCCCTCAACACCCACTTCTAAATCATCTATATAAATCAGAAAAAGCAAAGGCACAACAAGGAGCCCTGGGGAATACCAATTTCAACTCGTGTCCAGTCTGGGAAATGCTCATCTATACCTATACTTCGTTTCCCATCTCTTAGCCAACTTGTAATCCATGCTGCCAAGGACCTATCAATCGTAAACATTTTTAATTTGTTAACTAACCTGCCATGTGGCACTGTATCAAATGTTTTATGAAAGTCCAAATATACAAGATCTAGGCACTACCTTCATCCACTGCCTGTGTCGCCCCGTCAAATAACTCAATTAAATTTGTCAGACATGACCGGCCCTTCACAAAGCCATGCTGACCGTCTCCCTCCTGCATCTGAGACACTCTATTGCTATTATTATTCTAGCATGTTTCACATCATCAATATTTTAGTCATCCAGGGTACTTTTAGACCCCTAAAAGTTGCCCTTTTCCAATCTAGGATCTTAATCTTAGTGATTTTTATCCTTTTCCAACTTAATATTGGATATTGAATCATATTATATTATGATCGCTACTTCCCAACGACTCCCCAACTCTGACGTTCTCCATCTGCCCTGCCTCATTTCCTAAGGCCAGATCCAGCACAGATTGCTCACTGGTTGGACTGGAATTGTACTGTTCCAGAAAGTTCTCCTGTACACACTGCAGGAATTTCTCCCCTTTCGTGCCACACACTCTACTCATTTCCCAGTCTACCTTAGGGTAATTGAAATCCCCAACTATCACAACCCTACTTGCTCTGAAGGTTTCCTTAATCTGCCTACAAATTCTCTTCCGCTTCCTCCCCAATATTTGGAGGTCTATAGTAAATACCAAACAAGGTCACCGCTCCCTTCCGGTCTCTCAGCTCCAACCATATAGATTCTAATTCAGGAACTGCATCTTGCTCAAGACCCATGATATTATCTTTGACCAAGACTGCTACATCTTCTCCCTTTTTACCCACCCTGTTCCTATTAAAATCCTTATAATCTGGGATGTTCAGTCTGTTCTGGCTTGAGCCATGTTTCTGTCAATGCTACTATGTCATGTGCCTCTAGAACAATTTCTGCTTCCAGTTCCCCAATTTTGTTCACTAAACTCTGTGCATTTACATAGATCCTGCCCCTATCTCTTTCTTTCCCTTTGGGAGGCGACCATTTATTTGTTCACCATCAACACTCAAGACTTCTCTCCCTTCCTTTTTCCTATTCCCCATCTTTTCTTTTGTTCTCACTAGTATTTCTAAAACTAGGCCAATTAGTCAACACCCTCCCCTGCCATACAAGTTTAAATCCATCCCTACTACACTATTTACTCTCTCCGCCAGGAGATTGGTTCCATTTTGGCTCAGATGAAGCCCATCTCTTCTAAACAGCTTCTCATTTCCCAAAACTGAAACCACTGACCCAAAAATCTAAACCCCTCCCTTCGACACCATCCCTCAAGCCATGCATTTACCGGCCGTTGCCCAAATGAAGAAGCTTGTGGCATAAATCATAGAATTTACAGTGAAGGAGGCCATTCGGCCCATCGAGTCTGCACCGGCCCTTGGAAGGAGTATCCTACCTAAGCCCGTGGTCTCTACCCGATCCCCGTAACCCAGTAACACCACCTAACCTAAAGGACACTAAGGGGCAATTTAGCATTGCAAATCCATCTAACCTGCACTTCTTTTGACAGTGGGAGGAAACCGGAGCACACGGAAGAAACCCACACAGACACGGGAGAAAGTGCAAACTCCACACAGTCAACCGAGGCCAGAATAGAACCTGGGACCGTGGAGCTGTGAGGTGGCAATGCTAACCACTATGCTACCGTGTCACCCCAGGTAATATTTCTGAGATTATTACCCTGGAGGTACGATGTTTCAATCTAACTCCTGAAACAGGTCCTGCAACATGTCAAAACTGTCCCTCCCGATGTTGTTGGTCCCCATGTGAATGGCAATCTCTGGTTGTTCGCCCTTCCTTTCCAGAAGTTTGTCCAGACAATTAGTTGTGTCCCGAACCCTTGCACCTGGGAGGTAACAGACCATATGGGACTCAGTCACGGCTGCAAACTAAGACTGTCTATCCCTCGAACTATGAGTCACCAACTACTACCACCTTTCTAATCTGTCGACCAGCCTCCCTCTCTTTTCTCAGAATAGCCTCAGGCACCATGGTACTATTATTTTCCCACGAGTCATCTATGCCTGATTCCGTCACGTTGCTAACTTCATAGGCATCTAAAATTTCATACCCGTTAGACAGCTCCAAAGAGTCCGGAGTTTCTGGACCTGCTGTCTCTTTTCCTTTTTACGAATGGTCATCCACTCTCCTGCTATCCCTACACTCCTCCTTGCTTGCCTATCACAATTGTGGAGTGACCACCCTCTGGTACGACTGTTCCAGGAACCTCTCGCTTATGTTAAGACTGTTCCAGAAATCCCTCTCCCTCTTCAATGATGCACAGTGAAGAGTCATTGATCCAATCAGCCACATGCTGTTCAAGGACTGCTATCCTCTAGCACTTCTTGCAAATAGGACTGTCCCGGATATCTTGTGGATACAAAATACCCCACATCTTGCATGCCAGACACATCACAAGCTTTCCAAGAGATCCTGCCATCTTTACTGATCAAGATGATGCACACTGTTGAGGCGCTGCTGTTTCTAAGCAACAAACAATTACCTAACAGCCTCTCTCTCTCGTGGTGAGCGAGACGACTTTTCCCAGAATCTCAGTCACTTCTTACTACTGCCCTCTGTTGCTCAGTCATCCTGTTTGCAAAATCTTTTTCTGTGCAAATGGTCTGCTTTGTTTTAACAATAGTGGCCAGATTTCAAAAGTAATTTATTGATTGTGAAATGCTTTAGGATAAAGTCCTATATAAATGCTATTTTTTCCTTTTCAAATGCATCACACCAGTATAACTCCTGGAACATTGCGCATTCACTTAGCGCACACAAATCGGTGTCCCCCCCCCCCCAAGTCTGTGAGTCTGTGTTCTCTTTTACGGTCTCTTGCAAAACACAGCACCGTTGACAATGCAGCCTTCCTTCTTGCCAAATTAATAACCATCCAAGATTATTACATGATATCCATAGTTAGAGGATAGATTATTTGCATTAAAAATCAAATAAGGGCCAGGAGGACTGCATGCACGGTGTATAAGTGAACTGACTGTGCAAAATACTGCGAGATTAGTTCATTTAAATATTTATGACATGCCCAACATTCAGTGTTAGCTGGCCTCACAATGTCACACTAGAGACTATCAAAGGTTGCATTAAAAGTGTGAAATTAATGGTGCTATTTAAAAAAAAACGAATTCACTCACATACAGACATCATGAGCAAAGTCAGCATTTATTGCCCACACCTACGTTACAACCTTCCCCAGAAGTTATTGATCTGGGCTGAGAACCCTTGATTTGGTACTGTCTGGCTAGGTAACAGACAACCCCCACCCCCCAAAGTGCCACAACCACAGGTTGGGGGGGGGGGGGGGAAGAAATGATTGGCTCAGTATCTTTATTCAACCCACCCTCTGTTGGTAGCAACAAAGGTTTAATCGAACAAGAAATACTTAAAACAGGTCCGTGAAATTGTATCGACAATCATTCGGAAGAGAGAAGAATGGATAAAAGTCTCTCTATAATCGGAGAGACCCAACGTAGACTGAGTGATCGCTTTGCTGAGCACCTTCAGTTTGTGCGCATTCAGGATCCTGACCTTCCCATTTTAACACAGGACCTGCTCCCATGCCCATATGTCTGTCCTTGGCCTTCTGCAATGTTCCAGTAAAGCTCAACACAAACTGAAGGAACAGCATCTCAACTTCCAGTTAGGCACACTACAGCCTTCCAGTCTCAACATCGAATTCAACAACTTAGGATGATTAGCTCTACCCCACCCCACTCTCCTTACCTTTTCTCCCCTTTGCTTCCCCCTGCTCCCAACATCTGTCACAACTTATCCTCTGATTTTAGTTCCTCTGCTGTTTGGCCTTTTACACCTTTTATTCTCTTTGGAAACTGCCTTTTCCCTTGGTTTTTGTGGTTATTAGCACTCTTTTCACTTGGTTTCTGTGGCTATGACTCATCTTTCATTCCCTCACCCTACAGTATAAGTATGTCCCACTTTCTATGCCTTTTAGCTTTGACAAAGAGTCATCTGGACTCGAAACAGTAGCTCTTTTCTCTCCTTACAGATGCTGCCAGACCTGCTGAGATTTTCCAACATTTTCCCTTTAAGACAAGAATGGAGTCAATTAGAAGTAAATATTTTAAAACATTATATGGAACAGTCCTCTAGTTGCAAGGAGTAGATGACATGTTGCGGCTGTTACAATTGTTTCCGTATAGTTAGCTTCTGATGGCAAACAGTTGACTCTTTGGTTCAGGTGTGCGAATTTTGGTAGAGATTTCAGTTCTTTTGCAGCTGCAATCCTTCTGCTGGATTTTCAATTTTCACAAAGAGAGTTTTAGATGCTCCTGCAAAAGCTGGCTACATTTGCAGAGGCCCTGCATCAGTTATTGTATTTTCTTTTGTGTGGGAAACGTTTAGCTGTTTCTCACACCACACACACCAGACCGAACAAAAAAAGCTGGTAGCAAGCAAGCTTATAAGTCCCAAATGTGTGTATTTCAAGAGGACAGAGTGTACTGGCCTGTCTAATCCATTATACGCAGGGTCTTGGAGAGGAGAGCGCTCTTATGTCTCTTGGTCCTTACCGGAGATGGCAATCAGTCTTTGGATGGTTTTACAAGTACCTTGACTGGAAGCACAGGGAGGCGTTCCTGAGAGAAACCCCGTGCAGCCATTCCGGTCAGTGGTTAGTTGTAAATTCTCAGCTATCTTCAGTCTCTATGTCCACTAAAATAATTATATACGTGAACATCACACGCCTGCTGAATGTGGTCATAACCCCACCCAGGGAGGAGACATCAGAAGTGATCATCTCTCTAGATGCAGAAAAGGCCTTCGATAGAGTAAAACGGAAGTACCTCATGGGAGGTACTGGAACTGTTTGGGTTTGGGCCAGTGTTCACCTCATGGGTGAAACTGCTGTATAGCGCTCCCATGGCAAAAGTACGGATGAACGCTGCCAGCTCTGACTAATTACAGCTGCACAGAGGCATGAGGCAAGGATGCGCGCTGTTCCTACTATTGTTTGCTCTGGCAATTGAGCTACTGGTGATCATGCTCAGATCTGCAGAGCGGTAGAGGCATTCAGAGGGGAGACAGGAGCACAGCATTTGTGCGGATGACCTGCTCCTCTTATGTATTGAACCCGCTAGCCACCATGGGTAAGATAATGGAACTACCGAGGGAGCTTGGAGCCTTCTCAGAGCGAAACTTCCCGGTGAACCCCTGTGGGGTTTGGGGGGGGGGGGGGAAGAAAGAGAAGCAGAGCTGGGTGTGGAGTGGAACCTGTCTAGCCTGGTGGAGGAGCTGAAAAGGGGCACACGGAGGTGGGATTCACTCCAGCTCTCTTTGGCAGGGAGAGTGCAGACGATAAAAATGTACTTGCCCCCCAAAGCTCCTCTTCATGTTCCGATCGCTCCCGATTTTCATCCCCCAAATCCTTCTTCGCCAGGGTGGACAAACTAATCGCGGCCTTCATGTGGGCTGGAAAGAACCCCAGTGTCCCCAAAGCAGTCCTAAAAAGGGTGACACTTGGGGATTCTGGCACTGGCGAACCTATTCTACCACTGGGTGATCTTTCCAAGGGCTGGTTCAGACTCGATGGGCTGAATTGCCTCCTTCTGCACTGTAAGTTCTATGATTCTCTTACTTACTACAGAATTCCCAGATTCTGACTTGCTCGTAGACACAGTTTTTATATGGCTGGCCCAATTCAGTTTCTGGTCAATGGCGATACCCAGGATGTTGATGAAGGGGAATTCAATGACTCTGATGCCATTGAATGTCAAGGAGAATGGTGAGACCATCTCTCTTGTTGGAGATGCCCATTGACTGGCATTTGTTTGGCGCAAATGTTACTTGCCAAGTTGTCACAGGCTCAGTGATGCCACGCTTATCCAAATGCAGCCTCGATGTCAAGGACAGTCACTCTCACCTCTCTTTTGGAATTGTGCCCCTGTTTCACCAAGTTGCTCATTGGAGCCAAGTGATCCTGCCTGAACCGAAACTAGTGTCGGTGAGCAAGTTATGGTGAGTACATGATGTTTGACAGCACTGAATAACCCCTTCTGTCATGTTGCTGATGATTGAGGGTATAGTGAAGAATTACCTAGGACTAGACTACGAAGTTGCAATCTTCTAAAGTGCACAACTCAAATAGGCACTCCATAACTGAATTGCTATTCAATTGCTCCAGACACAACAGGGTTTTTTTCTAATTTGTATAATATTTGGCATCTTGGAAGTATCACTACCCACTGATCAACTACATAGCTAAAACACAGTGCACTACACCGAGCATGAATACGTTTATGTCCCATTCCAAATACTGTGGACTTTGGATTCTTGGTGTGTTGCAGTCAAACTACATTTTGGCTGCTATTATTCAATTGGAACCTACATCTGAATCAGTAACAGTGTATAAAAGATTGAGCTGGGTGAAATGTGTCCCATTTAGGATTATCAGACTGGGACGGCACGGTGGCTCCGTGGTTAGCACTGCTGCCTCACAGCACCGAGGACCCGGGTACGATCCCAGCCCCAGGTCATTGTCCGTGTGGAGTTTGCGCATTCTCCCAGTGTCTGCTTGGGCCTCACTCCCACATCCCAAAGGATAGATGGATTGGCCATGATAAATTGCCCCTTGCTTGGAAAAAAAAATGAATTGGATACTTTAAATTTAAAAAGAAAGTGTTTGTCCATGCCATGGCTTGGAAACGCAAATGTCCCAGATAACACAATAGAAGGAAATGTGGCTGTGGAAATTCTACAAGAAATAGTTCCTATTGTACCAGGACTTCCAGTGGACTATTTCTGGAGAGGGACACTCAACAGATACTCAACCTACTCCTTCACCCACAAGTTCAGTTGAACTAAGTCAAGCATCACAGAGTTGACAGAATCATCAGTGGTACTGCACAGATTACAGCGTAATTGCAAAGCTCCTGAAAGACTGATGTATAATGAAGGCATTTGTTTAATTGTATTTTGGTCTTTAAGGGAGGTTAAAATTTAGAGGGAGGGGAAGTGTTATTATTATGCATCTTCTTATTTGTCATCAGTAAACACTGTAGTGTCATTAGTGGTTACCTCTGTATACTCGTAGGTATACTCGTATTTTACTATCGTTCATTCTAATTCTACTAATTATTTTGATGTTGAGCTGCTCCCATTTGAGTCCATACTGTATTTTAAACATCGTTATTTTCTTATATTAAAGATTACATTTATTGTTGCCAGAAATGCGGATCCTGATCGGACAAAACAATCTTATCTTTACGTATGTACATTACAAAGTAGAGCCATTGTACTCCAAAGCCAAATTTCAGGTGATGATCAACAGACACGAGTCTTTTAGATGATACAACTATCATACGAATTGTGAATACCGCATGTATTTTGTATAAAATATATTCAGTCTAAGCTCTTTTTTTAATACACATTTACCATTTAAACTAGGTGTCGGTCAGAAGGCAAAATTTAACAGAAATCGCTGGCTTTTAAAGCAGACCAAGGCAGGCCAGCAGCACAGTTCAATTCCCGTACCAGCCTCCCCGAACAGGTGCCGGAATGTGGCGACTAGGGGCTTTTCACAGTAACTTCATTTGAAGCCTACTTGTGACAATAAGCGATTTTCATTTCATTAGCATTATTGATATGCAAGTGAAATTTAGGAATAGTGGAATAGTGAGTTATGTCAATGAAACATCTAAAAATGAGCACCACTGACAAATAACATTAGTACAGGCATAACTCAACAATGTCACAGACATTTTTTTTATGATGTTATAAAAGAGTAAAATAAGCATACTTCAAAAAACGTGGATGCGCATCTGGAAAAGAAATGTTAATTGATCCACTCTGCATTTCTTTTAGAATTATGGAATGATATCCCACAAGAGGCAATTTTGTCCTTGTGCCTGTGCTGCCTCTTGTTCAATTAGTCCCACTTTCTACAATTATATTTTGGCACATAGCTTTAAATTTAGGGTAAATTAAGGGGGTTGTGTGATACCGCATGCAGTCTGCCTGACAGCAAGTTTGGTTGGTTTGATTGTTGGAAATCAAAGGAAGGCTTAGATTGTTTTACTGAGAAAAGTGAGAAGAGGGTGTGCAATGACTTCAAACTTGGGAGACAAGAGCAGCATCCTCTGGGTTTGCAATGAGTAGATTCTGAGTCACCAAAATCCCACAAAAGTGGGTTCTAAACGGTTGTGCTATTAACTGGTCCTTTCCTTCGAAGAAAGGGATCAAGGTAGGCAATTAGCATTTTGCCATAGGGAGGGCAGAAGAAGTCATTTTTTTAGGATCAGTTATTTGTAGGCTTCCCTACAAATCAATGAACAAAATAGTCGGACAGCAGAAGTTGTGTGGGGTCAGCAGAGAGAAAAGGCTGCTAGAAACTTTGCAGGCTGCCAAAGTTGGACCCCGGAGATGCTGTCTAGTTGAGATGCATCCTTCAAATATCCAAGAATTCCAAAAAATTAATCCGGACATGGCCATGAGGGGTGGGGGGGGGGGGAGAAAGAGGAGAGAGGAAACACAACCGTACCGGGCGGCACAGTGGTTATCACTATCGCTTCACAGCTCCAGGATCCCAGGTTCGATTCCCGGCTTGGGTCACTGTCTGTGCGGAGTCTGCACGTTCTCCACGTGTCTGCGTGGGTTTCCTCCGGGTGCTCTGGTTTCCTCCAACAGTTCAAAGGTGTGTAGGTTAGGTGTACTGGCAATGCTAAATTGCTTAGTCCAAAATGGTTAGATGATGTTACTGGGATAGGGTGGAGGCATGGCGAAGTAGGGTGCTCTTTCCAAGGGCTGAAGCCTCCTTCTGCACTGTAAATTCTATGATTCTATGAACCATTGTGACAGGCTTTGCTGTTGGTTATAGATTTACAAAACTCTACAAAAACTGAGGAAAGCATCTCCAGACAGTAATTTGAGGTTACTATTTGGCAAAGAGACGGCTCGGGAACCCACTGGGACTATGGAAACAACTGTGGACTGTAATTTTGTGGTGAGCATGATGGGTGATAAGTGTAAAAGGGGAATGTTTCCCTCTCTAATTTGAAGTAGAAGTTGCCTAAAAGTAGTGTTTAGTCAATAGTGCTTTCTAGTCATTAGTTGCAATAGAAGATTAAAAATGCAAAATGTTATGTAGTTACATCTGGAGGTTTAACAAAATTAGGGGATCTTTATGGGATTTCATATTCAGATACAGAGAGCTTGGTTTAAATGTACAAGATTTTAGGGCAGCACAGTGGTGCAGTGGGTTAACACTGCGGCCTCACGACGTTGAGGCCCCAGGTTCGACCCTGGCTCTGGGTCACTGTCCGTGTGGAGTTTGCGCATTCTCCCCGTATTTGCGTGGGTTTCGCCCCCACAACCCAAAGATGTGCAGGCTAGATGGATTGGCCATGCTAAATTGCCCCTTAATTGGAAAAAACAAATTGGGTACTCTAAATTTTAAAAAAAATGTACAAGATTTTTTGTTGACTTTTGCTGTGTTAATTGAAAATGGTTTATTTTGTCTTCCTCCACAAGGCAATATAAAACACAGCAATCAAGTAGCTTATTAATATTGGTATCTAGATGTCCTGGATCACAACCCCTTTCACCTTGGAAGGGACAATTTAAACAGTTACCGCACAACTGTTTACACCGGATACATTCAACGTACATCTTTCTGGGAACTTGCGAGTCTATTCATTTCAAACACAGAAACTGCTGCCCCATTGTCTCCAAGTACGAATACCTTGCACCTTCCTCTCAGTAATACAGTCTACGCCGTACCTTCCTCTCAGTAAAACAGTTTACGCCACCCTCTGACCTCTAACAATCAAACCATTCAGCTTTATGTCCAGGCAGACTTCAGAACAGTGCTTCATTTACCCTAAACTTAAGCTCACACTTGCTTGCCCTATCCCAGAGACCACTAATTTCTTTCTTGCTTTCAAATCTTTATGAACAAACGCACAAATTAGGAGTAGGCCTCTTGACCCCTCAAGCCTGCTCTGCCATTCAGTAAGTTCATAATTGATCGGATTATAACCTCAACTTCACATTCTTCCCTACCTCCAATAACCTTTCCCCCCCTTGTTTATCAAGAATCCATCTACCTTTAAAACATTAGAGGACTCTACATTCACTACCTTTTGTGGAAGAACATTTCAAAGACCCATCACCCTCAGAAAAAAAATCTCTTCACCTAGGTCCTGAATTAATCCAATTCCCTTTCAATATTTCCAACTGAATCTGCTTCCACCATATTGTTGTGATGAACAACATGTTGCATATCGCTTCTTTTGCCAATTACCTTAAAACTGAGCCCTCGAGCTATGGATACTTGAACTAGCATAAACAATTTCTCATTATTTTCTGTTCCTATTTCACCAATACCCTTTGAGATTGTATGACACAATCAACAGCACTGGAGCCAGTCAAAACTCCATTATCCTTCAAAACCTCTCTCCTGTGATCAAACTATTTTGATTCCCATTCAGTCGGTTCAAACAGTCAGAAAGTCCCATGCAGCGGGTTTCTGCTCTTACTCCCGACTTGTATGCATTATTTTCCTTATCTAGATGCTTCTGGTCAAAGGCTGCAGTATAGCAGGCACACTATGCCAGCCAAAAGAGTCGGGTTAATGAAGAGAATAAAAGCAAAAGTGTATAAACAGTCAATGTTTGCTAGTCAAAGTCTACATTTAAAAAGCCATTAAAACAAATAAATGAATATGTATTATTGCTAAATAAATTGAACCACAGGTTCAAGGCTTTAATAAATAACTTTAGAGTATCCAATTAAGGGGAAATTTAGCATGGCTAATCTACCTACCCTGCACATCGTTGGGTTGTGGGGGTGAGATCCACGCAGACACAGGGTGAATGTGCAAACTCCACACAGTGACCTGGGCCAGAATCGAGCCTGGGTCCTCGACGCAGTGAGGCAGCAGTGCTAACCATTGCCCCACTGTGCCGCCCGCTTATAGAGAATTAATGCAATCACCTAGTATATTACTAAAAACTCAATGCCTTTTATTCAAATAGCTTTTTAAAAAACTTTGCATTTACAACAATTTTGGAAATCTAGATGTAATGGAGTTGGTCTTGCTACACCAAAAGTTGAGATTATAGAGAATTCTACTGGGATGCATATGGTTATAAAATGCAATGAAAATTAACATTTAAAGGTGGCATGGTGGCACAGTGGTTAGCACTGCTGCCTAACGGTGCCAAGGTCCCAGCTTCGATCCCGGCCCTGGGTCACTGACCGTGTGGAGTTTGCCCATTCTCCTGTGACTTTGTGGGTCTCACCCCCACAACAGAAAGATGTGCAGGGTAGGTGGTTTGGCCACACCAAATTGTCCCTTAATTGTAAACAACAAATTGGACACTAAATTTTTTTTTTTTAATTAACACTTCTAAAAGGCAGTGAGAGGGCGGCATGTGGCGCAGTGGTTAGCACTGGGATTGCAGCGCTGAGGCCCTGGGTTTGAATCCCGGCCCTGGGTCACTGTCCATGTGGAGTTTATATATTCTCCCCATGTCTGTGTGGGTTTCACCCCCACAACCAAAGATGTGCAGGTTAGGTGGATTGGCCACGCTAAATTGCCCCTAATTGGAAAAAAATAATAATTGGGTACTCTAACTTTAAATGAATAAATAAATAAATAAAAGGCAGTGAGTGCATAGGGTTTATAAAGTTTATTTTCTCCCTCCAATCCTTTTACTGGGGTATACTACCAGTGCAACATTAGCTTTTTAATAAACATTTTTGTGCCCCTTCCTTTTGGATTTTATCAACCCCCTGCCACTGACAACCTAATGTCCTAATACTGATATATTTCATGCACAGAAAATCACAACCCTTACTTACTACCTTGTGAAGATGTCCCAAAAGTTCTTCAAATACATTCTTTTTAACTTGTGACATCTTTAACCAAAACAAACACAAGCTAGGTCGAAGATGTCACTTCTGAAGACATTTTAAAACCGAGGCAGTACACAAAACATTGACATAATCGATGAACAAAAGTACAAGACAATGCAAAACCAGCATGTTCTGGAGTTCCCAAACCTCATGTTAATTTCATTGGAAGATAAGCAGTTCTGCTCCCCAAGCAATCTCAATCTCAATGGGGAAAGGAAGCTAAAAATCAATGGCCACAGCTCATTTAATTACAGAGTAATAGGTTTGAGATACTTAATGGAGATGTCATTTTAATTTAATGGAACAAGTACGGCATTTCAGTGTAACATACTGCTCCATCAAATCAGCTCCATGTCCTATTTATTCTGCCTATATAATGTAATAACTGTATGAGCAGATTAATAGACTGTCAACCAAAATTCTAACATTCAATTTATAAAATGCAGAGAGTTTGAAATTATGAAATCAACTGTTCTGATCAACATTCAACTCCTTAAAATTCAAAATAGTAACTGATTATGTTAAAATGTATAAGAGATGTATAAAACAATTTTCATAAAACAAATGTTTAAGTAATAGTATTTCAGTGATACTGGTGTTTAATTGTTTTTGATTCTTTCTGTAATATGCTCAACTCAAATTTTCCATCATGCTTAATTACAAGTACAATGTCACAAATCCAGACATGAAACAAACCAGTGGTGTGACCTACGCCAACATCACCAATGGTAGATACATATACCTCATATCTCAGTGCAGAAACTCCTTTTCTCTAGATGATTACTCAGTGCTTTTGTTTATTTTAGCCCCCAAAGGTAAAACAAAAATAGATGTATAGCGCATTTGGAGCAACAATCAGTTTTATTTTTTTTATAGAACAAGATCACTATTTTGAACGAATCATGAGCACATGAAGCTGTCAGTGCAAAACAGCACATTTGCAAGCTGGAATGTAAAGTCTGGCAAGAAAGTACATTAGAAATACTCTTGGTGTACAAGGAAATCACAGATGTCCTAGAGCTAAGATCTCACATAAAAAATATATCTATTAGCATGGCTAATTTACAAAATCTTTAAAAACTGGACAAAGGCTTTAAAATGACTGATGTTATGATGAACTATGGCTCAAACAAAAGCAACTGCCTGGCATTTTAGACCAGCTTCCACCTTGTTATCTCTGAAGAGGTGCTAATGACCTTTGTGACTACAGAGGTCAAAACCAAGGGAATTGTACAAAGACAATTTACATTTCTAAGGCCAGGCCCAGTCAATGGACCTGACACCGCTTTTTGAAATCCAGATGCGCTCCCCCAACCAAGCTATTGGAACCTATAATACTGCCATATGGAGCCTCAAAGCTCAGATTGCCATTCACATCAACCAATTGCTCAGTCAGATAAATGCTTGACCCCTCTACAAAGTGTTTCTACTGAACTTCTGAACCAGCACATACAAGACTAATTGATCTTGATGTACCTTATGAAAAGTGAATTATCCAGCATCAGTCTTTAACCTGCTGACTCTGAAGAATACAGCATTAGACTTTAAAACTCTAGACTCAACGCAAAACATTAATTCTTATTTTCTCTGGGGCCTTTGCCTTGTGCCTCTATTTTGTTTATCCCTCATTGATTGTAAGAATGTACTGGGAACCACGTAGCGACACACTCATTGGGCACATTTAAGTTTGTGTAAAATAAACTACCCCTCTGATTTTACCCTATCTCAAGTTTGCTGTGGGGTTGTTAACAGAAATTGGATCACACCAAACCCGAGAATTAGGTGAAAAATGTCACCACTTTAAAGGGGTAAATCAAAATCAAAACATCTTTGTTTACGGACAGGTGGTGAGAAGAGAAATCAGGCCGCTTAAATTAAACCCCATCCTGCCCATAACACAGCGCACTTGTATTTTGAGGTCTATGGAGAAGATAATTAATATTTCTACAAAATGTCAAAAAGAAACAATTCTTGCAAATAACCTATCAAAAATATTGTTGACACCGTGGAACCATTCCCTGCCACAATTTACATTTGTATAGTTTCTTTAACAGAAAAATGTTTCAAAGTGATTCACAAAAGTGTAATGAAAAATGGGTGCCATTCAAGAAAAATGAATGCTATTCAAAAAAAGGAACTACTAGAAAGTGATGGATTTTAAGGAGGGTCTTAAAATGAGGATCCTGACAAGGTTGTGAGAAATAATTCCATCCTACGGGGTCTGTGGTTAAAGGCCCCTGATAGGCAGGGCAAAGATACGTGCAAGAGTGATTCACAAGGGATCAATCTTGGAAAAAGGATAGTTTGGGTTGGGGGGGGGGGGGGGGGGGGTACGAGGGAGAGGCACTGTAGGGTTGGAGGAGGTTACAGAGATAAGAAAGGGCAATTTAAACACAAATATGAGAACTTAAAATTTGAGGCATTAGAGACCAGGAGGCAACAGACCAGAAAGGATAGAGACGATGAGTAAGGAGAGGTGGTACCAAGACAGATCTGGGTACCTTCAGCATGGCTCCATGTCTGCAGATGATATCACCAAGGAGAAGCATGGAGAATAGGATCAGGGGTTGGTATTTGGGAGAGTTCAGAAGTAATAGTATGATGGTGGAAAAAAAATCATGGCAATGCTTTGGTTATGATCAAATAGGTACAAATAGAAATAAGGACAGGCAACAATCACCAAGCTCGGCACTAGAGGCTGTAGAGAATAAGGTTATTGGGCATGGTCAAGGCTCCAGAGAAGTCATTCCTGACTTAGATAGGGTAATTTCTGAGCTAGGGTAGCAGTAAGTACCTGATTGGAGAGATTGAAACAAGGAGATGCAGGAGCACAGATTTGGTGAACACCAGAGCGTAAGAAGGGTGTGTCATGGACCTATGAGAGAAGGGCGCTAGGGTAGTATGGAGCCTGCGAGCAGGTTTGGCTCAGTGGATAAGGTAATGAGGGGGAAAAGCAGCATGTGAAGCTGAATGATCTCAGTCTTGGTGACAAAGTCTATGAACTCCTTAATTTAGTTACTGGTATCGTAGAACCATAGAATTTACAGTGCAGAGGGAGGCCATTCGGCCCTTCAGGTCTGCACCGGTCTTGGAAAGAGCACCCCACTTAGCCCACGTCTCCACCCTATGCCTGTAACCCACCCAACCTTTTTGGACAACCAAGAGTAATTTAGCATGGCGAATCCATCTAACCTACACATCTTTGGACAGTGGGAGGAAACCAGAGCAACCGGAGGAAACCCACACGGACTACGGAGAACTTGCAGACTCCACACAGAGTGACCCAGCCAGGAATCAAACCTGGGAACCTGGAGCTGTGAAGCAACTGTGCTAACCAATGTGCTACCATGCTGCCCTTAAGCGCATATCCACATTATTACACCATTAATTACTAAGAGAGAGACATTCTACAACTTAATAGGCTTCAAACTAGGGACTAGATCGCCAAAATAACACCATCATTCCAGGCCCAAATGCTTTGGGGATAAGCCTATATAGCTCGTGTGCCTCTCTTGCTTACTTTCTCCTTGAAATAGACTCCTTTCTCCTTGAAATAGACTCCTTTCACCAAACTTTGGATCACCTGACCTAATATTTCCTTATGTGATGCAGTGACATGTTGTTTTATAATGTTCCATTGAAGCACCTTAGGACGTTTTCTTATGTATGAAGATGCTGTATAAATATAACTTACTGCTCACCAGAAATAGTGCCAAAATGCACAACATACACACATACAAGAGAATACTAATTTTAGCTCCTAACTTTGGGGATTGGGAAAGAATGGTAAAGATGATCTGGGAGAAAGACACAACAAAGGTGGGAAATGCGAAGCAGAAGGAAAATCTCCAAAAAGATATTCTGGGAAGAGGACTTTGCAACAAAAGCAATTCCACTTCGACAACACTGGGAGGAAAGTTGTTCTTGAATATTATAACCAAGTTTATGTTTCACTAAATACTAATGCATCTCCTGTGATGCTGCTGCTTGCAAGCCTGTGGTTGAAGCTGGCTTGCACCATCTCTCTGTACTTATATACCCCTTATTCTCTCTGCCTAAACACTTCACTGTGTCTACCTCAGTGTTGCAGCTGGTGATTGTTGGTCTTTCTGTTCCACTGATGCAAAACAAATAAATAAAATCACTGACATATATATCATTACATCATAATTTGAGGATCAATATTGTCACAAGATCAGTAATGAAGATATAGCTTGAGTGGTAAATTAAGGTACACCATTTGATTAAAACAAATGTTACATCTGCTACAATTTTCCATTTTATTTTAAAAATAATACATTTCCTTGTACCTCAAATAGCATTTTATAACAATTTCTCCCCCCCCCCCCCGCCCCAAAGCACATTCATCTGGGTTCTCCTCCAATGAAGGTAGCAACTCCCTTAAAGATGCATGGCATTAAGGGAAAAGTATTATCATGGATAGAGGATTGGTTAATTAATAGAAAGAAAAGAGTGGTGATTAATGGGTGTTTCTCCGGTTGGCAATCAGTAGCTCGTGGTGTCCCTCAGGGATCAGTGTTGGGCCCACAATTTACATAGATGATTTGGAGTTGGGGACCAAGTGCAATGTGTCCAAGTTTGCAGACGACACTATGAGTGGTAAAGGAAAAAGTACAGAGGATCCAGGAAGTCTGCAAAGAGATTTGGATAGTTTAAGTGAATGGGCTAGGGTCTGGTAGATGGAATACAATGTTGACAAATGTGAGATTATCAATTTTGGTAGGAATAACAGCAAAGGGGATTATTATTTAAATGATAAAACATTAAAATATGCTGCTGTGCAGAGGGACCTGGGTGTTAGAGTGCATGAGTCACAAAAAGTTGGTTTACAGGTGATTAAGAAGGCAAATGGAGTTTTGTCTTTCATTGCTGGAGGGATGGAGTTTAAGACTAGGGAGGTTATGCTGCAACTGTATAAGGTGTTAGTGAGGCCACACCTTGAGTACTGTGTTCAGTTTCTGTCTCCTTACCAGAGAAAGGACATACTTGCCTGGAGGGTGTGCAATGGAGATTCACTAGGTTAATCCCGGAGTTGAGGGGGTTGGATTACGAGGAGAGGTCGAGTAGACTGGGACTGTACTCGTTGGAATTTAGAAGGACGCGGGGGGGGGGGGGGGGGGGGGGGGGGGGGGGATCTTATAGAAACACATAAAATTATGAAGGGAATAGTTAGGATAGATGCGGCGAGGTGCAGGGTAGTTGTTTCCACTGGCGGGTGAAAGCAGAACTAGGGGGGCATCGCCTCAAAATAAGGAGAAGTAGATTTAGGACTGAGCTTAGGAGGAACTTCTTCACCCAAAGGGTTGTAAACCTATGGAATTCCCTGCCCAATGAAGCAGTTGAGGCTCCTTCATCAAATGTTTTCAAGATAAAGATAGATAGTTTTTGAAGAATAAAGGAATAAAGGGTTATGGTGTTTGGGCAGGAAAGTGGAGCTGAGTCCACAAAAGATCAGCCATGATCTCATTGAATGGTGGAACAGGCTCTAAGGGCCAGATGGCCTACTCCTGCTCCTAGTTCTTTGTTCTTTCTGGATAGAATTTAACAATTGCCATCAGCTACCTCAAGCAAATGTTCTTGTGAGCCTTGACCAAGTCAGTGTGCAGTATGACAAGGGGGCTATCACAACTAAATCCAATCCTGTCCTTACAAGACAACCTTCCAACCAGTAGAGGTCAATAGTGGAAGCATGGCCCACTTTCTCCTACTTAACCCCCGCATTCCAACATAAAACAAAATGGAATATTTGCTAAGAAGTATAACATCCTTATCAATTCAACCCCCTACTATGCATTAAAATCTGCAGAGAAAATGCTGGAAAATCATGCAGCAGATCTGGCAGCATCTGTAGGGAGAGAAAAGAGCTAGCGTTTCAAGTCCGATGACTCTTTGTCAAAACTTTCTTTCGTTTCAGATTCCAGCATATTAAAATCTGCAGCGTTAGTCATTGATATCGCTCAATTTGTAGTTTTAGTATTTTAGTCGAACCAAACCTTTTATGCATGACACTACTCTTAGCAGTACATATTTGACATTTTACATTGAAAAAAATGTATGTACACATTAGAAACAAATCACTTCTTTAATGTTAAGACACCCTGGGCCAGTGTGCGGTCAATTCCAGCCCCACTTGACCCGGAGTGGCAACACAATTGAATTAACCATTAAGTGTTACCCAAAGTCTTTGTCCTTGGCTGCAAGTACTGTATTTAAGACACACACACAGATACACAGAGACGTGTGAAAATCATAAGGATGAAAGTCAAAGATAAGAACTGTTTCTAGTACTTTTGCTTTGAACTCAAGTAGGACACAATCACCACCTGTTACTAGGAAGAATATGGCCTTTAGGCCAATTCATTTCCCCCCCCCCCCCCCCCCACGGCAATCAATCGAGTAGAGTCACACTCCATCTCTCGGGTGCCGGGAAGTCCGGGTATTATTGTCCAAATCTAGCAGCACCATATTCTATGTTGCAACTTCTTGAATTCCTCCTTTCTCTCTGCTGTTTGACTTAAAGATACATATCCATTAAGCACCCATGGATCAAAAAATAAAGGGGAAATAAGGGAATCAACAGGAAAGGACGTTCACATAAATGCACAATCACTGTTTCACCCTTCAATTCACAGTCCATTGCTCACTGAAATAATTTCCTGGCCCTAACCCTTATTTGGCCTTTGGACAAAGGTGTGTGGAGAAAAGAGAAATCTGTATTCAATTGAAGAAATTGATTTGATCCCGGCTCTGGGTCACTGTCCATGTGGAGTTTGCACATTCTTCCCGTGTTTGCGTGGGTTTCGCTCCCACAACCCAAAGATGTTCAGGGTAGGTGAATTGGCCACACTAAATTGCCCCTTAATTGGAAAAAATGAATTGGGCAGTACGGTAGCATTGTGGATAGCATAATTGCTTCACAGCTCCAGGGTCCCAGGTTCGATTCCGGCTTGGGTCACTGTCTGTGTGGAGTCTGCACATCCTCCCAGTGTGTGCGTGGGTTTCCTCCGGGTGCTCCGGTTTCCTCCCACAGTCCAAAGATGTGCAGGTTAGGTGGATTGGCCATGATAAATTGCCCTTAGTGTCGGGTGGGGTTACTGGGTTATGGGGATAGAGTGGAGGAGTTGACCTTGGGTAGGGCGCACTTTCCAAGAGCCGGTGCAGACTCGATGGGCCGAATGGCCTCCTTCTGCACTGTAAATTCTATGATTCTAATAAACAAAATAAAATTCAAGAAATTGGTGACCAGAATTATACTGACCCCCTCAAAGGTGATCAGCCAAGCAAGTTCCAGGAGGATTCAGCTTGTTGGTTGTTACCCAAAATGTTGGTTTTAATTTCCTGTGACTTGTTTTATATGCAGGCCAGCAGTAAAAGCAAAGTACAAGTGCAAAAGTGTCAAACGTGCGATAAGTGGTCTTATTTACAATCACGGTATTACATTTTATACTACTTTTTGACCATCCTACTTAGAAGCCTTCCTAATTACATTTTGCTGACACCTCAGTAACTGGGGTTTAGTTTTAGCTGGGTAAAATCCCGCAGTGACAAGTCTGTACCAATTATTGAATTTGGAACTTGAACGCTCTTCTATGTTGAAGGATAATGCAATGTCAATCATTAGAATTGTTCCAATTCACTCACTGGGAAAAATACTGGTGAAAAAAAAGTCAAACTCAAACTTGGCGGCACGGTATCACACTGGTTAGCAGTGCTGCTTCACTGCGCCAGGGTCCCAGGTTCGATTCCCGGCTTGGGTCACTGTCTGTGCGGAGTCTGCACATTCTCCCCGTGTCTGCATGGGTTTCCTTCGGGTGCTCCAGTTTCCTCCCACAAGTCCCGAAAGACGTGCTGTTAGGTGAATTGGACATTCTGAATTCTCCCTCTGTGTACCCGAACAGGTGCCGGAATGTGGCGATTAGGGGATTTTCACTAATCAATGAAGTAACTTCATTGCAGTGTTAATGTAAGCCTACTTGTGACAATAAAGATTATTAATTAAATAGCCCCAGAATAGGCAAGGTACCTTGTTTACATTTTTTATTTTATATTAAATTGTTTCAGGCATTGAATAGCGTTGGGTTATTAGTTCAGTAATAAAACTGTTATTGATGCTTGTGCAGGTTTATAACTAATTTATTAGTTGGGGTAAATCACCTGTGGGCTCAAGAAAATAAGGCTGATTGGCGCAGGGAAACAGGAATGTTCCCGAAACTGAGCAACCGAAACAATAAACTAATTCCTCAACCTAATTAAACACTTGGTTAAAAAGGCAAATCTTCAATAGGTTCAACATCATCAATATTAAGTAAATTTTATGACCGGAGATTAAAGGTGCCCCACGAAAGTAAGACTGACCCATGTATGATACTAAAGGTTAAAATGGCCTCAATAAAGTTAAATAATTTGAATTTGAACTTCAGAATAATGGCTGTTTAAAGAGTTGACACATTAAAAGGTATGCATTTGCCTCAAGAAATTAGTTTGGTAATTGAAAATGTAGTCAAAATAAACTCACCACAGTTTCTCATTTTACTCATTAATCAAATAGCCAGGTCAAAGACTGAATGAGTAGCAGGACAACTTTCTGCTTGCATTAACAACTTTCTGCTGAATCACAATCGTATGAAAAAACAGTAAAAGCAATTAACTCTCAATATTTTGGATGAGTTGGCAGACAAACACTGATGCTTAATGCACAGATTTCTTTAAGAACAGTTGCCACAAAGATGCTTTCTACTTTTAAAGACTCCCAAAGGGTTTGATGTATACATCTTTGCATGGTACATCACCAGTGTTGGATACTTCCCTCTGCACTAGCAGTCTAAAAAGCAGCTTTCATCATTCTGTTTACTGCCAGTCAATATGATTTATGAGCAGCATTCACCAAAGTAAGGGCATACCGAATGAGAAATATGACTACAGTCTGCTAATTTGCTTTGCATTGATCCACTTAAGAGTCAAAGACCTGCTGTCAGGTTGAGACCAGCAGCACAATTAACCAGCCAGTGACAGATACATCCATCCTCCCTGCCAAGCTGTGCCAATCAAAAACAGCATGGAGGTGACATTTGGTAGAATCAGTAACAAAGCCCATTATCGAGCCAACCTATGTGGGCTTTTGAGTGACAGTCTTTGGAGCCAAATTTGGTTAAGAGTTGCCCTTTTATGCACCGTCTTGCTACCAACTGTGCATTGAGGATTCCTCGTTACTTAAATGAACAAAGATGTTGCAGTAACGCCCATTCCTCAAGAGCAGCATCAACTCTCAAAACAGAACACACAAGTCTTAATTTCATCAGCCTGTAACTGATGAGGTTAATATGCTTCAATTTAACATTTTCACTCAGTTAGCTTTAAATACTGCTGAATAAAAAAGGCAATTACTTATTTCGTGTACCAGCCAATTGATTAATAAAAGAGGTATTCAAAAATTGCAATTCAAGCTATGCCAAAATAATTATTAACAGTGCATGTCATTGGCAGGGTTTCTCAGACTCAAAAAAAAGAAATTAAATTCACCTTGAGGGGTTCGTTGCAGGGATTTGCTCAGACGTGGCAGCCTTCATTGATTTCTTTGAGAAAAATTGGGGGCATGGGAAGTGGTTAGGGAAGGTGGCACTGTTTTTTTTTAAAAAACATTTTCCTTTTCTGAGTTACCAAGCCAGGGCTCAGAGTGTGGGTCAGGGGCGAACCCCTAATCCAGCTCCTCGCCTGCTCCAAAAAACGAATTCAAATTGAATCCAATTCATGGTCCCCACAAGAGAGACATACCAGATCTGAACCCAAAGGCTCAATCTACAGACACTTGATCTTAGCCAAAAGGCCGAGAAGCGATGGAAGGTGGCACTGTTTGTGTAAGCCATGTTGGCTAGGGTTTGTTGGGAATATTATTGTGGTTTTGCTTTTATTCAAATATGATGTTTAAAATTGTTAAAATTACAAATGCCTCAATAAAATATTTTCTAAAAAAAACTTCAAGTCATACTCTATTCTCGCAAAGAATTTCTTTACAAAATCACTTCACGTGTAACAAAGCTTTGAAATAATCTGTATACCTCCGGTCCCCGGAGAATCGCGGTGCCGGTCAGGGGCCACTCTATGCGTCCCTCCGCGGTGATTCTCTGCGCGTGATGGTCCGAGTGGCCGCCGAGATAGGCCGAGTCGAGCCGCCGCCATTCACTTGTGGTCCAACCCGGCGGGACCTCTGTGCTCATCCTGCCGGGGGGGGGGCCTGGTGGGGGTTATGGGGGGGATCCAACCCCAAAGGGGCCTCTCCCGTAGCCTGGCCCGCGATCGGGGCCTACCGATCTATGTTCCTATGTTCCTCCGTGCCCGGCCCCTGTAGCTCTCTGCCATGTTGCGTTGGGGCTGGTGCGGAGAAGGCAACATGCACGAATTCGCGCCGGTCGTAGTGCGCCTGCGCAAATTTGCACCGGCCGTAGCGCACGTGCGCAGACCCGCGCCGCCGGTATCTACAGCTGAAGCTGCGTGAAGCGCTCCAGTGCCGTGCTGGCCCCCCGTGAGGCACAGGATCGCTGCTCCTAGGGGCCTGTTGTACGACGGCGTTAACACTTAGCCTCAGGATCAGAGAATCCCACCAATGGACTTTGTCATGGAACAAGACTGGTAATTAGAAAACAGTTTTCTTCAGTGATAGGTGCTGGAATTACAAGACAGATTTCAAGGAAATGGAGTGTGTTTATTCCTCAATTCTACTATTGAGCCCCATCAGACATAGATTAGCCTTTTCAACTCCGGAAAAACCAAAATATCTCAAACTATAGTCACATCACAAGGTTAGTCTCTTGACAAAATATGCCCATATTCCGAGGCCTACATTTACACACGTACGGCTTATGGTGGGAAACATTTTGATTCTGTGGTGAAAGAACAACTAGAAGCTCTATATTTAAAGCATTGGCTGCGAGAAAGAAACTGGCGAATGTTCGTAATTTAATAATTCATTTAGTGTGACAATATAATCCCAGATTTTCTCCACCAATGCACAGATAAGGTTGCAAGCTGAGTCCCCGCACACAGATATTTGGATTAAAAAAAAAAAACCTGAAATGATATCCAGAGTGAGAATACAGTGGTCAAGAAATGGCCATTTGGACTTCCGGTGGCGGCCATGGAGTAGGTTGCACATTTGATAGGTCCCGCTTGTGACAGACTTTTGGACCTTTTTCCCCTGCTTTTTTTCTGGATTTTATGGGATAAATCGGTGAAGAGTGAGACAGTGAGGAGAAATCTCCCTCCGGTGTATGGAGAACTGGACCAGAAGTGGCTGTGTGAGAAGAAAAAGTCCAAAAAGGCAGATGCGAGCAGAGCTGGTAATGCCGGAAAGCATGGCGGAGAGCAAGGGCCACGGGGAGACGGCACAGTGGTCGATTGAGCAGCTGGTGAAAATTTTTGAAGATTGCTTCGCCAAGCTGAAGGAGGACACACTGGACCCGATTAAGGCTTCGAATGATCAAGTTGTGCAGAATCAAGAGACCCACGGAAGAGCGATACGGGGGGGGGGGGGGGGGGGGGGGGAGAGAAAAAGGTGTCCGAGCACGATGAATACATAACCGCGCTGGAGACCAAGGTGGAGATGATGAATGACCGGCAGAAAAGAATGCAGGAGAAGCTGGAGGACAGGTCCAGGTGGCAGAATCTGAGAATTGTCAGCTCCCTGAAGGCCGTGAGGGATCGGATGAGAGGTCTTATGTGACAGACATGTTGGAGAAGTTCATGGGGGCTGAGGCATTCCCTCGGCCCCTGGAAGTGGATAGAGCGCACAGAGCCCTCGCGAAGAAGCCCCGAGCGAACAAGCTGCCGAGGGAGATTGTGGTACGCTTTCACCAATTCCTGGATAAGGAACATGTTCTGTGGTGGGCCAAGAGGGAACGGAGCAGCAAGTGGGAGAATTGTGAGCTGCACATTTATCAGGATCTGGGCGGCCTTCTTTAAGAAGGGGGTGAAGTTCGGGTTGTTGTACCCAGCTGTCTGTGGGTCACGCATGAAGAACGGGACTTCTACTTTGAAACACCAGACGAAGTATGGACTTCTATTAAAGAAAAGAGGCTGGAAGTGAACTAAAAGACACTGAAGCCTTGGAGAGTACTGTGGTGGCGATTTGTTGTGCTGGGCTGTATAAGTATAAGTAGTGTTAGGTGCAATAAGGGCCTGTTTTGATGGCTGAAGGTAACTTTGTATTGCAGGGAGCTGGATAGAAGGGGGGTGGTCTTTGGGGGCTGGTTCATTTTTTTAAAAAAGTGGCTGTTTCTTCATTGTTTTTTTCTGATGTTTGTTTACTGGGGAATGTGATGCTTTTAATAGGTTTGTCCAAGTGGGAGGAGAGGGAAGAGAACAATGGGGAAACAGACTGCTTGGTGCCATGGGCGAGCGCTATCAAGTCAGCATGGGTCTGCTGACTCACAGAAGCACAATGGGGAGGCAAGCAGGTGTTAAGCTGGAGCTTAAATGGGAAGTCGGGAAACAGCGAATACCCGAGGGGGGGCTCGAGGAGGCGGAGGGCACAAGCTAGAGGCTGGCCTAAAAAGGGTGATGGTTAGTCGGCCGGGGGGGGGGGGTTTGAGATGCCCCCCGACCAGGCTGATTACATGGAATGTTAGAGGGTTGAATGGGCCAGTCGAGAGGGCTCGCATGTTTGCACATTTGAGGGGACTGAAGGCAGACGTGGCAATGCTACAAGTGACACACTGCAAGGTGATAGACCAGACGAGATTGAGAAAGGGGTGGGTTGGCCAAGTATTCCACTCAGGGCTGGACTCAAAGACGCGGGGGGGGGGGGGGGGGGGGGGGGGGGCATCTTGATCAACAAACGAGTGGCATTCAAAGCAGGGAGAATCGTGTCAGAAAAGGGGGGTATGTACATAACATAATGGGGAGTGGGAAGCTGGAGGGGGCGTGGGTGGTACTCGTGAACATATATGCTCTGAATTGGGACAATGTGGAATTTATGAGGCGGGATTTAGGTAAGATCCCAGTCACATAACCTGATTATGTGGGGAGATTTTAACATAGTCATTGATCCAGAATTGGACCGGTCAAAACCCAGGACAGGGAGGAGGCCAGCCACAGCATAGGAATTGAAGAGGCTTATGGAACAGATGGGGGGAGTAGACCTATGGAGGTTTGCACAGCCAAGGGCGCAGGAGTTTTCTTTTTTCTCACATGCCCATAAGGTATACTCTCGCATCGACTTTTTTGTTCCGAGCAGGGCGCTAATACCGGGGGTGGTGGATACTGAGTACACGGCAATCGCAGTGTCGGATCATGCCCCATATTGGGTGGATCTACGGGTTAGTGTGGAGAGGGCAACGCCCGCTGCGGAGACTGGATGTGGGGTTGCTAGCGGACGAAGTGATCTGTGGGCGGGTTAACAAGTCCATCCAGCACTACCTGGAAACAAATGATACGGGGGAGGTCTCTGCAGCGACAGTCTGGGAAATTTTGAAGGCAGTGGTCAGAGGGGAATTAATCTCAATACGGGCCTACAGAGAAAAGGCGGAATGGGTTGAGAGGGATAGGTTAGTGGAGGAGATACTCCAGGTGGACAGGAGATACTCGGAAGCCCCGGATGAGGGGCTACTGAGGGAGCGGCGGAGGTTACAGGCGGAGTTTGGGCTGTTGACCACAGTTGAGGAAGGCAAGAGGGGCGATTTATGAGTACAGGGAAAAGGCAAGCAAAATGTTAGCGCACCAGCTCAGGAAAAGGAAGGCGGCCAGGGAGATGGGGAAAGTAAAGAGTAGAGGCCGGAATACTGACCTGGACCCAAAGGGGGTGAATGAGGTGTTTAATGACTTCTATAGTAAATTATATGAGTCGGAACCCCCGGCTGGGGTGGAGGGGATGAGGCAGTTTTTGGATCAGTTGAGGTTTCCAAGGGTAGATGAGGATCTGGTGGAAGGGTGGGAGCCCCAATTGATAATGAGGAAATAATCGAGGGCCGGATTGTTGTTTTATGGTTGGGGTGTGTGAAGATTGGGAAGGGGGTGGAGATGTTTATTATACCATGATTATGTCATTGTTATTGTTGTTATTATAAAAAAAAAAACTTTCAAATACGTTAATAAAAATATTTTTTTAAAAAAGAAATGGCCCACTGTGAATTGTGTCGAAATCACTTGGTTCACATGGCCTCTAAACATTTTGGGTGTCTGGCCTCCTGAAGTAGGCCTCTTAATGGTGAGTTAATCAGGAAAACTCTCTTTTTTGCCCGAACTCCACCTGCTTTGTGCCTTTCTTCATTAGTTTATTTTGCTAATGAGTTCAATTTGCACCATACAAAATGCGGAGCATGGGCATTGCCCGTCTGGCTGAGAACATCGGAGGTGTTCTGTCAGCACTCACGACTAACCCAGACCCATAAAGATCTCACCATGTGTACATAAATTGTTAGAGGAGACCTGTCTTCACCAGCTTTGCTGCAAACTCCCATACCTTTGCCTCCTTTGTTGTACTTCAACAAGCAGCTTAACTTGGAATTAATATGGTTATTGCAACATGAAATTATCATTCTACCGGATCCTTCCAAGCAACCTCGGGAACATGGGTAACATTAGGCAGTCAGGAGGATAGATATGCATCAAGCAGGTGACTGACACGGTTTGCAAGGGCCACAATCTTCAATATATTCCTTCTGGAATGGAGGCATCAACTGGACAGGATGCAGTGCTTTCATCTTGAATGCAAGGCGTCACTGTTGGCACCACTCCCAGTGTCCTTCACAAATTCCAGCTCAATAACTCTTATTTTTCTCTCTCCACAGATGCTACCTGACCTGCTGAGCACTTTTAGTATGTTCTGTTTCTATACCAGCATACTTATCAGGAGACTGGGAGTGGGGCTGCAGCACATGGAGGAGGTAAATAGATTATCTTTGGCTTGAACAAATTTAAAACTATTCATTGCACCCCTGATGTATTGTTCCCCTGATGTATTGTTCCCAAGTCAATGAGTTATTGCACAGTGGGCCACATGGAGAGAACACAAGTTTTTTGCCATCTTGAGACCCATGATCCTTTTTTACCAGCATTACTAATTAGATAAAGTATGATATGCACTGACTGATGCAAGACTCCAAAATCATTTCATGTGAATAAAAGTGAAAGACAGCAAAAGACAGCAAATATTAACTCCACATTTATACCAACAAAGACACTGTTTTATCTATTGGGGGGGGGGGGGGGCGTGTTTATAAATGCCAAAGTAGAAAACCACTAAAGCTGATTTTTGAAGAGTTTCAATAGAACGCACACAGCTCTCAGAAAGCTGAAAAATCAGCAGCCCTGAACATATAATTTCACAAAAAGTATAGTCAGGCACCCACTTGTACTTATGTGGCAGATATACCCAACATTCTATCATTGTACAGCAGAAGATTATTGCAACGATTTGCAGACATTGCCCCCTCAATTCTTGCAGAACTCTTGCCTTACATTGGTTTTGTGAAGTGTTTTAAAAGGGTCTCCTTTTATCCCTTCAGTTCAAACTGGCATTCTTCCCTACTCCCAATGGAATTCTTTTTTCCTTTTCCCACTTCACATTCTCTCTTCTCTCCCTTCCCCCATAACAAGACAACACTTTTCTCTCCTCCCCACCAGTTCACACACAAATTCCTCATCCTCTTGCTGATAGATGCACTTGCCACCGCCTCGCACATTTCTACTGAAACCTCTCCCCTTTACATCACTTCACATTAGCACTCCCATCTAATTCATCTCTCATCACTGGTTTTAGATTTTCACTGCCACTGCCACACTGGGGGATTGAGTGTTACTTCACACTGTGCACAAGAATTCCTGATTTCACTGTCTCACTCCTTTCCCAGGGTCATGGGTCAATTGAATTATTTATGATTTAAAAGGGGAAAATAAAATGTTTTTGTTCAACTTCATTTCAAAAAGGATGAGGGTGGGCACAACGGGAAGAGGGCTGGGGTAGAGTTGTAAATTAAGCAGATGGACCATTACTGCAATGGAGGCACAATGGCTCTTGGGGCGACTGTGAAAGTTCAAAATCTCTACTTTGATCTGCAAAAGTGGACAACTGGGCACTGGGTTCAAGGTATTGAATATCTGCAAAATGCAGACAGTTGCCACAGGGGTGTCTCGCATTGCAGTGTCAAGACGTTTAGGAAAAACAGTGTAGTGGAAGGAACTGGCTGGAGAGCAGATTTGTCATGCAATCTTTTTGATTCAGTATCTTAAAAGTGCACATAAAGAGAAAGCTCCCCCCACCCCCAAATTATAAGTGGAATGATTATTTTAATAGTAACTAAAAGGAACTGCTTCATCACACCACTGCAGCTTCTTTGACTACATTGTACAAACTGTTTGTTTAAGCAATAATTGCTTTATGTCATGAAAATTTGCTAATATAGCTAATTCTACGTGCAAGAGAGTTAATAATGAAATGTAAAATGTTAACTTAGTCTTCATTAATTTCTAGAGCATAAAGCTCAATTATTGAATTCTGACTGCAAATTTGTGCCAGTATGACCTGCATTTTGTAACCAGAAATTACAGCATCACTTGGTAGTTGCAACAGAACTCACATTTGTAGGGAAAACAAAATATTTTCCGATTCCAAAGGAAGTTAGGATGCCACTAATACGTTGCGCATACTACTTCAAGGTGTTCCAATAATGTGCAATTTACTCAATATTGGCACAAAACAATAATTAATTGAAAAACACGAGAATTAAACATCAAGTTTCAGCTTAAATTCATTCTTTTCAAAGTACACAAGACTGCACAATCAAGTGCACTAATCAAAAGATTACATTTTAAATTACATTTAACAAAAACTTGGGAAGTTTAAGTTGCCTGAAGTCTGTTCTTTCTAGCAATCAATGCTGTTGTATGCTACTGTTAAACAAAAAGACACGTTTAAAATTTTCCGTCTTTGGATAGAAGGGCTAATTCTGTTAAACACAACCAACAGCCACTACAACAGACAGAGATGCATTTTGAAGGCTGCCCTATCACAATGTTAATGATGACCCAATTCCTGCCTGTTCTGTTATTTATCGGTCATTTATGTGTTCTACATAGAACAAGCAAAAGCCAGTAGTGGGGAAAGGGCAGGTTTAGTTGTTGACTTCTAAATTTATATTGAAGGTTACTCGACTTGAGCAACAAGCCTGTAGCCAGTTCATAGCCTTCAGATGTGCATGCTTTCTTCAGCTACTCACCGACATTGCTGCATGGTGATTGACGTTATTCTGAGAAGGAACCCAGCAAGGAAATCAAAACAAAAAATCAAATTTAAACAGGTGTGGAAAGAAGTGTGAGCACCAACAATAAAAAGGAAAGTAAAATCAAAACATACTGTTACTAATTAGATCAGCTGTGAGATGGACATCTTCACAATGCAAGAGTCATAGAATGTCTATATAATCCTTTCATCTAAGGGCCATAATCCTGTGCATCAATCACATTCCCTTTATATTTAAATTGAAGGGTGTGGTTATGTGACAATTGAAAGAAATTCACATTGTTCAGTTCTGTTGCACAATTATAAAAGATAGTTCTTATTTAAATTATTTTGTCCGATTTTGAAAGCTGTTAAATATCAACGCCAGGCCAGAAGTGCAACATTTTGGAGATACAGCCACTTTTTTCTCAATCCACTTGGAGATCTTTGAAAACTGGATTAATGCCACCTGTGTAGCTAATTGAAATTCTCTTCCAACAGTGAAGCTTGTTTGCTTTTCAGCTCAAGAACCGTTCAAGGAAATTAGTTGGAAAGAAAGTGACATTTTAATTCTTGTTCAAGCTAAGAATAAGTAAAACTATAATATGCAAAGTCTTAAAAATTCTAGGCATAAATAAGAGGAAAATCGAAGTGGCTTCAGGAACAAAACCAAGAAAATACTTATTTAAAAATGTTAATTAAGGATTTTCATTCACAAGTTTAATACTCACAGGCAAATGTGTAAAAACTTGAAAAGTGCTTCTGAGAAAATTTATAAGATCCATTAAATAACCACTGGCTCGACCATTGGGTTCTGTCATAGTCCATTCATAGTCAGCTAACTGTATGAATTCATCAATCTTATGGTTAAGCTTTGTGTATATTTCTCCTTCTGCTGCATGTCGAGCATCCTGCAAAAATCCATTATTTAAAATAATTTAGATAGGCATCTCGCTCTTATTGCAAAGACTGTTTCAATCACCAAACGTCAAGATAATTTTACAAAAAGAGATTGGAAAAAATTATGTTTGTTTTGCACGTCGACAAACACAATGGAGCATTATATCATGAAAACACATTATATTTCCAGTTTCCTTTATCAAACTAACAGACATCAAACAGGACAAAGACAAGAGGACAAAGAAATGACAACCTGAAATCAATCAACATATTCAAAGTCTATCATATTGATCTTAAACACCTGAAGAAAGGGAAACACATTATAGCAAATACTGTGCAACTGGGTTTAACATCGTTTTGGAAGTGATTCGGTACTCAGTAGTTTCATAGAATTTACAGAGCAGAAGGAGGCCATCGAGTCTGCACCGGCTCTTGGAAAGAGCACCCTACCCAAGGTCAACACCTCCATCCGATCCCCATAACCCAGTAACCCCACCCAACACCAAGGGCAATTTTGGACACTAAGGGCAATTTATCATGGCCAATCCACCTAACCTGCACATCTTTGGACTGTGGGAGGAAACCGGAGCACCCGGAGGAAACCCACGCACACACGGGGAGGATGTGCAGATTCCTCACAGACAGTGACCCATGTCGGAATCGAACCTGGGACCCTGGAGCTGTGAAGCAATTGTGCTCGCCACAATGCTACCGTGCTGTAATAGTTCACAGGAAGAAGTTGAACTGAAAAGTCAATAAAGCACTGAAGCCAAAATGCATGTAAAAATATTTTACATCTGATTAAAAGTTTAATTTTACAGAAAAGAATGGTCAAATATTTGGTTCCAGTACAGCTCATCTGACTGAGTACGCAAAGAATGGTGAGGGAGAGCTCAGTGAGCCTACTGGTTTTCCAATTGAACATTTTTATTCACCCCCAAAATTTCATATTACAAGAATATTTTGAAAAGGGCTTAATGCTAGATCACAACTGCATGCACAAAGTCAAAATTATTACAGCTATTAAAGGAACTGTTTCACAAATGACTATAGAAGTGACATGGCCTGTATCCACAGTTGCATGACAAAGATTTCTATATTGCACATACCTTGAATGTGGACAGCCCATAAAGTCGTGTGGTGTGCACAGTCTCAGGGGAAACATTAGTGATGTTGGTTATAAAGTCCTCAAGGTATTTACAGGCCTGTTCCAGGTGTGTTGTATTTATGATGATTTGTACAAGCTGCAAAACGTAAAAATATAACCAGAGACTTTATTTGAATTTTTCAGCTGTTACCATTTTCTAGCATTACAATAATTCAATACAATTCAGTCTAAGCTAAGTTTTAAACATTTAGCTCATAATTCCAGCGGTTTCAACCATCAATAACTATTATATGCCTCGCTTAATAGCTACTATACGGAATTATTTAGTACACACAGGGTCCATGCAACATGATTCTTTTGCAATTGTTTAGCAAGTCCATATTATTTACCCAGCTGAAAGGAAATTTGCTTTGCAAGAGACCAGATTCAAATACATCTGCAGAGAAAAAAAAGTTAACAACAAAGCTAGTTAAAAAATGTTGCATTTCTTCAGTTACATACTGTGCAGTTTAGGTCAAACTGCATACTTATGAAAAATATCATTTCACTTTCAATACACACATGAAGCTCAAACTCTTCCTAAACTGGATTATTCTGGGACCTGTAACTCTGAAATTTCAACTGGTCCTAGTCTCAGCCATGTTAATCTTAAACTGTCCTCTGCCTAAAAACTTGATTTAATCTACAAATATGCGATAGCTTTGTAACATTATTGTAAGAAATTAAAAATTGCACACAACAAAACCATTCGGAAGATTTAGTGTCAATTAGAATGCCGACAGCAGAAGGAGGACATTTGGCCCATCGAGTCTGCACTGACCCACCGAAAGAGCACTCCACACACCCCCAACCCAACCCCACAACATCTTTGGACACTAAGGGGAAACCTGGCATGGCTAATCCATCTAAACTGCATATCTTTGGACTGAGGGAGGAAACTGGTGCACCCAGAGGAAACCCACGCAGACAATGTGGGAGAATGTGCAAACTCCAGTCACCCAGGGTCAGAATCAAACCTGGGTCCTGGCGTTGTGAGGTCGCAGTGCTAATCACTGTGCTGGCAATGGTACGAAGAAGCAATGTGGAGCTGCTGAGTACCATTGCCAACAGAGAGCAGAATAATGAAGTATAAGAAAAGATTACGGCTGAGAAATGGTGCGTAGGAGCGTGGAGATTACAAACGGCTTTGTATATGTGTAGAGTGGGGATAAGGAAAGTTCAAGTGATATTTGGAGTATTTTTCTTATATATTTAGCATAATTCTACTTACATTTTTGAATGAACTTAACGGTTTTCCTTTATTGTCTATCCAACATAAAAAAAATCATTTGAACTCAAAGTAACAATCATGGGATCAGTATTTGTGGTACAGCTTTTCAATTTATACAAGAGATTTTGTAGCCGTGGAATCTGAACACGGTGTTCAATTTCTTTTGTCTCTAAAATGAACCGCTTTGACTTATTGCTCGTGCAATATTAAATGTGTCAATCTGATCATGCCCAACTCAGCCTAAAAGAGCACGAGGGAAATTTGGTTGACAAAGAATAGGCTAAAGTGGGGGCAAGATAAAAATAGGCTTGAAAATTTAAAAGCACTGCAAGACTGGCACCCAAATGTTTACAACGCTGGTGAATAGTACTGTTGAACAGCTGAGCATCACTGTTGGGTAATTTGATTAATAAAGTGTAAAAGTTACCACAATGTACAGCTAATGAAACTTCTAAAATCCAGAAGTTATCGCCAGTACCCCATTAAGAGCTCAAAATTTGTGTTGCAAATCAGGATCTAGGCTGCTCAGCTATTTACGAGAACCAGTGAATACTGATTAAGTTGTTTAACAGCGCTACTCACTGGCAGTCTACACAGCTTTGCAGCAGCAGGTTTGAGTAGCAACCTCTTTAGTGTAAGAACAGGTCAGCACTGAACTGTGTATTGGCCTGAAGTAAGCAGGAATTGCAAGAGAACAACTATTAATTTGTCCTCCAAATGTGGGTGAAATGGCCTGTTATTGCCCACCATAGTTAACCCAAGGTGGTAGTGGTGGAACTTCCCCTGAAACCACGGCGGGTATTGTGGCAATTGATGGTGCCAAGGAGGGAATTTCAGAATACTGGCCAAACTATTCCCATTACATTGCTATGCTTGTCCTTTTCACCTATAGAAGGGAAGTGATATTGAAGTTACCTTGGTGGGTAGCTGCAGTGCACCCTGCAAATCTTACACACGCCATCGTAGTGGAGAGGGTTCATATCTTGTCCAGCAGCAGGAACTCAAGTGGGGCAACTACCTGAACTGCTAATTACATGCAAGAGGTGCAAATCTTTGCTGATGCCAAATGATCAAAGGTGCATTGTGAAATTAATTGATCAGAATAATAGTTTTTACTGATCAGTACAGATAATAAGACAGGTTTTGTACAAATTGACTTAAACATTATATCTATGTAACACGACAATCTGTAACATTAGCAGTAGATTCCATTATAATGTTAATGAGTCATTGAATACACTTCACTGTTTTCGAATATTAGTGAAGTCAGTGAATATTGACTCGTATTTATTTCAGCCTTGGGTGACATCGCAGCTGCCTAAAGATATCTCTTTCTTGTGCCAATAATGGTCTGTAATTAAGAATAAGAATTCTCGATGATTTTCCCATCTTCAATCCAGTGAAGTTGAGACCAATTATACAATTCCTTACATCACCCTTAACACAGATCAATAGCTGACCTATTACTTTTCTGCATGGCTCAAGTTCATTTTTTTTTAATAAACAATTTTGAGGTATTTTTGGCATATAAAACAATGACATTGTATAGTACCATACAAAAGGAAAAGCAAGTAACACAGTTCAAACCACGAACACAGTGCAAACCACGACCCCATTCGCGCAAGGACCTTCCTAAACCACCCCCTACCCTAGCCTCCCCCACCCCCCCCCCCCTCCCCCACTGACTATTAATTCTCCGCAAAGAAGTCAATGAATGGCTGCCACCTCCGGACGAACCCAGAGAGTGAACCTCTCAAGGCGAACTTAACCATTTCTAGACCGAGAAAGCTCGCCATGTCCGATAGCCATGCTTTGGTCTTCGGGGGCTTTGAGTCCCTCCATGTCAACTGTACTCGGCGCCGGGCTAC
Source organism: Scyliorhinus torazame (assembly GCF_047496885.1). Taxonomy (NCBI): domain Eukaryota; kingdom Metazoa; phylum Chordata; class Chondrichthyes; order Carcharhiniformes; family Scyliorhinidae; genus Scyliorhinus; species Scyliorhinus torazame. The sequence continues at coordinate 131,066,797 of NC_092722.1, forward strand.
CAGGGAAGCAAAGGCCAAGATATCGGCCTCCTTCTCCTCCTGGACTCCCGGTCCTCCGACACCCCAAAGATTGCCACCTCAGGACTCATTACCACCCCAGTTTTCAAAACCCGGGACATGATGTCCGCGAATCCCTGCCAGTACCCAGAGTCTAGGGCACGACTAGAACATGTGCACGTGATTAGCCAGCCCACTGGCGCACCTGGCACACTTATCCTCCAGCCCGAAAAATTTACTCATCCGGGCCGTCATGTGGGCCCGGTGCACGACCTTAAACTGGATCAGACTGAGCCTGGCACACGTTGCGGTCGTGTTTACTCTGCCCAGATCTTCTGCCCAAATACCATCCTCCATCTCCCCCCCCCCCGGAGCTCCTCCTCCCACTTAAGCTTCAGGTCATCAGTCTGTGTATCCTCTGCTCTCATTAATTCTTTGTAAATATCTGAGACTCTACCCTCACCTACCTCTCCCCTAGAAACTACCCTGTCCTGCCCCCCCCTTTGGCAGGAGGCGTGGGAAGGACGGCACCAGTCTGCGCACAAAGTCTCGCACCTGTAATTATCCAAATTCATTCCCCTCCGCCAGCCCGAACTTCTTCTCCAACACCCTCATACTCGGAAAGCTCCCTTCCAGGAACAGATCACCCACCCTCACAATCACCGCCCTCCGCCACAGTCGATACCCACCGTCCATGTTCCCCGGGGCAAATCGGTGATTGCCACAGATTGGGGTCCACACAATGCTCTCACTTCCCCTATATGCCTCTTCCACTGGCCCCAGATCCGCAAAGTCGCCACCACTATAGGGCTGGTGGAGTACCGTGCCGGCGGAAGTGGCAGAGGCGCCGTAACCAGGGCCGCCAAACTGGTGCCCCCGCACGAAGCAGCCTCCATCCACTCCCAGACCGACACCGTGCCCACCATCCATTTCCTTATCATCACTATGTTGGCCGCCCAGTAGTAGTTGCTAAAGTTCGGCAACGCCAGCCCCCCTCCCTCTGTTCCTTTCGAGCATCACCTTCCTCACCCGCGGGGACTTCCCCGCCCCGACAAATCCCAGGATAATTTTATTCAGCCTCTTGAAGAAGGACCTCAGGATGAAAATGGGGAGACACTGAAATATGAACAAGAATCTCGGGAGAATCGTCATCTTGACAGTCTGCTAGTGACAGCGGGAACGCATCCCAACTCAGAACCTCCTCCCTCACTCGTTCCACCAATCGGGACAGGTTGAGCTTATGCAACCTGCCCCAGTCCCGTGCCACCTGTATCCCCAAGTATCTAAAGCTTTCCCCTACCAGCCTGAATGGCAACCCCTTCAGTCTCCTGCCCCCTCGCCTGAATTACGAACAACTCGCTCTTAGCCATGTTCAATTTATATCCTGAAAACCGGCCAAATTCCCTCAGGATTTCCATGATGCCGTCCATCCCGCCATTGGGTCCGCTACGTATAACAACAGTCATCCGCATATAACGAAACTTTATGTTCCACTCCCCCCCACCCCAGCCCTTTGGAGCTCTCAGCAATTGCCAGCGGTTCTATGGCCGACGCGAACAGCAGTGGGGAGAGAGGGCAACCCTGTCTTGTCCCGTGGTGTAGTCTGAAGTAATCTGATGTCGTCCTGTTCGTCCTTACACTAGCCTCTGGTATAACAGCCTAACCCAGTCAATGAACCCCTCCCCGAACCTTTCCGCATCCATAGCTACCACTATCTCTGCCTCCCTGCTCTCCGGGGGCATCATGATCACATTAAGCAGCCTTCTTAGATTGGCCGCCAGTTGCCTACACTTTACGAACCCAGTTTGGTCCTCCGCAATTATGTCCGGTACACAGTCCTCAATTCTAGTCGCCAAGATCTTGGTCAGTAACTTAGCGTCTGCGTTGATCAAAGAGATCAGCCTGTAAGACCCACAGGCCTCCGGGTCTTTATCCCGTTTCAGAATAAGCGAAATAGTGGCGTGCAACATTGTCGGGGGTAGGATCCCTCTGTCTCTTGCCTCGTTAAAAACCCTGACCAGCACTGGCCCCATTATCTCAGCTAACTTTTTGTAAAACTCCACCGGATACCCATCCGGCCCCGGGGCTTTACCTGACTGCTGACTTTCAGGCCCCCCATTACCCATTCGATCCCGACCAGGGCCCCCAGTCCGTCTACCAACCCCCTACCCACTCTTGGGAAGGTCAGTCCGTCCAGGAATCGTCTCATCCCCGCCGGTCCCCTGGTGGGGTTCCGAAATGTATAGCTTACTATAAAAGTCCCTAAACACCTTGTTCAGCCCTGCCGGGTCGCCCACCAGATTTCCCTCCCCATCCGCTATCCTTCCTATCTCCCTAGCCGCTTCTCTCTTTCTTAGTTTCATAGAATTTACAGTGCAGAAGGAGGCCATTCAGCCCATCAAGTCTGCACCAGCTCTTGGAAAGAGCACCCTACCAAAGGTCAACACCTCCACCCTATCCCCATAACCCAGTAACCCCACCCAACACGAAGGGCAATTTTGGACACTAAGGGCAATTTATCATGGCCAATCCACCTAACCTGCACATCTTTGGACTGTGGGAGGAAACCGGAGCACCCGGACGAAACCCACGCGCACACGGGGAGGATGTGCAGACTCCGCACAGACAGTGACCCAAGCCGGAATTGAACCTGGGGCCCTGGAGCTGTGAAGCAATCGTGCTATCCACAATGCTACCGTGTTGCGCGAGCATTCTGCTGGCCTTCGCTCCATGCTCATATATCACGTCTTTTGCCTTTCTAAGCTGCTCTACCGCCTTGCCTGTAGTCAGCACCCGAAGTCCAACCGAAACGGGAGCCACCAAATTTGCGCCCTACTCCCTCATAGTCGCCATCGGAAGTCGCTCAAGTTAATTCTTATATAAACCTCATTAGACCACCATCCACTGACTCCTCCTGGAAGTATGTGAATAAGATAGAGATAAAAAGCAGATTTCGATTAGTACAGATACAGAAACTCAAATCCGGCACCCTTAGGACTTATGTATTGCCGGATTTCAAATATTGCTAGATTTTTGGGGGGGGGGGGGGGGGGGGGGGGGTTGGAGAGCTCAAGTGAAAGTTGTGGAAAAGATTGACAATAATAAGATGACAATACATAAGAAAGAAAGGTTGGCGATGGAGTGGCAGATTGCTGGATGTTCTTTTTGAGGAGGAAGTTCTGAATTGGAGAAGACAGTTGTCATAGGACCAGGGTGGCAAGTTGGATGGTTTAATAATAAGAATAAGTAGAGACGAGAGTGGGAGTTGGATCTCATGGGCAAGATTAACTTGGGAGAGGGCATAAAGGAAAATAAGAAAAGAACTGGAAGAAAATGTAGATTCTAGGTTAGGGCAGTGGAAGGGTGAAGATGCGACAGCTTTGGCCCAAGAAATTAGAGTCTAATGGTGCTTGATCTCATATAGCTAGATCTGGCGATAATGACTATATATGAGTTGTGCACCAGATACATTTAAGTCTGCATCTCTTGAGCTTCAGGGAATAAAGGTAGGGTTCTAGAAGGTGCAGCAAACAGGGTGGGACAGAGTAAGGGTTTTACTGGGGACAAAAGCAGTCATTTGTGGGAGATATCAGAGGATGGCCAGTGCTCATCGATCCACAAGACCAAAAGATTATAGGAGTAGAATTAGGCCATTCGACCCATCGAGTTTGCTCCGCCATCCCCATTGTCCTGTCTTCTCCCCATAACCCCTGATCTCCTTATTAATGAAGACTATATCTATATCTCTCAGTCTTAAAGACACTCAATGACTTGACAACAGCCTTCTGCAGCAATGAGTTCCATAGATTAATCACCCTGTGGCTGAAGAAATTTCTCCTCATCTCAGTTTTAAAGGATCGGCCCTTCAGTCGGAGGCTGTGCCCATGAGTTCTAGTCTCTCCTACGAGTAGAAATAAGATCTCCACATCCACTCTATCTAGGCCTCTGAATATTCTGCAAGTTCCAATGAGATCCCCTCGCATCCTTCTGAACTCAATGAACTACATGCTGAGAATTTCCAGGATCATTCTTGTGAACCTCCTCTGGACCTCCTCCACGGCTAGCACATCCTTCCTTAGATATGGGGCCCAAAACGGCTCACAATACTCCAAATAGGATGTAACTAGAACCTTATACAGCCTCAGTACATCCCTGCTCTTGTATTCTAGCCCTCTCGAAATGAATGCTAACATTGCATTTGCCTTCCTAACTGCCAGCTGAGCCGACATGTTAACCTTAAGAGAATCCTTAACTAGGACTCTTGATTTCCGAAGTCTTTCCTCATGCCTCTATATTTCCTATCAAAGTGCATAACCTCACACTTTTCCACATGAGCCACCTTTTTGCCCTAGATCCTAGAAAGAAGATGGGGAGAAAGTCCTGCATGCGGTGCAGTATTTTTTAAGTAATAAAAGATCCAAGGGATCGGTTTTCAAATTGATGCTTTGTATGCAGTCATTTTGTACACTTCTCCTGAATAAAGTAAATACGGAACCAATATAAAATATTTCCTGCCCAAAAGCTAGTTGTGAGGTGCTTTTTAAACAAAGTTCATGATGGTATAAAGATATTGTTTGGCAGACAACAACCTCAAATGTTACAGTAGTGATTTTGGATTTCAAATCAAATTATTATAATCTGTAAAATTTAGCTGGTGAAACTTCAAATGACTTAGTTTTACCACTAAGTTCTTTGTTACCATAGGACCCTTCAGTAATACCCCAGGATTTTACAGCAAAATTGTTGCTTTTAGTGAATCATACAATTCATGGCCAGTGCGCGAACTGGTCAATTTCAGGATTGAAATCTGTATCTTGAAGAATATCAATTATCAAGAGTTTTATTTTTTAAACTGCACCTCCCACCTAGTGGACAGGTAGAATAGTAATGTCAATGCATAAATAACAATTGAATTGAGCGGTTGCCCAAAATGTGACATCAGATTTCAACTACTCAATTTGATAGCAATGGCCTGATAGTAATATATAACCTGCTGCTTGGTACTATTTTGAAACACAAAACCTTCCAGGCATTAAAGACATACTTCAGTCAAACCTATGTGCTGTTTCTTAATCAGGCTTTGTAAACATCCACTCAGAGTTCGAGTAAGCAGCAAGTTGGTAGATTTTCTGAGCATATCATCTATTTCTGTTGAACTGAAAATCAGAATTAATATGCATTAATTGGATGCACTTAGTAAAACTGACTAATCAAGAGCCTTTCACAGCAACCTATCACACAGCAAACACCATGCTAAAATATGTTGACATAAATCTGTATTCAATGTTCCCACCAGACATTTTTAAAGATACTTATAATGGCATACTTCAAAATCATCACATTAATCTCGACAACCAAATCAGCAAATGTGCTTTAAACTGCAGTGCCATCCACATCAATGAACAGGTGACCAATCACCACAAGCAAATTTGTGCATACAATTGAAGAAATTGGAGCACATGAACAATTATTTTGTGCAAGCAACCTGTGTAAACAAAGGAGGTTGATGTAACCATTCAGAATACATTAAAAAAAGTAAAGTTTAATTTGTCACGTAAGTTACATGCTGCAAGCAACTAAAGATTCTTCAAGAAAGTTCCATCATAAATAGTTGAAAATTTCATGTAAATCCTGATCATAAATTTTATCCAAAAAAACTCCCAGCTATTTTCACTGAACTAAAAAAAATAAGTCTTTCAAGGTGTTGTCTCCTCATTAATTTTCCATGGGGCTCCTTACAAAATTTGGGTGGACCCACTGACTGTCCAGTTTTGCCATCATAAAAACTTGTATAACGTGCAGGTGTAAAAACACAAGGAGAGCGGAAGTTCATAGATCATAGAATTTTCAGTGCAGGAGGACGACATTTGGCCCATCGAGTCTGCACAGGCCCAAGGAAAGATCACCCTATCTAAGCCCACACCTCCACCCTAGCCCTGCAACCCAGTAACCCCATCTAACCTCTTTGAGCACGAAGGGCAATTTAGCACGGGCAATCCACCTAACCTGCACATCTTTGGATTGTGGGGGGGAAACCGGAGCACCTGGAGGAAACCCACGCAGGCACGGGGAAAACGTACAGACTCCGCACAGACAGTGGCCCAAGCTGGGAATCGAACCTGGGTTCTTGGAGCGGTGAAGCAACTGTGCTAACCACTGTGCTACCGTGCCACCCTATTGTCTAAGTTACTATCTGGAATGCTCTCACCCAACATTTATGGATGTGGGAATAAGCATGTCTCGACTCAATATAGCTCAGGTTTCTCACATAAGCAAAGATTTTCATGGAAGTTCGAGGTTCCAAGTACATAAAGAAGTATTAAGTACTCATACTTGTATACGGCTCAAGTACGGTGCTCTTGCTAAGGGCCGGTGCAGACTTAATGGACATAAATGGCCTCCTTCTGCATTGCAGGGTTGCAGGGATTCTATTCTATTCTATATAGTTCCATATGGAGAACTCAATCAATTTCTTGAAGTTTGGATTTGTTCAGCTCCTCCTTTATTTTTTAATTGCACATATGTAGTAATTACTTACTGATAATTTTTCTAGTTGTGTTTCTAAATTTGAGTTTTGTGATTTCTACTCTTGATTTGCAATCTGTTGCTCTTTTGTATAAGTATTTGAGTCACTCAGGTTGTAGTGTGACAGAAATTTGTATATATCCAGGCATGATGTCTGAATTGTAATGGTCAAAATATTAAGTGTTTGCATTTAGCATTCAATTGTTATTTCCCACTGTTACTTCCAACTTCATGATTTTGTTGCGCATGGGAGACTTTTAAATTGAATATGACTCTCCAGAATTATTAGTTGCCAACCATTCAGATCACCTAATGCTAGGTATCAACAAGAGGACATGGAAGCTGAAGAGGACAGAGAGCAAGTGAGAGAAAAGAGCAAGAAATAGGGTATATAATGAAAACTAAATAATAGCAGACAACAGATAGAAGAAGATGGTTGATTTAATCTTTTAGAAGAAATACTTTGAAATGAAAATGTTACATTAACTGCGTATATTTTGACCAGTAATTAGATTGTATGAGCGTTTGAATTTGAAGAAAAAAAAATTAAGGTAATCGGTGTCTACTGCCATGTGAAAGTACCTTTAAGAAATGGGTGTTTAAGAAATGTACCTTTAAGAAATGGAGCTGCTCATGTTACTGGAGTGATGTCAGTGTGGGTGGAGCTGAGCTCTACTTCTGCTTTTTAATTTCAGTTTGAGAAAAAGCTTGGGTGCGTCCATGTTTTTCAGTGAGTTGCATCGGAATTTTAACAGAGAGCTGTATGGTAGATCTCTGCCATCCAAAGACTATCTATGGATCATTTGGTGAACCCAGAATTGAAAACGGTCTCAGTATTGATTATAAACCTAATGCGCTCCTGTTTGAAGGTTTGCTGAGTCTTTTGGATGTTAAAAGGACAGCTTACAGGGTTACTTAGGGTTGTAGTCTTTGGGGTTGTATTTGAATTAATGGTTGCTTAGATGTTCACTGTTTGTTTTAAAAAAGGTTAACTTGCGTTCATAGAATAAACATTGTTTTGCTTTAAAAAATACTTGTCCTTTTCTGCTGTACCACACCTGTAGAGTGGGCCATGTGCTCCCCATACCACAATTTATTAAAAGTTGTGGGTCAGGTGGACTTCATGATACAATTTGGGGTTCTCTAAACCCTGGCCCATAACACTACAATCATGAAAACCATGCATGTATAACACTGCCACTATACAAAGACACCAGGTGTAGAATTATACAGTTAATATCTTTGACAATCATCACCCATATTTAGTTTTACCAAATCTCCAAGTACATAACAGCTCCAAAAATTTAAAATTGGCAGACATATTCTAGGTTTTCTTCCCAGCCAAGTAATGTGACATCCACTGGAGGTACCCGATGCTCACCTTCGATGAAGAGATTCTGAAAATTTAAGGCTTGCGTAAATGAATTCCTTGAACTCCTTGTAGATCTCAGGTACTGACTGAGACACTGGGAACCTCTTTGGAAAAGGTTGCTATGCAAAATTCAAAATATTCTATTAAAACAATTTTTAAAAATAATACATTTTTGATTTTTTTCTTTTAAGGACTGCACAATATATCTTGCATACGCACATATTTTCATGGTCTTCCGATTCCCTTTGGACTAGCACTACAGTACTAATCTGGGCAGCATGGTAGCACAGTGGTTAGCACTGTGGCTTCACAGCGCCAGGGTCCCAGGTTCAATTCCCCGCTGGGTCACTGTCTGTGTGGAGTCTGCACGTTCTCCCAGTGCCTGCGTGGGTTTCCTCCGGGTGCTCCGGTTTCCTCCCACAGTCCAAAGATGTACAGGTTAGGTGGATTGGACATGCTAAATTGCCCTTAGTGTCAAAAAAGTTTAGGAGGGGTTTTTGAGTTACGGGGATAACATGCAAGCAAGGGCTTAAGTGAGTCGGTGCAGACTCGATGGGCCGAATGGCCTCCTTCTGCACTATGTTCTACTAATCAAATAGTGGCTCAGAGATTCATGCAAATTTTGACTTCGAAGTATCTAAATACTTCTAATACCTGTACTATATATGAAAAAATAGTGCTATAATATTACAGTTTTAGATGCAGGAAAATAGTACACAACCCCAGTTACAGATCCTTAAAATTACAAATAGTAAATAATGTTGTGAAAAAACCTACAACTTAGGGCAGCACGGTAGCCTTGTGGATAGCACAATTGCTTCACAGCTCCAGGGTCCCAGGTTCGATTCTGGCTTGGGCCACTGTCTGTGCGGAGTCTGCACATCCTCCCAGTGTGTGCGTGGGTTTCCTCCGGGTGCTCCGGTTTCCTCCCACAGTCCAAAGATGTGCAGGTTAGGTGGATTGGCCATGATAAATTGCCCTTAGTGTCCAAAATTGCCCTTAGTATTGGGTGGGGTTACTGGGTTATGGGGATAGGGTGGCGGTGTTGACCTTGGGTAGGGTGCTCTTTCCAAGAGCCGGTGCAGACTCGATGGGCCGAATGGCCTCCTTCTGCACTGTAAATTCTATGATGATGATGATGATGATAATCTATGATGATAAACCACCCTGTTAAAGTGGGGCACTTGAAGCTGAAGTGAGACTTTTGTATCAGATTTGAAATTTGATGCCAAAGCTAAAAGGATCCACACCGCTTCCAATGGTCTCCTAATTTCTTCCCATTTAAAATAAATAAATTTGAAGGTACAATCTTTTAAAAAAAAAAAAAAAAAAAATTAGAGTACCCAATTTATTTTTTCCAATTAAGGGGCAATTTAGCATTACCAATCCACCCACCCAGCACATCTTTGGGTTGTGGGGGTGAAACCCACAATAATCTAATGCATTATTGGATAATTGAGGCACAGTTATTCTATAGTTAGTCATCACAGCTGACAGAATCTGGTTTCTAAACTGCCAAATAACACTTGGTCATCAGTTCCACAAGGTTCATCCACCCTCTTGCAGACTTGGCAAAATAGTTTCAGCAGTCTATTTCTTGAAACTGATCAACACAGGTAAATATCAGTTTGTTTTTTAGCACTATATTCCCACTGTTGTTATTTACAATGATTAAGTACAAAAATAAACTTTTAATTATCAGGAGATTATACTGCATGTGGTGTTAAACCCAAGCAGTATGATACTGCCCCCAGGAAGTTTCACAGCGTTCCCCTCTGGGATCGGATCAAGTCCTCATCCAGAGCTTTACTGAAAATGTAACATTGCTGTAAAGCAAAAACAGCTTCTCAGTATCATTAGCTTTGCAGTACAAACAACCAGAGTCAAATTTGGGTGTTCTACAAGGCAAAGCTAAATATTATAGCAATGATGCCACTGACCTTTTCAAGCTCCAAGTCATGAAATGGGAATCGACTAATTATCATTCTGTACTCCTCTTCATTTGCTACAGGAATGGGACTGCAGTTGTCAGACTCAAAAATTTCCCTGTTAACATAAGAAATAAGAGTAGGCCATTAGCCCTTTGAGCATGTTCCACCATTCAATGAGATCATGGCTGATCTACTTCAACATCATTTTCATACACTATTCCCTATCACTTGATGTTTTTATACTATTCCCTATCACTTGATGTTTTTATATGTCTAGAATTCCATCAACCTCAGTCTTGAACATACTCAACAACTGAGCCTCTACAGCTCTCCGGGGCAGAGAGTTCCAAAACTTTACCACCCTATTAAAACATTAAATGGCCCTGTGAAATAGCACCGTATTCAACCGAGGCAAACTCTAGACAGACAGCATACACATTATTCTGATTCTGCACTAACATTAGTAGTTGGCATTGCAGCGGTGGAAATGTTTTTAAAATTTAAATAATATTAAATAATTTGTTTCAGATTGGAAATTTTTAAAAAACAAAATGATGGATGTTAGTGCTGGAATGCAGTGCTAGTTATCTTTTGCATCCAGTGTTAGCACCAAATAAGCAAAGTTCATGTGGTTGAAGAGGAAAATTACTTGTACTCTACCCTCCAATTGATCCAACCCCTCAAAGCAGAAGAATACCCCCTGCTATTTCATCTATCTCATGGCCACTCAGTGCCATACTAAGTGTTAAATGAGAGCTTTGGTACTATAGATTTTTGCCTATGGACTGGTTTACATTGCTAAAATTAATTTCACTCATCACTATGGCCAGTAAAATTGTGTCCACGTGGCCAAGTTAACAAGATTCATATCCCTGGGTCAGAATGTTGTAGATCTCATTTCACACTTTAGGTAGCTGCTAAATCTAGCTTTAAGTAAGTTTGCAAATTTAAAAGTGGCAGCTCTATCTGGATGACAATAGTCACACTATCAAGAAATACTGAGATTTAAATTGGATCGTGAAAATAATGATGAACGGCAATGTTTTGATATCAAAGTGACCAGAACAAATTTGTTTCATAAACATTACTAACCTAAACACTATTGCCCATTTCTTTAATAAGGTTTCATTGTACTGATCCCGAATTTCAAGCAACAGATCGAAGAGTCTGTTCACAGGAAATCCATAACTCTAGAAAAGACATTAAAATTAAGAACACATGTGGAATGTCAGAAGAGACAACAAAAATAATCAATTCAGTTTGAAATACAAAACAGCACGATCAATTCTAACCAACTTTTGTGAATTGAAGTTGGTGCAAAAATTCAACATTTTCACGAGTGAAATTATGTAGGATTAGTGGCTGGAGTTTGCAGAATAGTAGTTTCCAATTAGGCTTTTCTGCTCTGAATGGGTTGTAGCTGCATCTGCATGAGCTCAAGCCAGTTTCTTAGCTTCACACAATTCGTTTAAGTGATGGGGGTAGGGAGAGGAACAAAGAGGCACCATTTATACAGTTTTAAATGACTTCAGAACTATGGAACAATGTCTATCTCATGGAATGTCTGTGGCAATAATGCTCATAAGAAAAATACTTGTCCATCGGAATTGTTCTAATGTCTTGCAAATACACTCCAAATCACAACTTCTCCAATGAAAGTAGCTAAATTGTTGGGTGGGTCAGTCCTCGGTTCTCAATAACATAAATCTTCTAATTGTGCTCAGGAAACTCAAAATCCTGGAAACATCTGAAGGTTTGAGGGCAGATCCTACTAAAGGAAAAGATCATTCTTGCTGGTTGGTTGAGAGAGTGGAACTAATAATGCTAAAATATAAAGCAACGTTTAGCATAATTAAAGCCAACCACATTAATTGAAATATTCATAATTCAAGCTTTGGTCCAGTTGTGACCATTAAGGAGGTGGGGGCCAGTGGATGTACAGCAGATGATTAAAGGATTATCCCTCTTGTTTTTCCATTCTTCTCCCAATGCCAATCCTCAGTTTATAATGCTAGAATGTTGCTAATTGCTCCGAGGCCTGACAATTTGGAATTCAAAGATTGAAAGTAAACATAGTATGGTGGAAGATGGAAGGAAGAAATGCATTTAATATGAAGGAAAGGGTAAAAGTTGGCAGGGAAGCTAGCTCAAGGGAGATGTCCCACTGCTGTCCATTAAAGCATTATATGAATTGAAAAAGTGATGTCTGGGCAGCATGGTGGTGCAGTGGTTAGCACTGCTGCCTCACCGCGTTAAGGACCTGGGTTCGATCCCGGCTCAGGGCCACTGTCCATGTGTGGAGTTTGCATATTCTCCCAGTGTCTGCGTGGGTCTCATCCCTCCCAACCCAAAGATGTGAAGGGTAGGCGAGTTGGCCACACTGAATTACCTCTTAATTGGAAAAAAAAATTTAAAGAAAAAAAAAAGTGAGGTTGATGTCTCACAGGCATGATGTCTGTGCTATGGGAAGACTGTTGACAAGTTGCACAAACGTTCTTCTGGCAAAAGTGTAGAGGTATGGGGGCAGTTGACTTTGTTTGATCCTGGCCCAGGGGCATTTAAATCAACTGCAAGATCCCCACTCTTTCTCTGCCCAAGATCAGTTGATAGAGCACAAGTCTAGATATTCAACCAAAGCCTCTGTTCTTGATCCAGTACCATATTTCACAATATATTTACTCAGTCAGCCATGTGCAAAGTTTAGTTTTTTTGCATTTCTCGATTCAAGGGCCCTGCACTATTATTGATGTATCTTTCAGTCCCAGGCCCTTTGTTCCACAGGCAGACGTGATCGGTTTCATTTAAGAGTAATTATCATTGAGAAACAATGTACACACACACACACACACACACAATGTGATGGAGGCGGAAAAATGGATGGAATCTATACAGGAATCAGGATGTGAGGAGCTATAGTTGAGGTAGCTGTTGGAGTCGGTGGGTTTGTAATGAATAGAGATGGTCAGTCTGTCATTGGAAATGGAGAAGGGAGGTTAAGGAAGGGCAGGGAAGGAGAGGTGGACCATAGGAAGGAGAGAGGGGGGGGGAAATTGGAAGCAAAAAAATAAAAACAATACTTTTTCCAGGTCCAAGTTGAAGCGGCGCTAATAAAGTCATCAATGTAATGGAGAAAGAGTTGTGGGAGGAGGCCCAAGTAGGACTGGAACCATCAAAAAGACAAACATAACTGGGGCCCATGCAGGTATCCATGGCCACACCTTTTATTTGCAGGAAATGAGACAAGTTGAAGGAAAAATGATTGAGTGATAGAACAGGATCTGACAGTTGGAGGAGTGGTGGTAGACGGGTACTGTTAAGGCCTCCACTCCAAGAGGCAGAGAACCCTCATTCCCTCCTGGTGGGGGATGGAGGTGCAGAGGAATTGGACAGCCATAGTGAATAGGTGGCAGTTAGGACCAGAGAACTGGAAAATGTTGCTGTGATGTAGGGCACCAGGGGAATCACGAATGTAGTCTGGAAAGATGGGAGAAAGGATAAAAGTGTTGATTAATAAATTCCTCTAACTTCCCGCCCATTTGTCTGCATTTTCATCTCTAGCCCCCAACTTCTCTTACAAACAAGTATGTCTCTCTTCATTGCAGTCTTCCTTGCCTCCATTTGATCAATTCTTACTGAGCTTAATAGGAGAGCCTGTAGACATTTCCTCTACCATCATGGTGTTGAAAACAAGACTTAGTGGAATGCCATCTAATCTAACATTCTTTATTAAATTTGGGTTGGGAACACTTCACTTGTTTGTGTCTACACCCTCCTAAGTCTACAGGCTTGACACCCTTGCCCTCACTCATACCTCTTCATTTACCTTCTTTCTAAAGCTTTTCAAGATTTTGATTACAATACAATTTAAACGTAAACAACCACTTTATGAACTAACACCTACTTGCAAAGTGTCAGCATAAACCACAATTAGATTCTTCAACTCCAAAACAAGGTCAGGATCGGTGCAATAGGACTAGAAATACAAGATTAAAAAGGCAAGTTAATAAAAACATGACTGTGCTCTCCCACACAGGACATCGATACAATGATATTCATTTTAATATCTAGTGGCTGTTATTTTCAATTACCATCTGCAAATTACTTAATAGGACAATACACTTCTATACTTCTCAATAGTTCTATTCTTTTCTTTACCAACTATAGATGATTTTATGATAAATTTCACAGTGATCATATCACAATGATTTATCATTCCCATAAATGGATGGCATTATGCAAAAACAACAGCATGTTGGTAAACAACTACCATTTCACTTGCACTGTTAATTAAAAAATAGGATTATTTCTCAAACTCCGAAATATATATATTATAAAAATAAAATAGATAGATGGGAGTTGCACAATAGATGGGAGTTACTCCATGGTTGTAATGTCATTTCAAGGTTCAGATGATTTTCAAATTTACATGTCTACATCAGTCAATGAAGTAACTAACTCCTATACATTGGGGCAATTACATCCTTCGCATGCATAGCATCAAAAAAATTCCAACCGAGTACTTTCTTCACAGGTATTTTATCCAAGTATTTTATCCAAGACCAAAAGAGGCTCTGAACAACATGGTCAGCCAAAGGTATCGCACCCAAATTGCATTTCTGTCTCTTCTCTTTACATTATTTGTTTTTATTTTTGTACTATTAGTCACATTTGTAGTCAGCAAGACAAAGTTAATGGGGGAGGTTTGTTTGGAGTGTAAACCAGTTGACCAAAAGCCCTATTTTTGTGCTGTAAATGTAATGCTCTATTTAATTACAATTTATACAATCCAGTAGTATGAGCATCCAGTTAGAATTAGAATGACTACAGTGCAGGAGTCCATTCAGCTCATCGAATCTGCACTGACCCTCTGAAAGAGCACCGCTACCTAGGTCCACTCCCTGGTTTAGCACAGGGCTAAATAGCTGGCTTGTAAAGCAGACCAAGGCAGGCCAACAGCACGGTTCAATTCCCGTACCAGCCTCCCCGAACAGGCGCCAGAATGTGGCAACTAGGGGCTTTTCATTGTAACTTCATTTGAAGTCTACTTGTGACAATAAGCAATTTTAATTTCATTTTTTTCATTCCCCCGCCCCATCTTAAGCCCTATGTTTAAGTTAATTTATTTTAAATAAAATTCAGCCACTACACAATTCACATCAACTTCTATAGATGCTTCAGCAAGTAAATTATTTAGTTTATGAACGAGATAATGTTCATACTGTATAGTGAGGATCTTAATTTGATGCACGAGGAAAACACTGCTTCACTGCTGGGGTGTATTTTGAAAACGAGTGTATTTAGAATGATAATTAGGAACTATTTCCTGGTGATACTTTCAATACTGAACTATTCAATCTGATCTAATGAAGAGGTCAGTTGAGACTAATGAGGACAGATTGCAACAATAACAGCAGATTAACTCTACATATTCTAACCTCTGGGACTAAAAGCATGTTTGGAAGGCTAGTCAGTTGTAAATCACTTAAGGATTATGCAAATAGCCTACGCTGTGGCTCAAAGCCCAATTCTACTGAGATAAACAAAAGCTTTGCAGGTCCTCTCCCAAATTTAAGTAACTTTTAATTACAAAAAAAAGTCAAAGAAAGGAGGCATATCCATTCATCACTTTGGCACATACCTGTCAAGGAACACGAGGCACTTGTCCCTTGATAGAATGCTGCCAATGGCAGACATACAACCCTCACAGCCCTGAGATTGTTGACAGCAATCGCAAATATGAAAGAAACAAATTCCAGACTTCCAATGGCAAAAAGATCTTAGATCTCTATGTCATGTCAGATTTCTTTCTGCTCAGCTCACAAAATGAGTGAAGCAAGTCCTTTAAATTTTTCTACTTGTATCATGGAACAAATCCCTTCCACACATAATTTCCAGGTACAGTTTGACTTAGCGATGTTCCATTTTAATGTACATAACTCCCAACTTTCATCTTCAACACCACATGCTGGCTTATTTGCATCAAAAGGGTCTTTCTGCAGAGACTTTGTACATGTGCAGCTATGAAAATCACTGATTATGTTCAAGTCTACATTGGAAAATAACCAACAGGCCAGAATTTGGAGTAGCATCACAAACAAAACAGATGAGAAGGTGAACACCCCAACTTGCCTGCCTCTCCTACGACACTGACATAATGCAAACATGTTTATTTTGTTCATAAATGTATAAAAAGATTTCCATCTGCGAACTTACTGAATGGGTTCTTAAGACAGCAATAATTTTGGAAAGTGCCATGTTCCATAGCTCATCAGTAAATGCTCTGGTCACCAACCCTTGTGTTGCATGTAATATGTGATCTTCCACAACAAAAAATCTAAAATTGAAAACAAATTTAAATATTAAAAAGCACAGTATTATACTACAGAAGTAAAAACTGCAGATTTGTAATATGTGAACTATTTCTATGTAGTTTTATACTTGAATATTAAATGTCATCCATTATTGGAATGGGTTAGTTCAATCAATGGTCTCTATTTGCATATGAGCCTATTCGCACACAGAAAATGTTTTATATATGCTGCATTTGTGAAGAAAGCAGGAAGATAAAATATGCATTAATATAGTGCCTTTCATGATCTCTGATGGTCCAAAGCACGAACAAGCAATGAAGTACTTTTTGAAGGTAGTCACCGTTGAAATTTAGGGAAATGCTGTAGTTAATTTGTGCACAACAAAGGTCCTATAAGCAGCAATGAGATAATGATCTGATAGTCTGTTTCAGGGATGTTGATTGAGGGATAAACATTGGACAGAACAATAGGGAGAACTTCCCTATTTTTCTTCAATAGTATCATGGAATCTTTAACATTCAACTGAGAGGACAGATGAGGCCTTGATTTAATAATCGCTGAAAAGACGCAAGCCCATCAGTGCAGCGCTCGCTTAGTAGCAATCTGAAGCATCATCGTGCTCTATAGATTAAGCCTTTGGCATGGGAATTGAATGTATAACCTTACGACTGAGTGTACGCTACCACTGAACAGTTATGAAATGCCCCTTATATACTTGCATCAGCAGCCTATATCAAGTTTAGAACATGCATGCATAGAAAGTTGCAATGAATCACCACTTTGAGACACTCTTTCCACAACATAAGTGTAGGTCTAAGCCTGCAGCAGAACATAAAGACTAACCCAACAATCTGATTAAAATATTTTCTGTAGCCTGCAACAGAAGATAAAGACTTACCCAACAATCTGATTAAAATATTTTCTGTAGCCTTCAACAGTTTCATGCTTGTATGAAAGTGGGAGAAAAACAAAAGAAATTTAACAGCGGATCAGAAAAATATCAAACACATGATAACATGCAAATCTTAACAATCATTGTTAACAATACCATGTTCGACTGTGGCAGCAATACCAATCCTGCTTGTTTCCTTCTCTGTTTTCTGTAATAGTTCTCGAAAGTTTCTCGATCACCCTACAGCAAAAACATATTGGAAATAACCATTCAAAACAGTTTCATGTATTTAAGAAAGTTTTACTATCTTTTCCTATAATAGTTTCTATTGTTAAATTTTTCCGCTAATCTGTTGCTAGCACTTGTGAAAAGTAGCACCAATAAAATCTTAAGATTGCTTTCTGCTAAAATAGAAATTTTTAAAAAATGATCTGAAGGGTATCAAGTAAATAGCCTAATATGTTGTCTGGAGCATTAGAATCTCATTGCACCACACTCAAATTTACTAAAACTGAATTTAGTGAAGCCCTCCCATGCTCTATCAAACAATACGGTGTTCATATTTTGCCAGTATGTTTATTACACCAATAATGCCACTGGATTTGAAGTTTCAGTTGTATGTTGAACCGGACTAAATTCATTGTTGATTTGACTAAAGTAGTGGACTGAATAATGCTTATGATTGATATTTATACAGACTGCACTTGCAGAAAGTGTTTGAAAGAAGAGACAGATTGACAAAAGTTGACATTCTTAGAATTGAGGGCAAATTATTGACCTGGTTAGGAAATTGGCCAAGTGGTAGGAGCTACAGTAGGGAAACTGGACAGGTACTCTCATTGGCAGGATTTGACTAGTGGCATCCTGCAAAGATTTACACTGAAGTCTCAACTATTCACTGTATTAATTAATGATTTCAATGACGCTCTTAAAAAAAAAACACATCCAATAGATAGGTGGCATTATAAGCACTACAGATCAAGCATGATGCAATATACTTTGCAAATTTATGGTGATAAACACTGTGGCAAATTAATTGCAAGGTAGGTAAATGAACTTAAAAAGGGGATAGAACAGGGTATTACTCAATGGTTACAAGAAACAGTGGAAGTTCAAAAAGACTTTGGGTCCAGGTACATCAATCATTAAAATGTCATGAACAGGTACAGAAATAATCAATGGTCAATATAACGCTAGAGTTTATATCTAAAAGGCTAGAATACAGAGAGTAGAAGTCATGATTCAGCTGTAGAAAGCCCTGGTTAGACCACACCTGCAGGACTGAGTTTTGTGCATCAAACCATAGCAAGGATATAATAGAGACAGATTCAGGGATAAGGAGCATAGTCAAAGTTGGACACAGACCTTACAGGAGTAAAATTAAGAAATGTTTCTAAACATGAAGGATGCAGAAGGAGGCCATTCGGCCCATCGAGTCTGCACCGACCCACTGAAAAAGCACCCTACCTCGGCCCACTCCTTGCCCTATCCCCCACCTATCCTTTGGACACTAAGGGGCAATTTAGCATGGTCAATCCACCTAACCTGAACATCTTTGGACTGTGGGAGGAAACCAGAGCACCCGGGAGGATACAAATGGTCGTTTCCTATTCCTACATTCTCACTAGTAATAGCGTGCCTGAGGAAGTAGCATTGGACCAACAGCTGAAAACTTGTAGAGTGCGAGCTTTGCATAGTCAGCCTAGTTGAGTCACAAACACCTCATTCCTGAGTATACTATAGGATCCTAGGGGGCAGCATGGCGGCACAGTCGCTAAACTGCTGCAAACAACGCTGAGGATGCAGGTTCGATCCCGGCCCCGGGTCACTGTCTGTGTGGAGTTTGCACATTCTCCTCGTTTCTGCGAGGGTTTCACCTCCACAACCCAAAGATGTGGAGGTTAGGTGAATTAGCCACACTAAATTGTCCCTTTAAAAAAACTATCGGATCCCAAAACAGTTGGGTCAAGCAACCGGCTTCTGGGATGATGGTATGGTCCACACCATTGTTGGTATTGGAGCACTGAGTCATCCCTTATTAACTTCAAAGTGTTACTACCCTATTTCTGAACACTTGTATCAAATCTCCCCTTAACTCCTCTGATCCAAGGAGAGTAAGAGAGCAACCCAAGTTTATCTGGTTTCCAGGTAACCCGAACTCAGTTTGGCGAAGAACCCAAAAGCACTGGTTTTCAAATTGACTGGAAGCAGCAAGAGCAAGAGGAACTGCTTCCACCTTCTTGATACATGTACCGGTCTTTGAATAGAGGTCCACGTATGCCCCTGTCCCTATGGCAACATGGCCACATGGGCCTGTCTCTGGGCAGAACTAGGAGATCACCACATTCCCCCTCAGAAAATTACTCAATATCACCTCGAATTAAAGGAGACAGTTTTAAACATAACCAGCTTATAATGTCTTGTGGTCATAACCGTCTCTAAAGGTTTCCCCACTGTCAACAGATCCTCTGATCGCAGTCAGAACCAATGCTTGCTATTCAAGTCCAGGGTCCCTTACCTTTATCTGACTGAGATCAACCAATCTAGAAAGGACTTCAGGTCAATCCTGAAACCTTCCTGATAAATGCATTTTGCATCAATTTGGGCTAACCACTAATTCATAAACAAAGTCTATACAAATAAGTCAAGAAATGGATTCCATGGAATGCCTTGGTATATCAGTTTAAAAGACTATTGCGACATTTGGAAGATGTTAGGAAAATTGTATTATAAATGAAATGGGCAATTTAAGGGTTAAAATATTTTAAAATAATTCTGTTCAGCACTGCCTGGGTGGGTTTAGCAGCCAGCAGATGAAATTGACGAAGGAATATGTTTTTCAGTCTGGGCTAATGCATTGTGGTTTGCCTGGGGTAGTCCCTAGGGAGTTACTGTGCTTAGTAGCCTACAGAGGCAGCACCATAGCACAGTGGGTAGCACTGTTGCTTCACAGCGCCAGGGTCCCAGGTTAGATTCCTGGTTTGGGTCACTGTCTATGCGGAGTCTGCACGGGTTTTCTCCGGGTGCTCCAGTTTCCTCCCACAAGTCCCGAAAGACGTGCTGTTAGGCAATTTGGACATTCTGAATTCTCCCTCTGTGTAAACGAACAGGTGCCGGAATGTGGCGACTCGGGGCATTTCATAGTAACTTCATTGCAGTGTTAATGTAAGCCTACTTGTGACAAAGATTATTTTTTTTAAAAAGAGAGGAGGGCATTACTGGATGGAGCCAAGGAAGGCAGAGGCACATTTTGAAAGCATTAGAGAGGGAGTTGGAGGAGAGATTTGAGAGGAGTTGCCTTCTGATCTGCCTGATGCTGAGCCCACAGTAAGATAGATTGAGATCTGTATGTTTCTTTCCTTGTTGTTTAATGGGAAATTGTATAGTTGTGTTAAGGTGTAAATTGTAAGCTGCTCTTTCTGGGTGTGAAGTTAAAATGTTTAATATTGTAGCTATAATATATTTTAATATTATAGTTATAATAAAGTATTGTTTTAAAAATAACAAAGCCCTATTTTTTCATGCAATCACTCCTGGAGGGAATTTTTTCCACAGTCTTTCAAATGAACTAAAATATTGGGGTTTCAGCCCAGTATCCGAGCCACAGCTGGGGCCTGGTCTGGGATCGTAATTCAATGAAGTACTAGAGGACATATGATCATTGACTAAGAGAAGCACTCTTGGAGAAACCATCTGTCTGCTTTAAACTACTTGTTATAAAGTACTCTTGATCATCCTTTCCAGGAATGCAACACAATTTTCCTGCTAGCGGAACAAAGCAGCTTAGCATTATATGTTTTGATTTTACTGTGGAGGTTATTGCCAGGTCAGAGCTGTTTTAGCCTATTACTTAATTCTTTAAGAACCTGGTATTAATGGTGCAGAGATAATAGGCTTTTCAACTAATAAAAGTAAGTGCAGCATGGCCATTTTATCTATGCTTTTGCTTTTTTAAAAAAAAAACTGAAGAACACTACCCATTATGAAAAAGTTTTACATCTAAAAAAACCCAGCTACTAATAGCTTGGGATTGGTAAATATAATTGATTTAGTGTGTCGCATTGTGCATTGGCAGGTTATGGGAGGTAAATCCATGTTTCTCCAATCATTACATGCCTATATTGTAGTAGCTGTATAACAATGGCACTGACAAATAACATACATCACAATCGAATAAAGAAAGAAAAGAGCTCTTTACAGTGGACCAAAATATATCCAGGATAAATGCTGTACACTAGCCCTTGCTGCATAACATCACACTTTATTTTTGCAAATTTCTAAAATTTACTGGACAAAGATTTTTAAACTGGCTGAATCTATGTCTATCTGTAACCCCTGAACAAAAGGAGCTATCATAGTAGTATCACAGAAACTTGCACTTCATTACCGCTGAAGAAACACCAATGAATTTGGTCTGTCGCCCACAGGGGGTGTGTGTGTGTGTGTGTGTGTGTGTGTGTCAAAGAGAATTGTACTACGGCCGTCTACATTTCATAAGCCAGGCTTGCCAATTGCTAGGGCAAAGGACTCTGCAACCTTCCTTTCAAGTCTTATAAAAAAAATTTTGAGTACCCAATTATTATTTTTTCCACAATTAAGGGACCATAGCCAATCCACCTAACCTGCACTAGTGTGACCAACCCACCTAACCTGCAAATCTTTGGGTTGCAGGGGTAAAACCCACGCAGACATGGGGAGAACGTGCAGCTCCAAACGGACAGTGACCCAGGGCCGGGATTCAAACCCGGGTCCTCAGCGCCGCAGTCCCAGTGCTAACCACAGCGCCACATGCCGCCCTCTCCTTTCAAGTCTTAATGATTGGAACAGTTAATCATCTCTGGAACCCAGACAGGCACACACCCTTTCTCAAAGACACTGTGAAGAGACGAGAAGTCATGTGACATGGAATGCCCTAGCTCGATTTTTAAAAATTTAAAATAAATTTTTAAAAAATACATTTAGAGTACCCAATTCATTTTTTCCAATTAAGGGGCAATTTTAGTGTGGCCAATCCACCTAGCCTGCACATCTTTGGGTTGTGGGGCAAAACCCACACAAACACGGGGAGAATGTGCAAACTCTACACGGACAGTGACCCCAAGCTGGGATCGAACCTGGGACCTCGGTGCCGTGAGTCAGCAGGGCTAACCCACTGTGCCACCGTGCTGCCCCTCCCCCTAGCTTGTTTAACCAGTAATATTGCTTTGCTGTGCTGTATTGAAAAAAACCTTAAATCTTGCAGTTTAGCATATAGAAGCAGAACACAGTAATGGGGCTCTGTCCATATTGAATACCTAGCCCCATCTACAGCGTTTCTATTGGAACTTGATTGCCCATCACTTTGTTTAAAGTCAACGCCGCTGGAAATGAATTATACAGCGCCAGTTTTCAACATGCTAACCTCCGTGAAGGAATAACTCATTGAACTCCAATTCTGGACTCTGGGTCCTTGTGAAATAACTATTTTTCTCCGTGTTCTTTGCCTCTTTTCCAGTAAGAATGTAATGGGGCTACCCCACCTCCCAAATTGGAGTGCGCGCATATAAACAAATACTCAACTTGCAGTTTGCGGTGGGGTTATTAATAAAATTATTGATTTGATCACACCAAAATGAAAGGGTTGGGAGCTATGCCACCACATATTTGGGAGCTTGGGGGGGGGGGGGGGGGGGGAGGAAAGAGGAGAATCCCCTCAAAAGGGTAAAGTAGCCCAAGGTCATCTGGGATTATGGTGACTTTACCATTTATATATCTATTGTGTATTGTCATAAACCTTTCTGTTTATGAACAGGAAATTGTATGAACAGGTGGTGAAAAGAGTAATCAGGGCTCTTTAACCCCCCCTTCTGTCCGCGACAATCACAACAGTACTGTAATACTGAAGCTCCATGAGAAAATGAAGCAAAAGCAGGAAGTTGTACATGTTTGGACCAAGGCTGTAATGAGGTCTGGAGCAGTGTGGTCTCAGCAGAAGGAGCATTAGCGAACAGGTTATTACCAAGTAAGTGCCAAGCATTATCCTTCTCAACACCACCTTCCATTACTTTGCTGATGGCGGAGTACAATTTCATGGGGTGGTTTTTGGATGGATCAGATTGGTCTTGCTTTTTGTGGACAGGACATACCTGATCAATTTTCTACATTTTGGACAAATGCCATTTTTGTAGTTGTATTGAAAACAGCCTGGGTGGGGGCACAGCCTGTTCTAGAGCACAAGTCTTCAGCACTACAACTGGGATGTTTCGGGACCCATAGCCTCTGCTATGTCCCGTGCACTCAAACTGTTGCTTGATATCACAAGAGCAAATCAAATTGAAGATTGGCATTTACGATGCTGGTAGTGGAGGAGGATCATCCATTTAGCACATCTGGCTCAAGATGCTTGCAAATGCTTTCATCAGCCTAGTCTTGTGCACAAACATACTGGGTTCTAGCTGAATTGAGGATCGGGTTGATTTTGGAGCTCATTCCTCCCATTACTTGTTTACCATTCACGACTGGATCTGGCAGAACTTTGATTTGATCTGCCAGTTATGGAATTACATAGCTTTGTCTGCAGCATATTGGTTCTGATGTTTAGCATGCTATGTTGGCACCTCATTTTCAGATATGCCTGGTGCTGCTCCTGGAATGCTCTCCTATACTCTTCATTGAACCAAGGTTAGCCCTTTGGCTTGATGGTGATGGTAGAGTTGGGGATATGCCAGGTCACGTGGTACAGGTGGTTGAAACAATGCTGCTACTGCTGATGGCCCATTGTGTCTCAGGGAGCCCAGATTCAAGCTCCTAGATCTAAGCTGAATCTATTCCATTTAACATGGTGGTAGCACCACATAGCGCAATGGAAGGTGGGTCTCGTCTCCACAACCACTGTATAGTGGTCACGCTTACCACTACTATCATGGACAGATGCACCTGTGACAGTTAAGTGTAATAAGTTCACGGAGGCAGAAGTCCCTTCACCAGAATTCCTTTTATTTACAAAACCGACAGTAGTACAACCATGGGCATTCAGCCTGCTGTCTACACTGGGAGTGTAGAGAATCTGACACTCCCTGTTATATACAGAGAAGAGGTTCCCTGATTGGGATACTAATCAGGGAACGCATTCTAATTGGCCAATCTCAAAGGCCTGGTCCAAGTCATTACAGTTAGATTAGCAAAGACGAGGTTGGTAGTCTTTCCCTGGTATTGATTCTCTTGCCACAATTGGAGGGCAAGACTGGCAGACATGTCCTTCAGGACCTGGCCAGCTCAGTAAGTGATGAGATTACTGAACCACTTGGTAATGCACATTGAAGCCCTCACCCAGAGTGCATTCTTTGCCCTTGCTACCCCCACTGCCTCGTCCAAATGATTATCAACAGGGAGGATTACTGATTTATCATTTGAGGGAGGGCAGCAAGTGGTAATCAGCAGCAAGTTCTGTTGTCCATAGTTGACCGGATTTTCATGGAGTCCAGAGTCATGGTGAAGATTCCCAGGGTGACTCCCTCCCTCCCAATTGTATACCACTCTGCTGGAGAGGTAGGAAATACCGATGGCTTGCGATGGAAAAATCTGTAGGATTCTGTGAGTACCACCACAACTTGGAGTAGTCTCTGGGGCAGCTCCCAAATTGGTATGTCCCCAAATGTTAGTGAGGACTTTGTAGGGTAAACTGGCTGACGCATTCCTTTGCGTCAGATGTCTAAGTTGATGTTGTGCAGTCTGTTATGTTTACTTCTTATTTTACCTTTTGGCAGTTTGATATAATTGGGTGGCTTGCTAGGCCATTTCAAAGGTCAGTTAAGAGTCAATCACATTGCTGTGGATCTGGATCACATATAGGCCACATTCGGAATTTGAACGTTTAACATTTCGAAATCAGCTGAAAACTGAATGTAAAGCACATCCTGAACTAATTAACACTGCTATAACAAGTGTACAATCTGCAATCTGTTTTGCGCCACCTCACATAAGTATTGACCCTCCTGAATAAATGTTTGATATTTGTTCAACTTTTCTTAAATTAATTTTGAAAAGCTCAACTAGGGAGAAACTCAGAAAAATATTCCAGCCGTTCAACTACCCTGGGCATTTGGACACACCAATATTCACAGACTGGCTGCCAAATAGCCTCATTTTGTGCAATAAAATTATCTTCAGTTAAAAGCTATTACCAAATATTGAAGTTAAAGCCAAGACCTGCAAGTGAAATCTGTTCTTAAGACACAGATGTTAATAGGAATTTACTTATGTTACATAATTGCAAAACATGTTGTCTCATGAGCTTTTAAAACTCAAATTAGCTTCAGTTAAGAAAAATTGACAGCTGATATATTTTCAGATGAAACTTCAAGTACGTTGTGAGAAGATGATGACAGTATCACATAGCACCACAGCCAAGCTTTTCCATAAAAGGTGTGGATATAGGAGTTTATAGGGAGACACTAACTAACAAGTTAAATAAAGGGGAACTTGAAGACGTAGTATATTTAGATATCCGGATATTCAATGAGGTGCCACAGAAGGTTATTACACCTTCATGGGGGGTGGGGGTAATATATTAGCATGGCAGAGTAGGGATAAGCAGGCTCTTTGGAGTTGGCAGGCAATGGAGGCTGAAGAAATGCACCCTCCCCCACACCGCCTCTCCCCCACCCCCCCCAACACACACACACTTTCTTTTTAAAAGGAGCCTCTTTCACTGTGTTGTAGTCGTACACTCCACACATGAATTATTTAAATTCAAGTCATAGGAAAACTTAAGATAATTGCTGTAGATTGTGTACAACGACATATTCCTTTTATTCATAATCTTCCCTGCCTCAATTTTCACACAATTCGGCTGAAAAACATTGCTTGCTACAGAAGCGCAAAGCAGTTTAGTACCCAATTCATTTTTACTTCCAATTAAGGGGCCATCAAAGCAAAATTAGTGTTTGTACCGTTTGGCGTTGTATATTTTTTTTACTGTTTTAATAAAAAGATATGGCCGGGGCGAGACCCACGGAGACACGGGGAGAATGTGCAAACTCCACACAGACAGTGACCCGGGGCCTTGGTGCCATGAGGCAGCAGTGCTAACCACTGTGCCACCTTGCCGCCCTCAATACATCTATACAGCTTTTTAAATCTCCTTATTCTTATTTGATGAGCATAACCATTATACTATTGATCAGCAGTTGAAGGAAGAAACGAGATCCAGGTGTTTATTTGATATAGATTTCTGAGTGAAACAGGTATACATCTCCTGACTCCACTCTCCTCCTGTATCAGTAAGTGTCATTTTATATGTGCTCAAGTAACCATTTAATTAATACCTCCACCTGTAGAACTTTCTCAACTGATACAAGAGATATTGATTGACAAGAGTTATTGATTGTCAATAATATAAAGTACAAATGCATGATCAACTTTAAACAGAACCATTGAAAAATTTGGAGAACACTTACCAAAATGGTGTATATATGCAGACATCTGTAAACAGGAGAGAAATCCACTAAATCCTGGGCAGTGAGAACCTGTGGATTAAGTGCATTACCTTGGTTAATGTTCTATGATTTGACATTGACAAACATCTAACTGCACTAGCAGTTATTCTGCAAACGTAAATTAACGTGTTAAATTTTAACATCTGATTACAAAAAATGTTGAGCACAGATACCTCATAATTGTACCTTCAAGATGCCCAGAAAGATGAGTCCTCAGCTCATAATGGGAAAGGTTCCCCATCAGAGTTCCAGACTCATGCTCCACCTTCAGACAATCATACCTCGTGAGTGCCAGAGCATTACTCAGATCAGCTCATAAAACAGAATTGCATACTAGGCAGGGCAAATTAAAATAGTTTTATAAACTGCTGCTAAAGAAACGCATCCCACTGTTTGCCCATAGATAAGCAGATCAAGCGCCTGCTCTGGTTGTCCATTGAACTCACTGGTCGAGAATAGCTGTCACAGATTTCTCACACAGGAGATTTATATTTTATACTTTTGCAACATTTAGGGTGCGATCTTCCCAAAAGGGAACAAGGTTCCCGAAAGTGTGGGTTTAGCTGCGTGTCTCCTGGCATATGCAGTGCCGAGAAACACGTGCCCATTCAACGCGGCAGGCTTTGAATAAAGGGCCTAAAGCGGGGAACATGGGACTAAGGTAGCACCATTTCTTTTTCAAACGGGGAGCTCCACTTGTTGGAACTCCCTGTTGTAGCGAGAGAGCAGGACGCCATTTAGAAATGGCATCCCAATCTCAGAGGCCCACAAACCCCCCCCCCCATACCCAAGGCAGCCAACCCCGGCCCAAACACATGCACAAGAAGATGGCCGCTTGGCACCTTGGCAGTGCCACCCTGTCCCCTTGGAGACCCCCACAAGTTCCGTTCCGTCTGGTCCCCATTAGTGGGGACCAGTACCAAACAGCACTCGCCCGAGGCAATGGGATTGAACCCCAAAGCCTCAGGTGCCTTGGGAATCTGCACAGAGTGAGGTTTACTGCCCCGCTCTAATATGCAGATGTGCCAAAAACTGATCCCGCCCATCAACATCATGGGTTTGCGTTGAATCTCGCGAGGCGTTGCGAGCCGGGTAGATCCTGGGATCGGGGTCTCCCGGCTTTCACCGGTCACATTGCACGTTGCAACCGGCCACGTTGCACCACGCCGAGCTGCTTTTCCGGCGCAGCGTGGCCAGAAGAGACCAAGTTTCGTACAGAATAGAACGCAATAGAAAGGCACACTAATTGGTGAAAAAAAGGCACCTTTTGATCCCCACAAATATATGCTTGTGTGTATTTTGTCATGTAATTAATAAAACTGTCTAAATAAGGAACAATTATTAAAATTACCTCCTCTTCATATTCGTCTTCATCATCTTGAAACTGTTCTGATGTTGCTATATCTGTGTGCCCGGGGACTATACCATTGGCAACATACAACTTCCTTTCATTGCTGTTATTTGTTTGCTTCTTTACAACACTATTGAAAGTTCTTTGCTGTTGAGACTGTGGATCATCAGTACAAAGTCAATTGAAAATATTCCAGACAGTTGCTTTGATGAACTTCTTCAATCAATCATTCAGTTAATGTTTATATTTTACTTTTTTCTTCTGCATATTCTGAAGAAGCTTATTGATCTGACACTATGCAGCAATACAGATCATTCTAAATTACCCACAATTAAAATCGAGATGGTATATTGTACGATAATGCATCCCATATCTTGATCAAGTTTATAATGAATTTAACTTGTCCCCATTGTAATATGTCACATCAATGATCTACATGAGAAAAGTACTCTACTCTTTCCAGAATAGTTGTCTTAATAACTTGGCTCCTCCTCCTCAGAAGGGATCAGCATCTATTCCAGCCAAAGGCCACCTAACAAGGTTCACAGTTGAAAGACTCAAAATGAAAAGTATTCACGCAATTTGAATTCTAACCGACTGCTAAATGAACTCAGAAATCTATTAAACCATGACTTGAATATTAAGCTTCTAAACCGCATCCTAGCACTTGAGATTATTAAAGACTAATGTCTCAATGGTAAAATGTCTGAAAAAGACCCCAATATGTGTCTGAGTAACTCTCTTCGAACAAGAGGGAATCCAATTTACCAGGATTCCATGAAGCTATCTTCTGACTGGAACTGGACCTCTTTCCTCCCAGGAGGGATTGCATATATTTTATTTTAGAACACCCTTTTTCCTGAACTCATCCTTGAAGACGTTTTGGCAATTTAATAATTACAAAATTCCTTTCTTCAGTTGATTTTCAGGGAGTTAATCCCAAGTTAACAGGGAGATAGATGACTTATAGAAATTTCAAGAAATATAAATACCATGCTATTATCTAACCATCAGAGAACAGTCTTCAGTATGACAAGGGAGTCCATCAGTGTTCTATTAATTCCACAGTAAATTTGTCCAAAATCCTCCCTGGAGATCCAAATGGGAAACTGTGATTTGAACCTCTGTCGTAGCTCCAAATTAACATTCCAGTAAACTAGCATCAACATTCAGTTTTTGCCCGTCACTAATTTTCTCCTCTTCCCTTCCGAAAGCTGGGATATAGATCCGTGGATGCAGACATCCTTTGGTACTTCACAGAGCTACCCATTTTCCATGTGAAAACCTGGTTACCAAAGCACAAGATCCTGTTCTCACTGGTTATCCATGTGTGCTTGTCAACAACCAAAATTAAATCATGGATAATCATGTGCAGTGGGAATACTGGATAACATTTCTTCTCTTGAACATCTGTGCCAACTGCTGTGATCCAGCCTTGGCTAAACTGACTAATAGCAGAGACCAGAGAATCCGACTGCCCCAGTTTGTCCGACTCAGCATACCTCCACAAGTTACATTTACCCACTGAGTTGCTAAGTCTGAATTTTAACAAAACGAACCATATCACACATACAAAAAAAAGCAAAAATTAGATGTTATAAAAAAGCCTGAAAATTAAATTAATGTTTTCTCACTTGCTTCATGGCCATTTCTCCTATTTTATCAGAATGTTTCCGAATACTTTCTAAAAAGTCTTTCAAATCAGACATCGAAATTTCCTTGACCTCTTCTCGCAGCCTTGGAATATTTTCTGTCATGATCTGACAGAAACGGTACTGATGAACCTGGGGAAGATATGTATTTTCTAGAAGGTCCATCGTTTTCAATGCAGAATAATATCTGGGAGATAAAACAAATTATATGCATCAAAACATGTTCATCGCACCAAGTGGAATTTAAAAAAAATCTAGTGAACCATTAATAAAAACAAAATTAAAAATGAGAAAGTAATATCTCTAGTTCGCCGCAGTATTCATGGAGTCAATGACTACATAAGGTAATAACATTTCAAGCATCAGTCCCTCTAATACATCATCACCTCTTTGGGAAGATAACAGCCATTTAAAGATATCAATCATCATAAGTTCTTTCAACTGCCAGGAACTCATCCACTTTCCCTTTGAAACTTTTTGTTCAACTAGATGTAATGGCAGTTTTTCCCATAGGATGATCAATCTTTCTGGGGGGAAAATTTGGTCCAAATTGCCTATTTATTTCATTTTGTTTCACCTTGAATCAATGCTCATGGCTCAAGAATTCTTTTATCTGTTTGCAACTCCTTAGAAATGTTTAAATCTAGCAAATTTCTCTTCAACCTTTCTTCTCAAGGCAAAAATCTCAGTGAACCTCTGTTTTGTATGTATTTATGCACAAGAACAAAGCATCAGACTATTTTTTCTGTCAATGTCACAAGTACCATGGCATCGCTTCAGCTGTCTGACCTTCCACAATAGAGAGGGATCCACCCAATCTACACAAACTATAAATATGAAAAGGTATTTTACTGATAAAGGCTCAAAATGTAGCAGTCAGAATTTTTTGTATTCTGCCTAAAACTACACTGCACATTTTCAATCCGTGTCTTTCCCTTTACATTAGGAAAACACCTGGAAAGGGTGCCTTTAAAAAACATATTGCTGATTGAATTCTTTTTATCTTCAATGCAAATGGAATACTTTTTTGCCTGCAATGTGCCAGAATCAGGATATCCTGTAAAGCTCATGTGTTACCAGTACATTTGAACAGCTTTGACTCAATTATAATCGTAGCAGCCCACGTGATACGATTGCGAGCTGAGGCTTCAAGCTCAAATGGAGAACTTTTATCCCGGATGCCTCTGGATCAGGTGCACTTCTATTTTATCTAATACCAACACAGCATGGTATATTTGTTAGGTTATGCTCTTATCACATTTTGAAAACAGCAATGCCCAAAATGCACCCATGATGTAACTACAGGAAGATATATTCATAATAGCATCAAAGTCACATAAACCATTTTATTCAAATTATACCGATCAGCTTATCTTTGCACTGTTGGAAACCCTGACTTTTGAGATCAACAGTCATACATAATCCCTCTTAAATCCATTCTGCAACCCCGCTCTAATTATATCTGTCTGTAGAACAAGACTTTGGCCTTTTAACATCTGTTCTCATAAAATATGGAGGCCCTTTTAATTTGCAGGTCAAGGTTTGAAATAAATATTCAAATTCTTTTGGAAAAACAGTGCAAGGCGAACAAAATAACACCCTTCAGAAATGTTGATAAATGCCTTTGGCAGTGACAAATGTATCTCAATCATTTTATTTACAAGAGCTATGAAGCATAATTTATGCAAATGCTCAATAAAACCTCGGACATTTATGTGCAGGTTTTGTACATTAACCAAGCCCATTTATCATTGCACATATTCTTCAGATTAAGGTTGTGAAAAAACAAAATATGAAAATAGGTAGGTCAGGCTTGAATTACTAAAACAGATTTAATAAGCCCAAAGCAAAAAATTATTTTCCAATCTGTCCAGCTGTTAAGTTGAATGTGGAATCAGTATTTTAACAAGTTATTTTTTACTTATTTTAGCTGATGAACACATCAACTTTTGAAACTCTCCTGCGCAAATATAAGCTTTTTCATTTATTACTTGAAGCTGTTCAGCAGCAACACCGTTATGAATAATTTATATATTGTATCATAAGCCATTAACCCAAGTAACTCCCTAACCCAATATTAGCAAAACCCTGTCAGGCACAATGATCTTTTAATGACAGACAAGTTTATATATGACCCACTATTAGATTTCACTTTTACTAATTGCACATTAAATAGAAGCACATAATCGGCTTCAATTGGGCTAGAACATTGAGCAAGGTGACTTTTCTTGGAGAATGTACCTAAATCTAAAAGAAAAAAGAAGATTTCTGCTGGACACTACTTACAAAAGTACGGTCATCGGTTTGGATACTGGGTTTGGATTTAGAAGACATGTTTAACAATTATTTTGCTGCCATTCATCATGATGCTTGGATAGGATATAAACTGATCAGGTGATATTAATCAGATGCCATTATGGGGCAGTAAGTAATTTCAAAATCTAATACTCTCAAGGTCAATACATTTCTGCTTGAGCTAGCCACTTGTGCCACATTACAGAATTACTCGAACCAAAGTGGTTAAAAAAAATATTGCAGAAGTTATGGGCCCTGACCACATCACAGAAGTATCATAGCAGTGGTCCTAAAGGCTTGAGCTCCAGAACCAGTCGCATCCCTAGCCAAGCTGTTCTAATACAGCTACAAACGCTGGCATCTACAGACAAGGTGGAAAGTTGGCCAGGCAAGCCCTGTCCATAAAGGACAAATCCGATTCGACCAATTACTGTCCCATCAGTCCACTCTTGATCAGCAGCAAAGTGATGAAAGGTGCCATCAACAGCACTATCAAGCAGCACCTTACACAGCAACAACCTGCTCACCAATGTTCAGTTTGGGTTCCTCCAGGGCCACCTAGTTTCTGACCTCATTACAACTTTGGTTCAAACATTAAACAAATGAGCAGAATTCAAGAGGTGAGGCAAGTGAGACTGAGCAAGCTAATTGAGGCAGCAAGGAGTCCGGGCAAAATTGAAGTCGGTGGGAATTTGGGGGGAAAAAAATCTACTGGTTGGAGTCATATGCAGTACAAAGGAAGATAGTTACGATTGTTCAAGACCAATCATCTCAGCCCCAGGATATCACTACAGGAGTTCCTCACAGCAGTGTTCGAGGTCCAACCATATTCAGGGGCTTCAATGGCTTTTCCGCCAACATGCAGTCAGACATGGGGATGATCACTGGTAATTGCAGTATTCAGTACCATTCATGATTAAGGAAAGATAGTGGCATTGTGCTGTTGCACTGGATGTGTAATCTCTGATGTTCTGGGGACACTATTCAAATCCCAGCAGCAGCTGGTGGAATTTAAATCTCAATCAATAAATCTGGAATTGAAAGTTAGTCTCAGTTATGGTGATCATGAAATTATATCAACTGGAGTAAATCATAGAAGTCCTACAGTGCAGAAGGAGGCCATTCAGTCTGCACAGACCCTCTGAAATAGTATCCTACCTAGGGCCACACCCCGCCCTATCCCATAACCCCAAGATCCCACCTAACTTGCACATCCCTGGACACTAAGGGGCAATTTAGCGTGGCAAATCCACCTAACCTGCACATCCTTTGGACTGGGGGGGAAAATCCATGCAGACACAGAAAGAATATAGAAACTCCACAGTAACTCCACAGTCATCCAAGGCGGAATTGAACCCAGGTCCCTGGCGCTGTGAGGCAGCAGTGCTAGCCACTGAGACATGATGGGCCAACAGGCTTTCCCAGTGACACCCACATCCCATGAAAGAATAAATTAATTATTCCTCAGATACTGAAACAGTCTATGTCCAACTGCAGCAAGACTTGGACAGCACTCAAAATTGGGTTGCTAAGTGGTAAATAACATCACTGCACAAGTGCCAGGCAACATGAGAGAATCTAACCACTGCCCCTCCAATTGGCATTACCATTGCTGAATCGCCCACCATCAACATTCCATTGACCACAAACTGATCTGGGCCTGCCATATAAATACTCCAATGAAAAGACGAACTCTGCAGTAAGTAACGCACCTCCTGAATCCCCCAAATCTGTCCACCATTGACAAGGCACTAGTCAGAGCATGGCTCATAACACTGACGCTCATCATCTGGGACAAAGCAGCCCACATGATCGGCATCCCGTTCATCACCTTGAATATTCGCACCCTCCACCACCTGGAGGTAGTGGCTGTGGTGCATACCGTACGCAAGATGCATTGCAGCAATTTGCCATGCATCCTTCAACAACAGCTACCAAACGTGTGAACCAAGCACAATAGACGCCTGGGAGTACAACTATCTGCCAATTTCCATCCAAAGTCATGCAGCAGCCCAACCTGGATCAATGTTGCAGTTTCTTCACTGTCATTGGGTCACACTTCTGGAGCTCCCTCCCCAGCAACACTGAAGGCATAACAAAACCTGGTAGATTGCAGTGATTCAAGAAAGCAGCTCACCACCACCCTCTCAAGGGCAATTAGGGATGAGCAACATACACTGGTCTTACCAGTGATGCTCATCCCACAAAATTAATGCCAAAAAATTAATTCATTTGAAACATTGATTGCCTTTTGTTTTAATTTTTAAAAACAATTTAGCGTACCCAATTCATTTTTTTCAATTAAGGGGTAATTTCGCATGGCCAATCCACCTACCCTGCACATCTTTGGATTGTGGGGGCAAAACCCAGATAAATACGGGGAGAATGTGCAAACTCCACACGGACAGTGACCCAGAGCCGGGATCAAACCTGGGACCTCGGCACCGTGAGGCAGCAGTGCAATCCTCTGCGTCACCGTGCTGCCCTTTGTTTTAATTTAGAAAATACAATTCAGTTCAAGCCAAGTTTTCTTTACATGCAAGCATTTCCAAGATTGCACTATTAAAGATTTATTTAAGAATTAAGGGACGAATGAGACAAACTTTACAATCAATCATTCCAAGCAAAATATAAAACATGGTAGAAAGAACAGTAGAATAATGCACAGTCAAATTAAGGCCTTTATTAAGATTCAAAGTTGAACAGTCATTGTTAATTCCTTATACGATTGAGATATGGAGTGGATTATTCTTAAATCATCTTTTAATTCAGGCAGTTGTTTTGAATACGATATTTGGAGCTAAAAGATTTGTCTGCAGGTAACAAGTATGAAATTTGGAAATTAGCAGCGATCGCGCGAAAGGGTGGCAGTGTTGACCATGTCTGTTCTACTATGTTCTGTATCACAGTTGTGCAAGGCATCGGAGTAACTGTAGCAATTAGGGCCAAGAAAGACTTTGCAAGCCCTGCCGAGAACTCATTCAAGGGCTTTATATTCCTTCTTTATGATTCCTTTCAACCACACAGGTACGCCATATTCCAATACAAGGCAAATGAAAGATGTAAACAAAATGGTTAAGATCATTGCTTGGGAGGAAGTGGCATTTCAGTTTCCGAAGCATGTACAAAGGGCTGATTGCTCACTTAACACTATCTTTAAAATAAATTTAGCGTACCTAATTCATTTATTTTTCCAATTAAGGGTCAATTTAGCATGGCCATTTCTGCACATTAAAAAAAAAATTTATTCAAGGGATGTGGGCGTCGCTGGCTGGACCAGCATTTATTTATTTTTTATAAATATAGAGTACCCAATTCATTTTTTCCAAATAAGGGGCAATTTAGCGTGGCCAATCCACCTACCCTGCACATCTTTGGGTTGTGGGAGTGAAACCCACACAAACACTGGGAGAATGTGCAAACACCACACGGACAGTGACCCAGAGCCGGGATCGAACCTGGGACCTCGGCGCCGTGAGGCAGCAGGGCTAACCCACTACGCCACCATGCTGCCCTGGCCAGCATTTATTATCCATCCCCTATTGCCCTTGAGGGGGCAGTTAAGAGTCAACCACATTGCTGAGGGTCACATGTAGGCCAGACCAGGCAAGGATGGCAGATTTACTTCCCTAAAGGACATTAGTGAACCAGATGGATTTTTACAACAATCTGCAGAGGTTTCATGGTCATCATTAGAGTTTTAATTCCAGATTCTTTTATTGAATACAAAATTCATCATCTGCAGTGGCTGGAATCGAACCCGGGTCCCCAGAGCATTACCCTGGGTTTCTGGTTTACTAGTCCAGTGGCAATACCATTACGCCACCCCTCCCCTTGTTGTGGGGGTGAGACCATGCAAACTCCACACGGACAGCACCCTGGGACTGAACCTGGGTCCTCAGCGCCGTGAGGCAGCAGTGCTAACCACTTTGCTGCCATGCTGCTCTCTCATTTAACAATATACCTGATGTGTACATTTTATTTTAGATCTGCCTGGATAAATATGCCCAACAGTTTGATGGAGTTATGATGTTGGATTCTGGCATCGTTTAATGACAACATTGAGAGAGGTGGCTGGTTTCTTTTGTGCAACGCACAGGTCAATAATCATGCACTTTTTAGGGTTGAGGGACACTGCATTCTCTACAATCAGTTGTGAAATTGTTTAAGGGCAGCTAGTATGCAGGATTCAGTGTAGATGCTATGTTTTCAATGACAGTCAGGTCTCAGATCTTTAAAGTGGTGAATGGCTGTCCTCTGCAGTCAGCATTGTTGATTACGACTAGGATCATCCTAACTCCCCGGTTACGTGTGAAACCACACTGACATTTTATTGGTGAACTTAACACAAAACAATGTAAAATAAAATGAAACTGCAGCAGATCAGAAAAGCCACGTTAGCCATCAATCCCAAAAGTACCAATGGTCCTCCAATTCGGAATCCAACTGTGCCTTCAATGCTCTGTCCAGAAGCCCATCGCTATATTGGCCTTTCGTCCTGCTATCAGTCTAAATTGTCCTTTTACAAATTTAAAGTGTACCTCGTGTTGCTTTAACATTCACTTTTAAAAAAATAAATTTGGAGTACCCAATTAATTTTTTCCAATTAAGGGGCAATGTAGCGTGGCCAATCCACCTAGCCTGCACATCTTTTGGGTTGTGGGGGCAAAACCCACGCAAACACGGGGAGAATGTGCAAACTCCACATGGACAGTGACCCAGAGCCAGGATCGAACCTGGGACCTCGGCGCCATGAGGCAACAGGGCTAACCCACTGCGCCACCATGCTGCCCCAAACATTCACTTTCAAATGATTTTTCTTTACCTTTTTCATACTATTTACCAGCTAATATTCATTTAAGATCACATCAGAGGCCTCAAGTCTGAAAAGCTCAAAGTTCCAATTTTTATTCATATTTCATATTCAACACTAGAGATCAACTTTGTGACTCTTCCCTGCAATGACTCCACTGACAGTGCTCCATGCTCCTGGGGTGTTTGGGGTCAGGATTTTCAGACCGCCACCATCCCACTTTATGTTGAGATTGCGGTGGTGTGGGATCGTGACTGGGTTGATGGCGGTCAAGGATTTTAATTTTAAAATAAATGGTTTAAATTTCAATTGCCATAATAGAAATGAAATGAAAATCGCTTATGGTCACAAGTAGGCTTCAAATGAAGTTACTGTGAAAAGCCCCTAGTCGCCACATTCCAGTGCCTGTTCGGGGAGGTTGTTACAGGAATTGAACCGTGCTGCTGGCCTGCCTTGGTCTGCTTTCAAAGCCAGCGATTTAGCCCTGTGCTAAACAGCCCCTAAAAGCACCAATTACCACAAGGCATTGAGGCTCACTTCCACATCAAAATCATTAAAAGGTAAGAATTGCACAGTGGCTAGCACTACTGCCTCACAGCACCAGGTACCCAGGTTCAATTCCAGCCTTGGCTTACTGAGTGAAGTTTGCACCGTCTCCCCATGTCTGCGTGGGTTTCCTCCCAGAGTCCAAAGATTGCAGGTTAGGTGAAGTTACAGGGATAGGGTGAGGGAGTGAGGGCCTATGTAGGGTGCACTTTCAGAGGGTCGGTATAGGCTCAATGGGCTAAATGGCTTCCTTTTGCATTGTAGGAATTCTATGGTTTCACCCCTCTATTTCTGACTTATTCAGTGCTGTGAGCACAAGAGGGACCCAGGTTCATGTTCACCTTCTGCAATGCCCAAGCACAGAATTTGGGGGGCTAATGATGATCTATAACTGTAGAAGCATTTTTGCCAAAAATGCCTTTTTATGTTTGAGAGAATAAATCTCAAACAAAATCAATGTTTACAGTTTGTACAGCTGTCAGGCAAAAATGCCTCAAATTAGGTTGTAACCCTTCCTTTAACACAAGTCTTCATGGTTTCTCTACATTCAATGTGGATTTGCAATCCGACAGGATGGAGAAATCAAATCATGTTTATAGCTAGGTTATTGATGTTTGGCGTAATTAGGGTGATCAATCATCTCAGAAAATTATTACATGATTGAAGTCTGAAATACAGAGTTGTGGTCTCATTAAATCATAGTTGAATCTATTAGCAAAGCACAGCTGTGGCATACAAATTTAGCGTAGCACGCTTTATACTGCAATCATTTGCTATGTTAATGAGTGCAAGCACATTGTAATGAGAAAATACGGGGGGAAAAAAGGACACCTGTATAATTTCGAAATTAGTTTAGTGTCCAATGATGGATC
Source organism: Scyliorhinus torazame (assembly GCF_047496885.1). Taxonomy (NCBI): domain Eukaryota; kingdom Metazoa; phylum Chordata; class Chondrichthyes; order Carcharhiniformes; family Scyliorhinidae; genus Scyliorhinus; species Scyliorhinus torazame. The sequence goes on from NC_092722.1 coordinate 131,104,830, forward strand.
ACTGAAAATTATCTCCTTGTAGCTCCAATGATATTCAGGTTTTGGCTTTACATTGGAAACTATTTCTAATTTGTTCTTTATTAGCAGAAAAAGGGGCAATAACCCCATCATCGATCACGGCCCTGCCAAATGTATTGAAGAAGTCTTCACATATTTATCAGAGTTTGTGCCAATTAAACAAACTATACTGAAATTAGTTTTAGCCAGGGTAGAATATATGCAATATGCAGTGTAAATTTTTTTAGCATATTAAAGCATTATTGAACATAGTTGCAAATGCAACACTGACATTAGGGATAAACTTATTTCTGTAACTTGACAAGTTGAGACATTTTCCACATGAGCAGAATCATAGGCCAACAGTTCTCCAGATTGTCTGCTTTATGGGTGTCGTTTTTGAGTGTTATAGGAATGGAGAAAAATAATAATAACGACCACCCTTTTTATTGTCAAAAGTATGACGTTACTGTGAAAAGCCCCTAGTCGCCACATTCTGGCACCTGTTCAGGTAAGCTGGAATTGAACCCGTGCTGCTGGCCTTTTTCTGCATCACAAACCAACTGTCTAGCCCACTGAGCTAAAAAAAACTAGCACTAAAAAAGGAATAAACATTAGAGACCAAAGTAAATTTGAAACTATTTTTATTCAAATTAAAAATATTACAAGTTTCACATCCAATTTAAAAAAAATAAATGTCACCATTATTTGTGGTCATAAGTGTAAAATGATGGAAAATTCAAGGAAAGAAAGGAAAGCCAAGCAAATTCTGGCTACTAGTAGATTAGTATCAGAATCACGCGAGACAAAAATCATTTAATTATGTTGTGAGCTGCACTAAGAAATTGTAATTTTGTTCTGCTTGCAGGTTTACAAAACACTGATAGCCAAGGATTTTTTTCCCTTTTATTGATTCATGAGATCTGGGCATCACTGCCAGAATTTGTTGCCCATCCCTGGTTATCCTCTTATGATGATGAGCCAACTTCTTGAACCATACTTAGGCGTATACAGCATCTGGCATTGTAATAATCCTCCATTATTTAACTCTGGATTTGGGTTGGCATGGGGCTGAAGATGGGAATCAATTCATTTCTGGAGTCAGAATTCAAGGAAGCAATCTACCTACAAGAGACGCACCCGAGGAGAAGGACCGACGGCGGGTAAGGAAGGGCTGGGTGGGGCAGACATACCACTCATGCTATGGGACGAGGGCCAAGGGAGTAGCAATATTAATTAGTAAGAGGACGAGCTTTACGAAAACCAAGACAGTTACGGACCCAGGGGGACGGTACATCATGGTCAGTGGTGTCCTGGAAGGGGCACCGGTCGTCCTGGCAAATGTGTACGCTCCCAATTGGGACGACACAGAATTCATAAAGAAGACCATGGCAGAAATCCCCGACCTTGACACACACCGACTGATCATGGGGGGGCGACTTCAACTGTGTACAGGACCCACTGACTGACCGATCAAACCCCAGAGCAGGGAAAAAGACTGACATGGCTAGGGAACTAGGAGCATTTATGGAGCAGATGGGGGCGGTGGACCCATGGAGGTTCCTACACCCGGGAGAGAAGAAATTTTCATACTTCTCACAAGTACACAAGGTATACACCCGTATCGACTTCTTTGCAGTGGAGAAATCGGTGCTTCCAGAGATCACGGGAACGGCGTACTCCGCGATCGTTATCTCTGACCACGCTCCACACTATATGGATGTGAGGTTGGAGACAGGCCGTGCCCAGCCCCCCCACATGGAGGCTGGACACGGACCTCCTGGCCGACAAGGCCTTCTGTCAGAAAACATCGCGGGCCATAGGCGACTACATGAGTAACAACCAAAACGGGGAGGTCTCACCCTCCACGTTCTGGGAGGCACTGAAGGCCGTGATTAGAGGAGAGATCATAACCTACAAGGCAAACAGAGATAGGGAAGAGAGGGTGGCCAGGCAACAACTGGTGGACTCCATCCTGGAAGTCGACAGAAAATACTGTAGGGCTGCTGGCGGAGAGGAAAAAACTGCAAATGGACTTTAACTTGCTATCCACTAGGAAAGCAGTGTACCAACTCCGTCAGACTCGGGGGACCTTCTACGAACACGGAGACAAGGTTGGCCGCCTATTGGCTCACCAGCTGAGAAAGCAGGCAGCCACAAGGGAAATAGCGCAGGCAAAGGATAACAGAGACAGACTGGTAACAGAACCAAAGGAGGTCAATCGGGCATTTGAGACCTTCTACCGGGGACTGTACACCTCCGAGCCCCCCCAACGGGGACGCGGGGATGAAACAGTTCCTAGACGGACTGGAACTACCAGTTGTGGGGGAAGACAGACGGGCAGAGCTGGAAGCACCAATAGACCTGGGAGAAATCATGGAGACCATCAGCACCATGCAGGCGGGGAAGGCACCGGGACCCGATGGGTTCCCGGCGGACGTCTACAAAAAATCTGCACCAGTCCTGGCCCCACACCTAAGGGACATGTTCGTGGACTCACTGGCAAGGGGCACCCTGCCCCCAACGCTAGCGCAGGCCACAATTTCACTGATACCCAAAAAAGATAAAGACCTGACGGAATGCGGATCATACAGACCCATTTCACTGCGAAAATGGATGCGAAAATACTCGCAAAGGTCCTGGCCAAAAGGCTGGAGGGCTGTGTACCAGAGGTGGTCGCAGAGGACCAAATCGGCTTTGACAAGGGTAGGCAGCTCACAGCGAACATCAGGCGACTGCTGAACGTAATAATGACCTCCTCTGGGGAGAGAACACCAGATGTGATAGTCTCCCTGGACGCAGAAAAGGCCTTTGACAGAGTCGAACGGAAATACCTCCTCGAGGTACTGGAATGGTTTGGGCTCTGAGCAGGGTTCACCGCCTGGATGAGGCTCTTGTACAACGCTCCCAAAGCGAGCGTCTGAACTAACACCACCAGCTCTAAATACATCCAGCTGCAGAGAGGAACAAGACATGGTTCGCGCTAGCCATCGAACCCATGGTGATAGCCCTGCGGGATGCGAAAAGCTGGGAGGGAATACGGAGAGGAGACAGAGAGCACAGAGTCTCACTCTATGCAGATGACCTGCTCCTCTATGTCTCGAAGCCACAGGAGGGACTGAAGGCAATACTGCAAATGCTTAAAGAGTTTGGAAACTTCTTGGGCCACAAACTTAACCTGGGCAAAAGCGAGGCATTCCCAGTGAACCCAAACGGGGGAGGGAGAGAGCTGGAGGGGCTCCCGTTCAAAACAGCCCAGAACAGATTCCACTACCTGGGGATCTAGATAGCCAAAGACTGGACACAGATCCACAAGTGGAACCTGACCAGCCTGGAGGAAGTAAGAAGAGACCTTCAAAGGTGGGGCTCACTCCCACTCTCCCTGGCGGGGAGAGTGCAGACGATCAAGATGAACGTACTGCCAAGGTTCCTCTTCCTGTTTAGATCCATTCCAATCTTCATCCCCAAGGGCTTTTTCCAAAATGTAGACAGTCTAATCATGGCGTTTGTGTGTGTGTGTGTGTGTGTGTGTGTGTGTGTGTGTGTGTGTGTGTGTGTGTGTGTGTGTGTGTGTGTGTGTGTGTGTGTGTGGGGGGGGGGGTCTCAAAACAGACACTGCAAAGGAGGAAAATCAAAGGGGGCATGACCTTACCAAACCTACAGTACGACCACTGGGCAGCAACGGCAGAAAGACTGAGGGGATGGGTACAAGAACCGCAAAGAGACAGTGGGGTACCCTGGGGCCCCAGAAAGCACACTATTAGAGGACCCGATAGGCACAAGCAACGAGAAGGGGGGGGGGGGGGGGGCTATGTGGGAAAATATATGGACAGCTACTGGACAGAGCCCGGACTCCACTGGACGAGATCAGACAAAAATGGGAGGACGAACTGGGGACAGAGGTAGGATGGGGACTCTGGAGCGAAGCACTGAGCAGGGTGAACTCCACCTCCTCCTGCGCAAGGCTAAGCCGAATGCAGTTCAAAGTGGTGCACAGAGCGCACCTGACCAAAACCCGAATGAGCAGGTTCTTCCCGGTGGTGGAAGCCAAATGTGACTGGTGCCAGAGGGGCCCGGCCAACCACACCCACATGTTATGGGCTTGCCCCAAGCTTGCTGGGTTCTGGACAGCCTTCTCCGAGGCAATGTCCAAGGTTGTGGGGGTGAGGGTGGCAATCCTCGGGGTATCAGAGCAGCCAGAGTCACACATGGGGAAGGGGGCCCAACGCCCTTGCTTTCGCTTCCCTAATCGCACGCCGGAGAATCCTGCTCGGCTGGCGATCGGCAGCACCCACAGCTGCAGACTGGCTCGCTGACTTTCGGAATTTCTCCACCTGGAGAAGATTAAGTACGCCACCCGAGGGTCAGAGGAAGGCTTCCTGGATACTTGGGGCAGTTTGTCGGTCTGTTCTAAAGCCTGTTGAGGCCAACGAGGATTAACCTAATAAGAATTTTTAATTTTTAAAAATTAAAACACCAAGATAGATGAGTTACCAAAAGACTGCGCAACCCAGGGGGGGCAGGGAAACCACGAGAGATGATTCCACTCTGTCCGGAAAATAAAAGAAAAGCACAGCCGAAGCGGGGGGGGGGGGGGGGGAACCATAGACTGATCCAGAGGGCAATGAAAGGCACGTAGGGTCAATTAAACAAAGGGCAAACCTCTGTATGAAGGAAATTAGCGCAGGTGAGAAAAATGTGACAACTGTTTATAAATATGAGAATTGCCAATAAAAAGATTTTATTAAAAAAAAAGAATTCAAGGAAGCTCTGAAATGCAACGTCCCAGGAAGGAGGGTTGCTGGTTTCACAGCAACATGATAATGATAGCCAGAGGGAAAGACAGCCAGAGAGAGAAAACGGTCATCTTATTTATACAAAATTATGCTTTTCAACCCTGAAAATTGTAGCTGGGCATTACACAACGGCATGGGCATTCTTCATGAGACTGAAGCATCAGCTCCATAATTCTCCTTCTAGATGGTCAGCATCTGACTCTTAGGGCGGGAAAATACTCTGATTTGCAATTGCACTGCTTCAGACAATGCAGGAGAGGTTTGCAGAGAGCCCTGCTAATTAACAACACAATGTTATCTGTGTGCCAGAGCTTTTATGCCTGATGTTCATTCCTGCTCAAACAGCAATCCTTCCAAGATGCTGGCAGGCTCAGAAATAGATGGAGATACCTTCCCCACCGATGAAGTATCCTTTTATTAATGACCTTCAACTAGAAAAAGAGGACAGCTTACTGCAAATGCCAGAGTTTGAGAATTATTCTTCAGTTCGAAACTGAATAAATTATGTCCTGATAAGCAACCCCAATAGGGAGGTTGCTTATCAAATTACTTTACACAAACATGGTACACATTGTGGATAAATGTTCCCAAATATATAAATTTTTTCCAACTTTTACTGTACAGGAAGGAAGTTTATGAAGCATATACCTAACAGACTGTGCACACTCAGGAATTTAATGGAATAGATGGTAGCATTTGGCAGTCAAGCATGCAAACCAACAATCTTCTTTGCTTGTTGCACATTGGCCAGAATCCTCCGGTTGCCGAGATTCTCTTTTCCAGCTAGCAGCACACCCCTGCCCGTGGATTTCCTGGTGACGTGGGGTGGCTTGTATGGAAATCCCATCGACAAGTGGCAAGAAGAAAGAATCCCACAGCTAGCGAACAGTGCGCTGACAAAAACATGGTTGGGGGAACTGGGGAATCCCATCAATGATTAATGCATTTACAGCAATTCCATGATACTTTGATTCAATAAGATATCATGCCTGTCTCCCACTATACATGGTTGTGCATCAATTTGGCACAAAAACATCTTTGAATTATATAAATCACATTAAAATGGTTCAGCCTTTTACAGCAGTTTGTCTATTTACTGTACTTCACGGCCAGTGTACAAGTACATTAGTGTTGGTTAGGTACTATATTAGTCATTAATGTAGTTTTATACACTTAGTCAGATATTTAGCATCTTAATTTGTCACTCGTGGCTATCTATGATGTTGTGCATCAAATTTATCATCTAGGGTTAAAGCACAGCATTTGTCACGAAGGGAAAAATAATCAACATAAAAATGTTGCATCATGTAAGTCAACATAAAAATGTTACAGCATGTAAATTAGAATTTCACGAGTGACTAACTCGGCAGTTATGTGCTACCTTTGCACAAACTATGCACTAGAATTATGAATCAAATACTGCCTTCAAACGTTGAAATATTCAGATCTCAGTAAGAAGATATGCCAAGGTCCAATCATTAGACTGTTACAAGAATGCAATGGCAATGGAAAAGGTTAGTGCACAAAATCACAAACTACCTTTTAGCCTTCATCTGTTCTCTCACTTTGCTGTACATTTCTAGTACTAAAAGCAAACGGGAAAGAAAAATAAAAATTAATACAATTCGTAATAAAACAATTATTCTGCTCAAAAACGTTTTGTAGATACATTACATGTGAAATATATGGGAATATTTGGTATGGCTTTTCTTTTACTACTTTAAGTCCAAGCTCAACATGCAAGAACAGTTGGTTATAAATCATTTGGGGTGCTGACCTTTAAGGAAGCTGCATAGTGAGATGCCTCAATTTTTCACTACTGTACTACACAAGAATGTCAAGGCCTCTTATAAATCTTTGTCCCGATGAAACAACACCAAGAGTATGACATTAAATTGCACTGAAACAACACACCAAGAGGCCACATATCAAATCAGATTGGGAAATGAGCAAGCCACTGAGGAACCTCAGTATATAGAGATTGAACTTAAAATCCAGGAATAGGGAAAACCATGATGAAAGCAGGTTTATCCAGCATTCTTGCGTTCAGTCATGAGGTCCCTGAATATATTGCAAGTATAGCACAGCAGTAGATAATCGGAGATAAGAGTTTCAGGCAATAAGTACCTTCACACAACAGCACCAGAAGTATTGAATCATTCATCATTACGCTAGAGACCATACTGCCTGGCAAACACTGAGGCGCTTTAAAATTATGACATCAGAAGAGTCACTTGGATAACGTTAGGCTAAGTTGCTACCATTTAAAAAAATAAATTTAGAGGACCCAATTCATTTTTTCCAATTTAGGGTGGCCAATCCACCTATCCTGCACATCTTTTGGGTTATGGGGACGAAACCCACGCAAACACGGGGAGAATGTGCAAACTCCAGAGGTATGTTCCAGAAACATATATATAGACAAATTCAAAGATACAAGACAATGCTTTGAAACACTTAATTAACTGCAAATGCTTGCATTCAAAGCATTGTCTTATATATATTGAAACAAACCGGTTGGACTTTTAACCTGGTGTTGTAAGACTTGTTACTGTAATCCTTTTTTGGACACCAAGGTCAATTTAGCATGTCCAATCTACCTAACCTGCACGCCTTTGGACTGAGTCGTACTGCTCTGGGAAGAGAACAGGAATATAACAAATTTGCAAACCTCTGGTTTGTTCAACAACATTTTTCTGGCAAGAAAATAATAATAATAATAATATTTCTTGTCACAAGTTCGGAGGAGGAGCAGTCTCTGTCAGGGAGAGAACCTGAGAACATCTAAGACACTCAGAAGGTAAGAAGGTAAGTAAGTGATTTTTACTCATTTTTACTTTTATACCTTTTTCAAATTGTGTGTGTCGGGGGGGAAACTGAAGTGACATCACAGAAAAGCCGTGACCTGAGTGGCTGGTTGGGAATCTACACTAAATTAAAAAAATTAAGCATTGGTAACTAATTCAACATAATTACTTAATTATAATTTAGAGGGGTATCTAAGCCAGAGATCGGAGAGTACTATATTTAGCTTTCGCATTTCTATTAGAAATCTAGTGCTAGGAAACAGATAGTTAACAGTAACTTTGAAATTTTTTTTTAAATATAGTAAAAAAAAAATTTTTTTTAATTTAAATTTGAATTAATTGACGTAATGTCAGTTAGAGGGGTGCAGTGCTCGGACTGCGAGATGTGGCAGGTCCGGGAGGCTTCCAGCGTCCCGGATGGCTTCATCTGCAGAAAGTGCACCCAACTGGAGCTCCTCACAGACCGCATGGTTCAGTTGGAGCAGCAATTGGATGCACTTAGGAGCATGCAGGTGGCGGAAAGCGTCATAGATCGCAGTTATGTAAATGTGGTCACACCCAAGGTGCAGGCAGAGAAATGGGTGACCACCAGAAAGGGCAGGCAGTCAGTGCAGGAATCCCCTGTGGTTGTCCCCCTCTCGAACAGGTATACCCCTTTGGATACTGTCGGGGGGGATAGCCTATCAGGGGAAAACAGCAGCAGCCAGAGCAGTGGCACCACGGCTGGCTCTGATGTTCAGAAGGGAGGGTCAAAGCGCAGAAGAGCAATAGTAATAGGGGACTCTATAGTCAGGGGCACAGATAGGCACTTCTGTGGACGTGAAAGAGACTCCAGGATGGTATGTTGCCTCCCTGGTGCCAGGGTCCAGGATGTCTCCGAACGGGTAAAGGGCATCCTGAAGGGGGAGGGCAAACAGGCAGAGGTCGTTGTACATATTGGTACTAACGACATAGGCAGGAAGGGGCATGAGGTCCTGCAGCAGGAGTTCAGGGAGCTAGGCAGAAAGTTAAAAGACGGGACCTCTAGGATTGTAATCTTGGGATTACTCCCTGTGCCACGTGCCAGTGAGGCTAGAAATAGGAAGATAGAGCAGCTAAACACGTGGCTAAACAGCTGGTGTAGGAGGAAGGGTTTCCGTTACCTGGACCACTGGGAGCTCTTCCGGGGCAGGTGTGACCCATATAAGAAGGACGGGTTGCATCTAAACTAGAGGAGAGGCATAAATATCCTGGCCGCGAGGTTTGCTAGTGTCACACGGGAGGGTTTAAACTAGTATGGCAGGGGGGGTGGGCACGGGAGCAATAGGTCAGAAGGTGAGAGCATTGAGGGAGAACTAGGGAATAGGGACAGTGGGGCTCTGAGGCAGAGCAGACAGGGAGAAGTTGCTGAACACAGCGGGTCTGGTGGCCTGAAGTGCATATGTTTTAATGCAAGAAGTATTACGAGTAAGGCAGATGAACTTAGAGCTTGGATTAGTACTTGGAACTATGCTGTTGTTGCCATTACAGAGACCTGGTTGAGGGAAGGGCAGGATTGGCAGCTAAACGTTCCAGGATTTAGATGTTTCAGGCGGGATAGAGGGGGTTGTAAAAGGGGAGGCGGAGTTGCGCTACTGGTTCGGGAGAATATCACAGCTGTACTGCGGGAGGACACCTCAGAGGGCAGTGAGGCTATATGGGTAGAGATCAGGAATAAGAAGGGTGCAGTCACAATGTTGGGGGTTTACTACAGGCCTCCCAACAGCCAGCGGGAGATAGAGGAGCAGATAGGGAGACAGATTTTGGAAAAGAGTAAAAACAACAGGGTTGTGGTGATGGGAGACTTCAACTTCCCCAATATTGACTGGGACTCACTTAGTGCCAGGGGCTTAGACAGGGCGGAGTTTGTAAGGAGCATCCAGGAGGGCTTCTTAAAACAATATGTAGACAGTCCAACTAGGGAAGGGGCGGTACTGGACCTGGTATTGGGGAATGAGCCCGGCCAGGTGGTAGATGTTTCAGTAGGGGAGCATTTCGGTAACAGTGACCACAATTCAGTAAGTTTTAAAGTACTGGTGGACAAGGATAAGAGTGGTCCTAGGATGAATGTGCTAAATTGGGGGAAGGCTAATTATAACAATATTAGGCGGGAACTGAAGAACATAGATTGGGGGCGGATGTTTGAGGACAAATCAACATCTGACATGTGGGAGGCTTTCAAGTGTCAGTTGAAAGGAATTCAGGACCGGCATGTTCCTGTGAGGAAGAAGGATAAATACGGCAATTTTCGGGAACCTTGGATAACAAGAGATATTGTAGGCCTCGTCAAAAAGAAAAAGGAGGCATTTGTCAGGGCTAAAAGGCTGGGAACAAACTAAGCCTGCGTGGAATATAAGGAAAGTAGGAAGGAACTTAAGCAAGGAGTCAGGAGGGCTAGAAGGGGTCACGAAAAGTCATTGGCAAATAGGGTTAAGGAAAATCCCAAGGCTTTTTACACGTACATAAAAAGCAAGAGGGTAGCCAGGGAAAGGGTTGGCCCACTGAAGGATAGGCAAGGGAATCTATGTGTGGAGCCAGAGGAAATGGGCGAGGTACTAAATGAACACTTTGCATCAGTATTCACCAAAGAGAAGGAATTGGTAGATGTTGAGTCTGGAGAAGGGCGTGTAGATAGCCTGGGTCACATTGAGATCCAAAAAGACGAGGTGTTGGATGTCTTAAAAAATATTAAGGTAGATAAGTCCCCAGGGCCTGATGGGATCTACCCCAGAATACTGAAGGAGGCTGGAGAGGAAATTGCTGAGGCCTTGACAGAAATCTTTGGATCCTCACTGTCTTCAGGGGATGTCCCGGAGGACTGGAGAATAGCCAATGTTGTTCCTCTGTTTAAGAAGGGTAGCAAGGATAATGCAGGGAACTACAGGCCGGTGAGCCTTACTTCAGTGGTAGGGAAATTACTGGATAGAATTCTGCGAGACAGGATCTACTCCCATTTGGAAGCAAATGGACGTATTAGTGAGAGGCAGCATGGTTTTGTGAAGGGGGGGTCGTATCTCACTAACTTGATACAGTTTTTCGAGGAGGTCACTAAGATGATTGACACAGGTAGGGCAGTGGATGTTGTCTATATGGACTTCAGTAAGGCCTTTGACAAGGTCCCTCATGGTAGACTAGTACAAAAGGTGAGGTCACACGGGATCAGGGGTGAGCTGGCAAGGTGGATATAGAACTGGCTAGGTCATAGAAGGCAGAGAGTAGCAATGGAAGGATGCTTTTCTAATTGGAGGGCTGTGACCAGTGGTGTTCCACAGGGGTCAGTGCTGGGACCTTTGCTCTTTGCAGTATATATAAAAATGATTGAGGAAAATGTAACTGGTCTGATTAGTAAGTTTGCAGACGACACAAAGGTTGGTGGAATTGCGGATAGCAATGAGGACTGTCAGAGGATACAGCAGGATTTAGATTGTTTGGAGACTTGGGCAGAGAGGTGGCAGATGGAGTTTAATCCGGACAAATGCGAGGTAATGCATTTTGGAAGGTCTAATGCAGGTAGGGAAACAGTGAATGGTAGAACCCTCAAGAGTATTGAAAGTCAAAGAGATCTAGGAGTACAGGTCCACAGGTCATTGAAAGGGGCAACACAGGTGGAGACGGTAGTCAAGAAGGCATACGGCATGCTTGCCTTCATTGGCCGGGGCATTGAGTATAAGAATTGGCAAGTCATGTTGCAGCTGTATAGAACCTTAGTTAGGCCACACTTGGAGTATAGTGTTCAATTCTGGTCACCACACTACCAGAAGGATGTGGCGGCTTTAGAGAGGGTGCAGAAGAGATTTACCAGAATGTTTCCTGGTATGGAGGGCATTAGCTATGAGGAGCGGTTGAATAAACTCGGTTTGTTCTCACTGGAACGAAGGAGGTTGAGGGGAGACCTGATAGAGGTCTATAAAATTATGAGGGGCATAGACAGAGTGGATAGTCAGAGGCTTTTCCCCAAGGTAGAGGGGTCAATTACTAGGGGGCATAGGTTTACGGTGAGAGGGGCAAGGTTTAGAGTAGATGCACGAGGCAAGTTTTTTTACGCAGAGGGTAGTGGGTGCCTGGAACTCGCTACCGGAGGAGGTGGTGGAAGCAGGGACGATAGTGACTTTTAAGGGGCATCTTGACAAATACATGAATAGGATGGGAATAGAGGGATACGGACCCAGGAAGTGGAGAAGATTGTAGTTTAGTCGGGCAGCATGGTCGGCACGGGCTTGGAGGGCCGAAGGGCCTGTTCCTGGGCTGTACATTTCTTTGTTCTTTAGCTTACATTAACACTGCAATGAAGTTACTGTGAAACGCCCCTAGTCGCCACATTCCGGTACACAGAGGGAGAATTCAGAATGTCCAAATTACCCAACAGCCCGTCTTTTGGGACTGGTGAGAAGAAACCTACGCAGACACTGGGAGAACATGCAGACTCCACACAGACCGTGACCCAAGCTGGGAATTGAATCTGGGACTCTGGCGCTGTGAAGCAACAGTGCTAAGTAGCACAGTGGGTAGCATTGTCATGATAAAAAAATTTGTGAATTCAAACTATAATATTGAAATTCACTGTATAATTCCTGACACGAGGAAAGGGTTTAAAACTATACACAAGTTTGTCCGAATATCTGTACTAAAGACAGGAATTCAAAATCTGAGAACAATCAGAGATAAAGCCTCTAGCGCTGGAGGGAGGAGGAGGAGGAAAGTGCAAGAGGGAAAAATAGCAGTGCAAAATGTCCTAAACCAAAGAGCAGAAATATTTGTGAAAAGTAAAAGAGTAGAATGGTACAACTTGGGATAGAGAAAAAGAAATCCCATTTCCAAAAACCTGTGTCAGCATTGAAAGCATCAGTTTGTATTTACAAATTCACCTTTCTGATACATTTACTTTATGCAGAATTATTCTGATACATTTACTTTCTGAATGAATGAGATTTTCTATTCTAGCAAGAGTGGTCAAAAATTGTATTGAGTTTGTGCATTTACAATGCTGACCTTTACTCTTCACACCTGGTTCTTGACTGTAATTGGCCGGAACCAGGAAAAGGAAAAACAGATGTCAGTGTATTCAAGATGTCGTGGATCCTCCAACTCAAGTAGAAGTGCAAAATGAAATCACATTCAAAATGTTTTTGCAACTCTTTCTTGCATTGAGAAATGTTTTATTTAAAAGGCTAATTATTAACAGGCTGCAGCTTTGAAAATACAATCCAAATCTGATGAGAAACAAAATGAATAGGAAGGACTTATTAACATACTAGTTTAAGGGCAACTATTTACTAAAGGAATGACATTTAAATTGTAATTACACTCCATTCTAGTGTCTTTTCAGGCTTCAAATTAGGAAAGGGCATGTAACAAGTTGAGAATACCGGACTTCATCTATCAATTTGAGAACAGTGCTGTTAAATAGTTCCAACATTTCATCATTGCTTTCAATGTCTTCAAGGGACTCATACTAACTTGTGTTTTTTCAGTTTGGTTACAAAATAGAAGATCAAATAGATAAATGATAAATTTGCACAAGTCAATGGCCACAGTGAAAAATACTTTGTGCAGGGTTCAGCACCCTAGTCCAGAAATGCTATTGCAAGCATAGAACACAGATTCACCTGGATAAAGAGAGACTCAGGTTGTTTGGACTATTTTCACTGGAACAGAGATGGTTAAAATGGAGATTTAATGGTCATTAATAATTATGACTGACTGACCAGAGACATACACCACTTCCCCTGGTTTAGAAATCAATACCACAATCTATTTCAAATGATCACTAAAAAAGCATGGCGAAGGATTAGAAGCAAATTTCTTTACACAAATATTTTTTGGGAGCATGGAATGCTTTGCCACAAGGAAGCACTTGAGACAAAACAACAATAGAATGCGAATGAATATATAATACAGTGTTATGGGGATAAAGCTGGAAGTGGCATTAGTTCTGGGGCAAGGAGATGGTACAAGCAAAACAAAGCAAATAATCTCTTCCTATACTGTCAAATTGTATGGCTCCAGATAATGAATTGTATGGCTCCAGATAACGTAATAGGATCCTGTCACTGGTTTGGAAGGCTGGGATAAGCACAGCCAACAGTGAAATGGTGCCGAATCCCAAAACTAGCCAGTCACAAAAACTGAAATTAGAGACCTCAAATAATTTAGATAGGCTTGATGGGATAAGCAAAGCAGACTACTCTGGTACATAATAAAGATATTTCCCCCAATCAACAGTTCCACATAGACGGAGGTAAGATGTTGAATTGACCCATATTTTGATACGAATGCTGAATGAACTTTTATACATTTTGTTAGTTCAGATTTCAGCATTTAGTTTTTGGTAGCAAATTTTCCATTTTAATGAATTCTACCTGCCAGTGTTCTGCCCACTTGCATATTTTGTCCACACCATTTTAGTATCATCCACAAAACAGAGTTTCTGACAACGATGAACAATCCAAGCTATTGATGGAAACGAGAAGATGCAAGTTTTGAGTTATCTCTGGTATGCCATACTTGACACTTCATGCCACCCCAAAATAAACTCTATATTCTAGTCTCATAGCTTCCTAAACTTCTGGCTAAGAAATTTCTAATTAAGATTCAAACTGAATACTAGAGAGAGGAAGGCAGGCAGGGGATTTGGGTCTTCCGAACCTGATGTATTATTACTGGGCGGCGAATGTGGAGAAGGTACGGAGCTGGGTCAGAGGGGTTGACTCCCAATGGGTCAGAATGGAGGAGAGTTTGTGTAGGGGGTCGGGATTGAAGGCGCTAGCGACAGCGCCACTCCTGATGGCCCCGGGGAGATACACAGGGAGTCCGGTACTAATAGCTTTGTTGAGAATTTGGAGGCAGTTACAAAAGCACTTCGGGTTGGGGGCATGGTCAAGACAAATGCTGATTCGAGAGAACCGTAGATTTGAGCCAGGGAAGTGGGATGGAAATTTTCAGCGATGGGAGGAGAAAGGAATTCGAACACTAAAAGATTTATTTCTTGGTGGTTGTTTTGCAGGATTAAAGGAGCTGGGAGCGAAGTATGGGCTGGAGCAGGGGGAAATATTTAGATACATGCAGGTTCGAGACTTTGCCAGAAAGAAAATAGAGCTTCCCAGTAGAGCCGGCTTCCACATTGCTGGAGGTGGTGCTGACGACAGGGGGACTGGAGAAAGGGGTAGCATCGGCGGTTTACGGGGCTATTTTGAAGGAGGAGAAGGAGCCACTAGAAGGGATCAAGGCAAAGTGGGAGGAAGAGTTGGGAGAGGGTATGGAGGAGGAGTTCTGGTGTGAGGTGCTCCGGAGGGTGAACTCCTCCATCTCGTGAGAGAGGTTGGGGCTGATACAGCTGAAGGTGGTGTACAGAGCACACCTTACAAGGGCGAGGATGAGCCGGCTCTTTGCGGGGGTCGAAGGTGTGTGAGAACGTTGCGGGGGAGGCCCCGCAAATCATATGTTTTGGTCCTGTCCAAAGCTGGAGGATTACTGGAAGGAGGTGTTTAGGGTAATTTTTAAAGTGGTGCACGTGAAACTGGACCCAGGCCGTCGGGAGGCCTTATTCGGGGTGTCAGACCAGCCGGGATTGGAAACGGGCGCGGAGGCTGATGTTGTAGCCTTCGCCTTGTTGAGCGCCCGAAGACGGATCCTGTTAGGGTGGATATCAACTTTTCCACCCTGTGCCGTGGCTGGGGGGGTGGGGGGGGGGGGGGGGGGGGGGGGGGGGGGGGGGGGGGGGGGGGGGGGGGGGGAGAGATCTGCTGGAATTCTTAACGCTTGAAAAGGTTACATTTGAACTGAGGGTAAGGATGGAGGGGTTCTACAATTCATGAGCGTTATTCATTATGCACTTTCGAGAATTGGATCACAGCGAACATTAGGGGGGGGTCGGGGGCTGGGGACTGTATGTGTTAATAGTGACTATGGGTGATTCTGGATTCCTTTTTGTCATTTGTTTATGTTAACATGCGGGCCAATGACTGGGGTTTGGTGGGAGGATGGGATCGTTGTTATTGATATGGGGATTGACATTACATTCATTACTGATTATTGTTTATTGTTGGGTGTACATTTGGGAGAAAATGTGAAGAAGGAGAATAAAGAAATATTTTTTAAATAAAGATTCAAACTGAATCCACAACATGGTGCTTATTCATAGCCTTTTTGCGTAACCGTATCAAATTGTTTTCTTTTTAAGGCTAGGCATCAACGATCATCGGATTGTTTTGATGCTAGACCATATCTCCGGTACGATTTAGTTAGCTCAAGTGAATAAAGTACGAAGTCTTACAACACCAGGTTAAAGTCCAGCAGGTTTGTTTCGATGTCACTAGCTTTCGGAGCGCTGCTCCTTCCTCAGGTGAATGAAGAGGTCCTCACTTCCTTCCCCCCCACCCCCCATGTCTAAGGAAAATCAGGAACAAACTGAGGTTGTAAAATGAAAAATAAACATTGTTGAAAAAGACACAAGAGGTGACAGACAATGGCGACAGGTACGTAATAGTAAGTGGTAAGCTGCAAGGGGAAAGGGTGATGCTGGGACGATGCGGGTTTTATGCGGCACATGTTGGGTCGGATCCCGGACTTGGAAGTGGGGGGCCTGATAATTGGGGGGGGGGGGGGGGAGAGGAGGAGGAGGCCGGCGTCGGCTAAAGTGCTAAGGGGGTTAAAGGTAAGTGGGAGGAGGAGTTGGGGGAGGAGAGGACGTGGGCAGATGCCCTAGGGAGGGTGAACTCTTCCTCTTTGTGCGCGAGGCTCAGCTTCATACAGTTTAAGGTGCTGCTCAGGGCACACATGACCGGGACAAGGATGAGCCGTTTTTTTGGGGTGAGGACAGGTATGTTAGGCGCTCAGGGAGCCCAGCAAACCACACCCATATGTTCTGGGCCCCAGCGCTGGAGGAATTCTGGAAGGGCGTAGCGAGGACGGTGTCGAGGGTGGTAGGATCCAGGGTCTAACCGGGCTGGGGGCTCGCAATATTTGGGGTTGCAGAGGAGCCGGGAGTGCAGGAGGAGAAAGAGGCCGGTATTCTGGCCTTTGCATCCCTGGTAGCCCGGCGAAGGATTCTTCTTCAGTGGAAGGATGCGAGGCCCTCAAGCGTGGAATCCTGGATCAACGATATGGCGGGGTTTATTAAATTGCAGAGGGTGAAATTTGCCTTAAGGGGATCGGTGCAAGGGTTCTTCAGGCAGTGGCAACCGTTCTTGGACTTCCTGGCAGAACGGTAGACAATGGTCAGCAGCAGCAGCAACCCGGGGGGTGGGGTTCTATTTTATTTTTGTTTGTCTATACTGGGGGATCTGAGGGGGTGTATATATTTGCTATATGTTTCGGCGGATGTTAATATATTACTTATGTATGGGGGGGGGGGGAAAGAGGAGGGGGCACTGGGTTGTTTTGTATTTAATTCTATTGGTTTCCTTTTACATTTTGTTGTTGTTATTTTGTGAAAACTTTAATAAAAATTTTTTTTTTTTTTTTTTTTTAAAAGAAAAAGACACAAGAGAACTCTGATCATTCTAAATGAGCAACAGCAGTTGTTGGGTCCATTGGAGCATAATAGACGAGCTAAAGCCTCAAGGAGGCCACATAAGCGGATAATAAACAAACAAAAGAGAACAAGTTGCTGCATCTGTTGCTTGAGGATATCAGTGATGTATCTATGACATCCAGACCAAGTTGAGCAGGTTCTACAATTTGTGGTGAAGACCGTGCGCGTGATCGGGTTCCTGTGAACTGCTGTTGGCTGCAGATCAGACTAGCTCCAAGGTGGATCAGAGCTGAAGTTCCTTGTAAGGGGCAGAGTTTGAAGGACTGTGTGACTGTAGGTGATCACTACAATCGAGTGGAATGCAGAGTTAATTCGTAACATCGGTATTTTAGTGGTTTCTGTTAATTACTTACAGTTTATATTTGACCACACGTTAAACAGGAATTAACAAGAAAATTGTGTTAATTCTGGGTATTAAGAGTATAGGATAGATAATGGCAGGAATTCTCTGGCTGTTGGGATTCTCTGTTCCCGCCGGCAGCATTCCCATGCCCGCGGGTTTCCCGGCAGTGTGCAATGGCTCAATGGGAAATCCCATTGGCAAGATTGACTCTTGTATAGTAGAAAACAGTGGCTTTGTTCCCAGTAAATAACTGGGATTTCAAATTTTGTCTGCTTAACCTATCTCTACCAAAATCAATTCAAACATATATTTTATTTATTATCACATTACTGTTGGTGAAAAATTCCTGTGCCACAATTTCCTACATTATGAAAAAGTACTTTATCCAACGCTTAGCATTGAGATGTCGGAGGTTGTGAATTTAAGTTCTTTCTTTTGTATAATGATGACAATCGCTCATAGAACGTTTATAAATTGTCTAATCTATAGATCAAACATCAATTCGATAGCTCAAATTTAGGAAGAAAGATAACTTCCATTGTAAATTCTAGTTAGTCAGACCCATGTGAAATACAATCTATCCAACACACCGGCAAGCCTTAGCTCAAAAATACAATTTAATGTAACTTCATTAGTCACATGGAATGACGTCAGTCCTTCAGGTTCATTGGAGACGAAGTATACGATAGAAAACACACATCAGGACACTGCAAAGTCCTGACATGTGAACCGATGCAGGAACTGCCCGGGATCCTGTGTGTCTGACTGTGAACTACACTTGGAGAGTTGGAACAGGTCCATGTGACATTCCTTTGTTAGACCATTTAAAGCCTGGTCTAACATCTGGGTAACTCCACAAACCCCCCACCCAGTCAGAAGATCCTGGAAGAAATGCGCAGTAGTTTAGAGTCGGGTAATTTTGTTTTGGTGGGGGGGGGGCAGAGGCAGTGCCACTGCACTGACTAGAAGATGCAGGTCATTGTTAACTATTGCTAAACTAAAGACAATTATTATTTTTTTTAAAAAATAAATTGAGTACCCAATTATTTTTTTCCCAATTTAGGGACAATTTAGCGTGGCCAATCCACCTCACCTGCACATCTTTGGAATGTGGCGGGTGAAACCCACACAGACATGGGGAGAATGTGCAAACTCCACACGGACAGTGACCCAGGGCTGGGATTCGAACCCGGGTCCTCAGCGCCGCAATCCCAGTGCCAACCACTGCGCCACATGCTGCCTGACAATTCTACACTCATACACAAGAAACAGTTTTGAGTTTCCCCCCCCAGCCTTCTTACAGTTCCAAGTCACTAATTCCCTCTTTTGTCACCTCCACTATTGAAAATCAACAGACAAGCTTAGATTTCACTCCACTCACACAAAAAACATAATTCGAATAATAGTTATTTGCCTCAAAACAGTCCAAATGATGAATTTCATCAATTTACAATTATCGTTTGTAACATTTCAGGATAAAGTCACCATCACACATTTTGAGGAAGGGCGTGAGCGTGAAAGGGGGATGGGGCACAGTAGTCATTTTGATCAAATCAGGTCCAAGGGGGCTTGTGTGCTCTATAACAATTAAATTGGCCTATCAGACAAATTGACCGTTTCTTTTCTGTAAAATTAAATGATCAGCAAAAAAGTGTAGTCATCCCAGTCAATGATCCCTTCACGTATAGCAGTCCAATGGGAATGCAGGATTTGTGAATTCACTCAGATTCAAGTCAATTCCTCAAAACGTTCCCAAGCATAGCAAGCCCATGTACTGCATTTTCATAAAACCCAATAGAAACAATAAACTATTGAACTTTCTCACCAGGAAGACACAGCTGAAGTTTCTCTACTGTAGTAGCAATGTTCCTCTGCTGTATCCTGCATCGAATAGTTTCTTCGCTTTGGTTAATCACCTTAGAAAAAATACAAGATGTATTCCAATACCAGTAAATATGTACAAATATTCACAATATAAACAAATACGGACATTCACAGAAATGTTCACACTTCAGCATTTTCTCACCTCTTTTCCTGCATCTTGAAGCCGTCTATTGGTGTCAGTCACCTGAACCTAAAATAAAAATGGGACTTTTAGAAACTAAAACAAGAGACAAATATTTAACTATATTCAAACTACAAACTTTAGAAGCAGAAATTTTCCAATTATGTATTATTATTCACTACAGATATTACTAAGTATTTAACAAATTAATACAACACTTTTTAAGCAGGTGCAGGCAAAGAATGGCATTAGTCATTTCCTACAAATGAAACGGCTCATTACGTCACCACCACATGCAAGCTTATTTTGATTGACTTATTAAGTCAAAGGTACTCCACTTTATTAGACTGGGGTCATTCCCTCATTATCCAAATATCATATACTGCTGCAAAAAGTCCTCGTTTTAGAAGGATGCCCTGCTGTAAACCTGTACTTGGATTCTCAAATGCACAAAAGACATTTTAAAAACTAAGCTGCTGTAAATCAGTATGTGCACATCTTACTGTAGCTATAAACCTGCCACTGACTCTTCATATTGTACAATTCATCGAACAAATCTGATACAGATTTAACTATTTTATTAAATGGTTCCCCTCCAACTTTATGCAGATGTTTTGTAGATTTCAGACACATGTACACTTGGTTCAGGGTCAGTTCCACTATACCCAACAGCAGAACTGTAAAAGAAAGGTAGAGGTAATAAAAAAATAATCATGACCATCACCACCCCCAGTGTGAGAAGCTCTAAATGTACACAACAGAAATAGGCCACTCAGCCCATCATGCTTACACTACTATTTTTGTTACAACTCTAAATCCCTGCCTTTGCAGATAAGTATTTATCTCCCTTTTAAAGACCACAATTGATTACTAGATCTGTAGGCTTCTGCTCAATCTTTTATGGTGAAGTTATTCCTGGATAGATTTTCAACCAGTGTAATTCAAATTCCATCATATGCCCTTGTTCATCCTTTACAAAACGTCGTTTCATCTTTACCATCTCAATTCCTTTTGTTTTCTTAAAGAAAAAGCACTTTAACCAGATCACTTCTCAGCCTCCACATCTCAATAAAACATAACCACACAAATCTCTGTTGCGAGCAAATGCCTTTTCTTAAGAGCCGGTGCAGACTCAATGGGCTGAATGGCCTCCTTCTGCACTGTAAATTCTATGATCTATGATCTATGATCTTTTATCATCCTAATGAATTATTGCTGGACTTTCATCAAAGCCATTATAATGATCCTAAGATAGAATACCTGAAATTCAATACAAATTCCAAGTTCTTGGTACCAAAACAGCAGCACTTTTGTCTTTCATACTTGAAACTTCACAACATAGCTAGTTTTTGAATGTGCAAACTAGCTTTCCGTGTCTTACGTATCTGAAGTCCCAAGATTTTTCATTGCATCATTGACTTCTCCACTTGTACATTTGGATTATATTTCCATTCACCATTCTCATGTTGCAAACACATGACTAAAGTGTCAACCTTTACTCGTTAGTAGCTCTCACACCTCAGAGTTAGAAGGCCTTGGGCTAATTCCAGACTTCAGAAACTAGAATGTGTAAACTTGGTTGACACTGTGGTGCAGTACTGAAGGAGTGTTGTATAGTCAACGGTGCCACCTTCCAGGTAAAACAAACCAAAGAATCATCCACTTTATGAATGTCAAACTACCCAAGGGAAGTTAATGTCAGTGTTTTAGGCTATATTTATCTTTCAACCTCTATCCCAAAGCAGATTATCTGGTCATGAGTCTAATTTAAGAGACAGGAGTAGTTTTGTCACTTCTTCTGGCTGGACTATACTGCAGTGTAGAATGAGTATTGCTTACATTAACACTGCAATGAAGTTACTGTGAAAAGTCCCTAGTCGCCATATTCCGGCACCTGTTCAGGTACACGGAGAGAGAATTCAGAATGTCCAAATTACCTAACAGCATGTCTTTCGGGACTTGTGGGAGGAAACTAGAGCACCCAGAGGAAACCCACGCAGACACAGGGAGAGTCTGCACAGTCAGTGGCCCAAGCATGGAATCGAACCGGAGGCTGTGCGCTGTGAAGCAACAGTGCTAACCACTGCTACCGTGAGTACGTGGAATAGGTGGACCATTCCAACACTGTAGTTTTTAAAATACAATTTGGGAGATGTTGGAGTTTGCAGCATATTTCAAAAGGCACACTTGTATTCTAGTTTTTCGTTCCTCCTCATTGCATTTTCTTACCTTTAGCTTCCCTGCATTTGATCTCACTTTAAGCAGTTCGGTGATAGCATCAACAAAACCCTGATGGTGAAAATTGCACATTTTCTCAATCTCCCGGTCATGATTCCGAATGCGGGCCTCAAGTTTTTCCATGAAACGTTTGTGTGCATTGGGCTGGTCATCATATACCGATCTACCAAAACAGAGAATCAAGCAGTCACAAACAATATTCAATATTTAAGTTTAGCATGGGGAAATATTTATAACATGATTTCAAAAAGAATACAATCGGTTTTACTAATCACCAGGAAATTGTTACAAATGTCCCTGGCGCCATCTAGTGAAAAATATCATTTACAGCACCCGTTTTCTTAACTCGTACCCCAGTGCTGTACACACATATAGACCTACATTAACATTTTTCACTCTTACATTTTCCACAATATTTTGAAACTTGCTTTGAAATGAAAATGATCAGTGTTGCACAAATAGATGAATATCTGAAAAAGTGTTCAAATTCCTTTTGTTGCCCCATCTAAATGCCGAGCATTGGCTCCAGCAGATTTGGTCACAGTCCTCATGAGTTAAATTATTCAATTTAGCCAAGGATTAGTTCTAAAATAATATCTAGCAGGAGCATCAGTGCAACGGTAATGTTACTGGACTAGTAATTCAGAGGTCCAAACTAATACTCCAGAGAGGAAAGTTCAAATCCAACTGAGGGGAGAAACTGGTGCGGTTTAAATTAACCCCCTTTCTGTCCATAATAATAGCAAGTAACAGTTGTACGACACCAAGTGCCAAGCAATGGCCATCTCCAAGAGAGAATCTAGCCAGCAACCCTTGATATTCAATGGCACTATGATCACTGCATCCTCAACCATCTCATCCTGGGGGTTACGATCGACCAGAAACTGAACTGGACCAGCCATATAAATATTGTTCAAGTCAAAGGTAAGTAACTCCCCTGACTGTACAAAACCGGACTGGTGCCCTGATGGATAGCAGCATCCACTTGCCTGGATGAGTGCAGCTCCAACACAAAGCTCAAAAGGGGCTGTTTAGCACAGGGCTAAATCGCTGGTTTTGAAAGCAGACCAAGGTAGGCCAGCAGCACGGTTCAATTCCCGTTCCAGCCTCCCCGAACAGGCGCCGGAATGTGGCGACTAGGGGCTTTTCACAGTAACTTCATTTGAAGCCTACTTGTGACAATAAGCGATTTTCATTTCATTTCATTTCACCCCATTGATTGGCACCCCAGCCACCGCCTTAACAAACAACTCACTCCCTCTACCACCGGCATGCAGTGACAGCAGTACCATCTCAAGATACACCGGAGCAACTCACCTTTGACAGCATCTTCCAAACCCCTGATCTAGAAGGATAAGGACAGGACACCCATGGGAACATCTAAGTTCTCCTCACTCAATAGCAATTACAAAAGGCTGGCCTTCACTATATTCTTCCCAATGGCGTGCTCTATCACCATTTTCTTTATCCTGTTCCCCTCACCCCAATTCCGTCCCTCTCTTCTGTACGTACCTTTCCACAAATCTATCAAATCCACAACAATTATGGTTTGTTAGCGCCACCTGTCTGTTCTTGCTGAATGTCACTCAATGCTTTTTATTTCTTTCAGATCATTACTTGTCCAGTGTTTTTTTCAAATCCTTCTTCTCACGGTGGCCCACAAATCATTTTACAGTAATTTTTCCAGGAATATTTGACTCTGTCAACTTGCACATTTTCTGACTTCCGGTTGCGGCTATGCTTGGGTAGGTCGCACGGTCGGCAGCTCCCGCCGAGAACGGACTTTTGGGCCCTTTTAAGGAGCCCCAGTGGCACTTGGATGACGATTCCTGGTGTGGGAAGGAAGCAGTGAGGTTCCCCCAGCACTGTATAAGTGGACCAGGAGCGGAGCGGTCAAAGAAGTGGCACTAGAGGGGAGAACGGGCGCGGAAAAGCAAGATGGCGGCGGGCGGGGACCAGGCAGCGTGGGCTCAGTGATCTCGGGAGCAGAAGTTTTTGAGAAGTTGCTTTGCGGAATTGAAGGCCGAGATGTTGGCCCCGATGAAGGCGTCGATTGAAAGGCTGGTGGAGACCCAGAAGATGCAGGGGTCAGCGATCAAGGAGGTGCAGCAGAAGGCCTCTGATAATGAGAACGAGATCCTGGGCCTGGCTGTCAAAGTGGAAGCGCATGAGGTGCTGCATAAAAAATGGCAGGAGATGTTAGAGGATCTGGAGAACAGGTCGAGGAGAAAGAACCTGCGGATTCTGGGTCTCCCTGAAGGAGTGGAGGGGTCGGATGCTGGGGTGTATGTGGCTACGATGCGGAGCACGCCGATGGGCACGGGAGCCTTCCAGAGGCCCCTGGAGCTGGATGGGGCACAGAGTCCTGGCGAGGAGGCCGAGGGCGAATGAGCCGCCGAGAGCCGTGGTGGTGAGGTTCCACCGCTTCACCGACAGGGAGTGTTGTCCTGAGATGGGCGAAGAAGGAGCGGCGCAGCAGGTGGGAGAATGCCAAAATCCGCATCAGGACTGGAATGCAGAGCTGGCCAAGAAGAGGGCAGGATTCAACTGGGCCAAGGCGGTCCTCCACGGAAAGGGGGTGAAGTTCGGGCTGCTACAGCCGGCGCGGCTGTGGGTCACGTATCAGGACCGTCACCACTATTTTGATACGCCGGATGAGGCTTGGACCTTTATCAAAAATGAGAAGTTGGACTCAATTAGAGGTTTGTAGCATGTTATGGGGGATGCTGGTGAGTGGGAGGGGCGATGTTTTTTCTGTATGTGTGCTTGTTTGGTGGAGGGGGTTGTTCCTCGCGCTTGCTTGGGGTGGGGGGGGGGGCGGCCTTGTGGCCCTGGGCCTTTGGGGATTGAGGTGAGGCTGCAGGTGAAAGGAGCTGCGCCACAGGGGGCAGGGGCGGCCCAGGCAGGGAGCGTGGGCGTTTTCCCGTGAAAAGGCGGGGGCGGGGTCTGATGCAGGGGGCGGTACTGGCTGGGTGTCCACATCAGTTTATATTTGGGGGGGGGGGGGGGGGGTGACTTTGGCCACCCCACTTTGGTGGGGGAGGGCTGGAGACTTCGAGAGGGATTTCAATAGGGGGATCGGAGGCAGAGGCGGGAGCGGCCGGGGTCAGCAGGAGTCAGCTGACTTACGGGAGTGCAATGGGGGTAGCAGGGAGGTTAAGCAGTTGCTTGGTCGGGGTGCTGCTGTGCTGACTGAGGGGGAGTTGGAGGCAAGAGGGAGAGTCGGGGCGGGGAGCCTCCGCCTGGGGGGCTGGTGGGTGCGGGAGGCACGGGCACGTGGCTGGCCTAAAAAAGGAGATGGCTGGACGCGAAAAACAGGGGGGGGGGTTCGCAACCTTGGTGAGTAAACGGGTGACATTTGAGGCGGTGGGTATTGTGGCGGATAAAGGGGGTCGATACGTGATGGCGAGCGGCAGGGGGCCCGGGTGGTGCTGGTGAATGTATATGCCCCAAACTGAGACGATGCAGGGTTCATGATGTTGAGCCGGATTCCGGATCTGGAGGCAGGTAATCGGATAATGGAGGGGGTGGGGGTCTTCAATACGGTACTGGACCCGGCATTAGATCGGTCTAGGTCGAGGTTGGCTAAGAAGTCGGCTGCGGCCAAGGTCCTGAGGGGGTTTAGGGATCAGATGGGGGGGGGGGAAGTGGATCCGTGGAGGTTTGCCAGGCCAAGGGAATTTTCCTTCTTCTCCCATGTGCACAAGGTCTACTCGCGAATAGACTTTTTCGTGATAAGCAGGGCGCTGATCCAGAGAGTGGAGGGGACGGAGTATTCGGCCATTGCGATTTCGGATCACGCCCCGCACTGGGTGGAGCTGGAGTTGGGGGAGCAGAGAGGCCAGCGCTCGTTGTGGCGCATGGATGTGGGACTGCTGGCGGACGAGGAGGTTTGTGGGCAGGTTCGGGGGTGCATCCAAAGATACGTGGAGGCCAATGATAATGGGGAGGTGGCGGCGAGTGTGGTCTGGGAGGCGCTGAAGGCAGTGGTCAGGGGGGAACTAATTTCAATCAGGGCTCGGGGGGGGGGGGGGGGGGATGCAGAAGTGGTAGCGGCAATGGACGCGGAGAAGGCCTTTGACCGGGTGGAGTGGGAGTATCTGTGGGAGGTGTTAGGTTCAGGGATTTCATAGGGTGGGTTAAATTGTTGTACCAGGCACCGGTGGCGAGTGTATCGACGAACCGGCTGTGGACAGGGTATTTTAGGTTGTACCGTGGAACGAGGCTGGTGTGCCCTTTGTCCCCCCTGCTTTTTGCCCTGGCGATTGAGCTGCTGGCCATGGCGTTGAGGGAGTCCTGGTGGTGAGGAGTTTTCTGTATTTGGGTATCCAGGTGTCCAAGAGTTGGGGGGTCTTGCATAAGCTCAATCTGGCGCAGCTGGTGGACCAGATGGAGGAGGACTTTAGGAGGTGGGACATGTTGCCACTCTCCCTGGCGGGTAGGGTGCAGTCTGTTAAGATGACGGTCCACCCTAGGTTCCGGTTTGTCTTTTAGTGCCTGCCCATTCTCATCCCCAAGGCCTTCTTTAAGCGGGTAAACAGGAGTATTATGGGATTTGTGTGGGCAAATAAGACCCAGAGGGTTAAGAGACTGTTCTTGGAGCGCAGTCGGGGGGGGGGGGGGGGGGGGGGGGGGGGGGGGGGGCGGCATGGAAAAGGCTAGAGGCGGCATCCGGTATAGGTGCCAGCCTGGGGGCACTGGTGATGGCACGTTGTCACTTCCACCAACGCGGTATAACACAAGCCCGGTTGTGGTGGCGACACGGAGGATTGGGGGGCAGTGCAGGCGGAAAAAGGGGTGGTAGGGGCCTCAGTCTGGACCCCGATACGGAACAACCACAGGTTCGCTCCAGGTAGGATAGATGGTGGGTTCCTAAGCTGGCACAGGGCAGGAATCAAAAGGATGGGGGACTTGTTCATCGATGGGACCTTTGCCAGACTGAGGGCGCTGGAGGAGAAATTTGGGTTACCTCCGGGGAATGCTTTTAGGTATATGCAGGTTCGGGCGTTCGTGAGAAAGCAGGTTGGGGAATTCCCGTGGCTGCCTGCCCGGAGGATACAGGACAGGGTGGTTTCGGGCGTGTGGGTCGGGAGGGTAAGATATCGGAGATATACCAGGAGCTGCAGGAGGCTGAGGAAGCCTCAGTGGAGGAGCTGAAGGGCAAGTGGGAGGAGGAGCTGGATGAAGGCCTGTGGGCTGACGCTCTGGGCAGGGTCAATTCCTGCTCATCTTGCGCCAGGCTCCGCCTAATCCAGTTTAAAGTGGTGCACAGGGCGCATATGACAGGGGCGAGGTTGAGTAAGTTTTTGGGGGTAGAGGACAGGTGTGTGAGGTGTTCGGGGGGCCCAGCAAACCACGCCCATATGTTCTGGGTATGCCTGGCGCTTACAGAATTTTGGAAAGGCTTTGCAAAGGCTATGTCAAAGGTCTTGGATACTCGGGTAAAACTGAGCTGGGGGATAGCGATATTTGGGGTATCGGACGATCCGGGAGTGCAGGAGTCGAAAGAGGCCGGAGTTCTGGCCTTTGCCTCCTTGGTAGCCCGGAGAAGGCTCTTGTTAATGTGGAGTGACGCGAAGCCCCCAAGCGTAGAGGCTTGGGTCAATGACATGGTGGGGTTTCTTTGGTTGGAGAAGGTAAAGTTTGCCTTGCGAGGGTCCTTGCAGGGGTTCTCCAGGCGGTGGCAACCGTTCCTTGACTTTCTCGCGGAACGTTAGGTGGAGGTCAGCAGCAGCAGCAACCCGGATGGGGGTGGGAGGCGGATTTATTTTTCTTTTTGTAAGGGGCGCATGCCCCACTTTGCTTTGGGTGTTACATTGTTAAGCGTTTAGAGGATTAAGTTGTTTTGTTTTGTTGGCATATTGCCCTGTTTTCTTTGTATTATTTTCTTTTTTGGAGTGTTCTGTACAATTATTCAAAAACTTTGAATAAAAACATTTTTTTTTTTTTTTTTAAACTTGCACATTTTCTGATACTTGCACCTCTCTCCAAACCCCAGGTCACTCCAGGTCTCCAAACCCCATATTTTGGCATCTCTGCCCGTTCATTGAACCCTAGAATTACTCCACTGCGGAAGGAGGCCATTGGACCCATCAAATCTCCATGAACCCTCTGAAAGAGCATCCTATCGAGGCCCACCCCCACCTAGCCAACACATCTTTGGACACCAAGGGCATTTAACATGGCCAATCCACCTAACCTGCACATCTTTAGACTGTGGGAGGAAACCGGAGTACCTGGAGGAAACCCACACAGACACGGGGTGAATGTGCAAACACCCACACAGACACGGGGAGAACGTGCAAACTCCCACACAGACACGAGGTCGCCCAAGGTTGGAATTGAACGCAGATCCTGGCACCTAGGCAGCAGTACTAACCACTGCACCATCCTATCTTTGTCCATGTTCCCCATCTCAGCAGCTGCAACAGCTTGCATTTTTTATCTAATGCCTTTAATGTAAAGAACACATCCCAAGGTAGTGTGCCCAGGACTTTGTATAGCTGAAACAAGACTTCTATTCCCCGCAGATATAAAGTCCAGCATTCCAAGCCGTTCTTTCCCCTGGCACCATTGTCTCTCTGTGGAAGAGGATTTTATCTTTGGCTGGGTGTAGTAAGGGAAGTATTTTGGGTATTCGGCTCCGTTGGATGAGGTGAAGTTAAAACAGGAGAGTGAATTGGGTCCTATTCTGGAAGAGGTGGAGTCAACTCCACGTCCTCTTGTGCTCAGTTTAGTTTGATCCAGTTCAATGTGGTACACATGGCTCATCTGATGGTGGTGTTTTTGGGGGGTGGACGATAGGTGTGAGCAGTGATCGCTGGGCTGGCCAATCATACGCATACGTTGTTAAGCTTTTGGGTCTCTTTAACACCACGTCAGAGATGTCGAGCTGGAGCCTTGCTGCTGGTGGCCATTTTCAGGGTCTCTTGACTCGCCGGTGAAGGCAGATGTCCTCACTAATAGCCTGGAGAGCTCGGCTTGGGTGGAGGTCTCCTATTCATCCCAGTGTTTCGGCTTGGTTGGGTGAAATCATGGGAGTTTCTACATTTGGAGAAGGTAAAGTACACCGTTCCCCAAGATGGCAGCCATTCTTTTTTTTAAGTCACCGTCAGTTTAAAGGGGTATTGGATGTGCTCTTGATTGTGTTCTGTTTTGATCATACTTATAAGCTTCTTGGGGCAGCATGGTGGCACAGTGGTTAGTACTGCTGCTACATGGCGCAGAGGTCCCAGGTTCGATCCCGGTCTTGGGTCACTGTCAGTGTGGAGTTTGCACATTCTCCTACCTGTGCTTGCGTGGGTTTCACCCCCACAACCCAAAGATGTGCACGTTAGGTGGATTGGCCACACTAATTTGCCCCTTAATTGGAAAAAATAAATTGCGTACTCTAAATTTTTTTTTTCTGTTTTAAAAATAACACCCTGGGCACGATTCAGCCACCGAGATGCACCCGGAGCGGATCTGGGTGAATCGTTGGAGGGGGCAAAATAGAGTTTTTTTTTTTTAAAAAATACTTTGAAGCATCGGTTTTGTATTAAATTGTTATACTATTTTGTTCTAATGGAAAAAAAACTTGCTAAAAATATATTTTTAAAAAAGAAATAGACCAGAGCTGCTGCCACAGTCTTATGCACACTTTACAATCTAGATGTTTCTATTCAATTTTGACACATTATTATTCCTCTCTCTTCCCACTGTGCCTCTTCTTTTCCAGCCCCCCGTGTGTCCCTGTCTAATGTCAGAAGGCTAAAGGAGACTCAAGGGACCAAAAGCTGAGAGAAAGAGGAAAGTCATCAGAGCCGAGGCAGAGAACCAGAAGTTTCAACTGGCACCCAGGTACAGGGACAGGAAAGCTAGTTGGGAGACACCTGGGGCCAGACACATGAGCAGGGTCAGGGAGGCAGCAGCCAAAAAGGAGTGGCAAGTTAAGGCCATGGCACCTGATAGAATGGTGATGGAATCAAAAGGTTGCAGTTACCACAAGTGAAGATGTGCAATCATACTGTGACTGCTCAATACTTACATAGGGAAGTAAGAATTACTTAAATAGGCAATTCCACTACAAATTGACAAAAATTGGGCGAAAATCTTGACACAGGGAGCTTAGCAGAAGTGAACGCACACAGGATTTTAATATGTAAATAAGTTATTAGGAATTTCAGTTTTTTGACAATTCTTCAAGCCTGACTACTTTCAGATTCTTTAGACTGCATTATAAATCTGTTATTGAGTAGAACCTTGAAACAGGAATGGAAATTACAGCTTTTGTTGTCCAAACAATAGTGGCATTTATACAAAAGTGAACATGGCAATTTGTTGTAGTTTAAAAATGCACACTACCCTGCAACGCCACTAGAGGGCTTCTTTAACTGCACCTAAACATGGTTACATCTATTGAAATTCGAAGCAGTACTGAAAGAGTAATAGGAAAGGACTGCTATTAAATGGGGTAGGGTGGAAAAATCAGGCAAAAAAAGTCAGACATGTTTCTGACATGTGAAGTAACAGCAGGAAGATCAGATAGTCTCAAGTGTAGGAGTGGTGATGGAATCAAAAGGTTGCACAGTACCACAAGTGGAGATGTGCAATCATACGGTGAATGGTCAATAATTACATAGGGGTCCAATAATTGCTTGAATAGGCAATTCCATGATAAATTGACAAAAATTGTGACAATCTTGACATCGGAAGTCATAAATAGAATATATGGTACTCATTAATAAATCCCATTGGGACTTCAGGAGAAACATCTTTAGCCCAAGAGTGTAAGAATGTGGAACGTATTTCCAAAGAAAGGAATAGACGTGCTGGGAGGCGACTTGTGCAATGCATAGTCAGTTGTACCAAATGGCTTGTTTAAGTGTTGTAGATGGCTCGCAACTGCCTCTAGAGTGGCAATCTCTGGCAGATTACCCATGTGAGGCTGTGTCTGGGAGTTTGAAATAATTACTCTGGAGTTTTTTTATCTTTCCAATTCTTTCAGAGTAACCATCAGGGAAAAACTGGCAAAACAATCCAAAGTCAGCAATTTAATTGCTTCTGTCAGATGGTTCCAATCAAAGTTTACGCAAAGAGTAGTGAGGCCGTGGAATGCCCTACCTGTACAGTAGTGAACTCGCCAACATTGAGGGCATTTAAAAGTTTATTGGATAAACATATGGATGATAATGGCATAGTGTAGGTTAGATGGCTTTTGTTTCGGTGCAACATAGTGGGCCGAAGGGCCTGTACTGCGCTGTATCGTTCTATGTTCTATATTCTAAAGTACATGTCTGGGTGGAGTTAGCACTTCTGGACAATTTTCAGGTAAACCCCATTGCATGGGAGCTTCATACAAGAATTCCCAGCCCATCATTGGAGCACCTCCTAAATGAGATGTTGGAGCACCAGGAAGTCATGAGCCAAAGTAACTTGATGTAATTCAAATAACTGAAGGAATCTCTGAGCTACTGCTTACCCCAGCAAAAAATACAGACTTGAATTATATAGTGCATTTCATGACATCCCAAAGTGCTTTACAGCCAATGAAGTACTTCACTGTTATCACGTAACAGCAAATTCTGCACAAAATGTAACAATGACCAAATAATCGTTTTGAGATGTTTATTGAGGGATACACCAGTCAGCACTCAGTCACACCTCAATTTTTCCCAAAACATTTGGAGCAGTGTTCCTGAAAACAAAAAATTAACAGCAGCTAAACCTGTGGGGGTGACAAATGTGATTTTAGGGGGCAAAGAACCTATATCGTCACTTTGAGAATGAAAACTCGACTTGATTTCTGGTAAAGTTCCTGACCGTCAGTAATATTACGATAGGATAAGGATAGGAAAGGTGTCAACAAGTAGTTAATCTGAGGGGCGAGTAGATTGTTGGTGTGATTCTTGTCTCAAGCAGGGCTTCTAGTTTTAGAACAATTCACATGCAGAGCAAGGAATAGCTCTCAAGTTTAAATTTAAATTTGGTTTGTTGAACCTCTCATTAACAGAAGGATTTGTTATGCTTCTGGGATAGCCAAGCTGACAATATGTTTGGTGGGGGTTCAAGATGCAAAACACCAGAGTGAATATTAGAACCAGGACAGTTCTTTATTTTTAATATAAATTTAGAGTACCCAATTCATTTTTCCAATTAAAGGGCAATTTAGTGTGGCCAATCCACCTAGCCTGCACATCTTTGGGTTGTGGGGGCAAAACCCACGCAAACACGGTGAGAATGTGCAAACTCGACACGGACAGTGACCCAGAGCCGGGATCGAACCTGGGACCTCGGCGCCGTGAGGCTGCAGTGCTACCACTGTGCCACCGTTAGCTGCCCTTAGAACCAGGACAGTTTGATCCAAGGCGGCTACCTTTAATCTGAGAGTGAACAACTGTAGGATGGTTGGAGATGATTTGAATGGATAACCTTGCTGGAAGTGGGAGGCCCAAGAAATCTTAAACCTTTCTGGAAACATTCAAAGCTCAGACCAAATGGTGAACCCTGCAAGTTTTGTTAAGTATCTGACACTGTGGTTTTGAGGATTAAAGTCAAATGGGTGTAGAAGTGGAGTTGGGAAGTTTAGTTTAGAAAATAAGTACTGGTGTTCGCACTACTTCTAACATGAACATAAATAGCCATTAAAATATGTAATTATGAATCATGTTCTTTCATTTTAACATAGTAAAATTATTTTGTGAACCTTGTGGCTTCATTCTTTTAAATTCTGGGTTTTCGACTTCTACAAAATAAACACTACTTGCCTCTACCGAGATCATTACAATTGGTGGTCTTCAAGTTCCACATCGGAGCAAATGAACTTGGAACCCAAGCAATTGTATTTGGAGACTGGAACTGAATCTCAGGGACATTTTGAGAAAGGCCCCAGAATTTTGAAGTACTGGGACAGGGCAGGTTCCAAGAATCTGGAAACAGAGACACTGGGGTAGTTCCAAAAGTCAAATTAACCTCATTTGGCGTCACTTAGTTGCCAGATCCCTGACAAGAGGGAGCCCAAATATCTCAATTGGAAGGAAATGCCCCCCTCCAACCCACACACCAATCTGACTTGGAACTATATCACCATTCCTTCACTGTCACGGGGTCAAAATCCTGGAACTTGCTCCCTAACATCTTGGATTTGGATACATGTGCACCACATGGACTGCAGTGGTTCAAGAAGGCAGCTCACCAGCACCATAGAGGGCAATAAATGCTGGCCTAGCCAGTGATGCCCACATTCCATGAACAGATAATATGTTTTTTTAATAAAGTTGAGGGCAATCGAACACAGATTCACAGGCAAAATGAGAGGAAAGCAAACAAGTGTGAAAGGCAAATGAATTTGCATTTATATAGATCTTTCATGATCTCAGCTCATCCTAAAGCATGCAACAGCCAATAAAATCACTGTTGTATAGTCACCGTCATAATACAAGGAAACATGGCAGTCCATTTATGCACAGCCAGGTATCACAAGAGATATATGATAATGACTACAACTGTTTCTGTGAAAGAGGAGGTAGTTGAGACACTATGAGCTAAAGGCAGTATTTGATCAGAACCACCAGAAGCAGATGTAATGTATCCAAGATAGTGAAGGAAAGAAGCATGGAAATGGATGCAGTGCTGGCTATAATCATCAAGTCTTAGGATGATGCCACAGGACTAGTGGATTGCGAGGGTATAAGGAAAAGCTAAGCAAGTACAAGCCAGAGAGTTTAACCGCTGTAGTGGGAAGGATTTAAAAACAACATAGCCAGCAGTCACTTGGACAAATGTAGCACAGTGGTTAGCACTGTTGCTTCATAGCACCACGGACCCAGGTTTGATTCCTGGCTTGGGCCACTGTCTGTGTGGATTCTGCATGTTCTCCCAGTGTCTCCGAGAGTTTCCCCTGCATACTCCGGTTCCAGTTTCCTCCCACAATGTCCCGAAAGAAATGCTCGTTAGGCAAATTGGACATTCTGAATTCTCTGTCAGGTGTACCCGAACAGGAGCCGTAGTGTGGCGACTAGGGACTTTTCACAGTAACGTCATTGCAGTGTTAATGTAAGCCTACTTGTGACATTATTATTAAATGTGGATTAATTAAAGAAAACCAGAACAGACTAGTTAAATACAAGTTGCCCATAAGAAGTATTTTTTTAAAAATAAATATAATTAAGAATTTTAACACAATTTTTCACCCTTACAAACAAACCCCCCACCCCCATAACAAAAAGAAAGAAAGCACACCTAGCAAGACATGAACATGGTAAATCGATATGATACAGAGCTTTGTACATTGGATTCCTCCCGTACATGTCAGTTTTCCAGATCCTTCATGTATTTTCTTGCTCAAATACCCCCCCAAATAAACCCCCCTTCCCCTCCCTCCCTCCTCTTTTCCCCCCCGCCCTCCCCCCCTCCTCTTTTCTCCCCCCCCTCCTCTTTTACCCCCCTTCCCCTCCCCGGGTTGCTGCTGCTGACCGACCTACATCTAACGCTCCGCGAGATAGTCTAGGAACGGTTGCCACCGCCTGTAGAGCCCCTGCGCAGACCCTCGCAAGGCAAACTTTATCCTCTCCAGCTTGATAAACCCTGCCATATCATTTATCCAGGCCTCCACGCTGGGGGGCTTCGCCTCCTTCCACATTAGCAAGATCCTTCGCCGAGCTACTAGGGACGCAAAGGCCGGAATGCCGGTTTCGTTCGCCTCCTGCACTCCCGGCTCGTCCACTACTCCAAATAGTGCTAGCCCCCAGCTTGGCATGACCCGGACTTTCACCACCTTAGATACTGTTCCCGCAACTCCCCTCCAGAACCCCTCCAGTGCCGGGCATGACCAAAACATATGGACATGGTTCGCCGAACTTCCTGAGCACCTCCCACATCGGTCCTCCACCCCCCTCATATGCGCTCTGTGAACTACCTTAAACTGTATCAGGTTAAGCCTGGCACACGAGGAAGAGGAATTAACCCTACTTAGGGCATCAGCCCACAGCCCCTCCTCAATCTCCTCTCCCAGCTCCTCTTCCCATTTACCTTTCAGCTCCTCTACCAAAGCCTCCCCCTCTTCTTTCATCTCCTGGTATATCGCCGACACCTTGCCCTCCCCGACCCATACACCCGAGATCACCCTGTCTTGAATCTCCTGTGCCGGGAGCAACGGGAATTCCCTCACCTGTCGCCTCACAAAGGCCCTCACCTGCATGTACCTGAAAGCATTTCCCGGGGGTAGCCCAAACCTATCCTCCAGTGCCCCTAGGCTCACAAACGTCCCATCAATTAACAGGTCCCCCATTCTTCTAATCCCTGCCCGATGCCAGCTCTGGAACCCCCCGTCCATCCTCCCGGAGACAAACCAATGGTTACCCCTGATCAGGGACCACACCAAGGCTCCCATTACACCCGTGTCGTCTCCACTGGCCCCAGATCTTTAGCGTTGCCGCCACCACCGGACCCGTGGTGTACCTTGTCGGCGAGAGCGGCAGCGGTGCCGTCACCAACTCCCCAGGCTCGTTTCTTTGCAGGACGCCATCTCCAACCTCTTCCATGCCGCCCCTTCTCCCTCCATCATCCACTTACGGATCATCGCCACATTGGCTGCCCAGTAGTAGCCACCCAGATTCGGCAACGCCTATCCTCCTCTGTCCCTCATAAGTATTTTTGATGTGGTACCAGAGGTTGATGGTACTACAGTTAATTACCATAGATGCTACTACAGTACATGGACCTCCAAAAAGCATTTGATTAAGCACACATACTGGCTTGTCAGCAATGTTTGAAGAGCAGTACAAATATAATATTGGCTGAGCGATAGAGGAAACAATAGCGGTGAGTGGGTGGCTGCTTTTGGACTGGAGGAAGGTATATTGTGAGGTTTCCCCCAAGAGTCTGAGAAGTACGAAATGGCATGTTTTGATGAATACCTTTCTAAAAGGGGGGCAGGGGCAAAGGGACCTGGGGATAGATGTGCGCATCATTGAAGGTGGCAGGACAGTCTGAGAAAGCAGTTAAGCAAAAGGAATCCTGGTCTTTATAAATAGAGGCAACATACACAAAGTCAAGATGGAGTTATGATAAGCCTGTATAAAACTCTGGTCCAGCCTATTGTGTTCAGTTCTGGATATCACTCTTTATAGGAAGGATATAAAGGCATTTGGAGAGGCAGCAGAACACATTGGCAGGAATGGCTCCAGGAATGAGGAACTTGGAAGATTTTAGAGGTGTTCACAAAAAAAAAAAAAAATCAGGAATCTGGAGAGAGTAGAGGGAGAAACCATTACCATTGGCAGACAAAACCAAATCAGGGGAAGGACAGTAATGTTAAAACAGTAACGGACAAAATGGCAGCATGCAGATTGACTTTAAGCAGCAAGTGGTCAAGGCCTTGAATGCACAATCCAGAAGTGTGGAGGAGGAGGCAGCAAGCATCAATTACAGTCTTCAAAAGAAAATTGAATATTAGAATCATAGAAGTTTACAGCATGGAAACAGGCCCTTCGGCCCAACCAGTCGATGCCGCCCAGTTTTTACCATTAAGCCAGTCCCAGTTGCCCGCACTTGGCCCATAACCCTCTATACCCATTTTACCCATGTAACTATCTAAATGCTTTTTAAAAGACACAATTGTACCCGCCTCTACTACTACCACCTCTGGCAGCACATTCCAGACACTCACTACCCTCCGAGTGAAGAAATTGCCCCTCTGGGCCCTTCGGAATCTCTCCCCTCTCACCTTAAACCTATGCCCTCTAGTTTTAGACTCCCCTACCTTTGGGAAAATATGTTGGCCATCTACCTTATCTATGCCCC
Source organism: Scyliorhinus torazame (assembly GCF_047496885.1). Classification (NCBI taxonomy): domain Eukaryota; kingdom Metazoa; phylum Chordata; class Chondrichthyes; order Carcharhiniformes; family Scyliorhinidae; genus Scyliorhinus; species Scyliorhinus torazame. The sequence continues at coordinate 131,141,347 of NC_092722.1, forward strand.
TCATTATTTTATAGACCTCTATAAGATCACCCCTAATATTATCTGACAATTGAAAAAAATATGATGAAAGGTTGGGCTGGAATAAGGCAAGTTGCTCTTGCGTAAAGTGGATTACAGGTATGGGGTGGAGGTGTGCTTAAGTGGGGTGCTCTTTCTAAGGGCTGGTGCAGACCCGATGGGCCAAATGGCCTTCTTCTTCTGCACTGCAAATTCTATGTCTTTGTAACCTGCACAACTTTTAGACTGTGGGAGGAAACTGGAGCACTCTGAGGAAACCCACAGAGACACAAGAAGAATGTGCAAACCTCACACAGACAGTCGCCCAAGGCCGGAATTGAACCCAGGCCCCGTGAGGCAGCAGTGCTAATCACTGTGCCACTATGAGATACGATGGGCCAACTGGCCCTTGTATGCTGTAATCAGTTTATCATCAATGCTGGCCAGAATGAAGGAGTACCTTGCACAAGGTCTAGTGAGAAAACAGCCCCTCTGGCAGTTCCTTAGCATTAACCTGGATTATGTTTTCAAGCCCCTGCAGTGGGTCTTCTGACTGAGGTGGGAAGGCAACCATAGAGCGAGAAAGATGCAGGATACTTGCAGGGAACTGGCTAAATTCAGAGGCAGAGATACTTTGTTGGGAACATAGTATAAGTTTGTAATGTTCTGATGACAGACCACAATAGTTATAAACTTATTGTCACAAGTAGGCTTCAACGAAGTTACTGTGAAAAGCCCCTAGTCGCCACATTCCGTCACTTGTTCAGGGAGGCCGGTACGGGAATTGAACCCATGCTGCTGGCCTTGTTCTGCATTACAAGTCAGCTGTTTAGCCCACCCTGTGCAAAACCAGCCCCCAATGAGGGTCAGATAAGTAGCAGATCACCTATAATTTAATACTAATGGCATAACAATCTGTTTTATGTGTCCTTGAACAACAACTATTCTATGGAGAATGTGTTAAGAAACATATACACAAGGATCCCTATGGGCAGCGCTATTCGTGAAATCCAGTCTCTAACTGAGTTTTTATATTTTGGCAGCAGAGAGAGTTAGGGGCAGGGAATGCAGGCAGCATCAGAGGAAATGAAAGCCATTTACATCTGGGAGGGCAATTAAGCCTAGGATTTAACCAGAGACCAAGATTCTGCACCATGTTTAATCATGTAAATTTCGAGGCTGCCCACCATTGAGGGATTGGCGTGAGGGATTGGCG